>NW_024412419.1:419116-506209 GCF_014898765.1 Herpailurus yagouaroundi
TGGTATTGATGATGATGATGGTGAGGGTGGTGGTGATGGTGATGATGATGACGTGATTACAGTGGTGATGATGATGGTGGTATTGTTGATGACGATGGTGATAATGGTGGTGATGGTGATAATGGTGATAATGGTGGTGATGGTGGTGATGATGATGGTGGTGATGATGGTGGTGGTGATGATGATAATTATGGTATTGATTATCATAGTGAGGGTGATGGTGATGGTGATGTTGTGATTGACAGTGGTGATGATGATGATGGTGATGGTGATGATGATGACAATGATGGTGGTGATGGTGCTGATGATGGTAATGATGGTTTTGTTGATGGTGATAGTGATGATGGTGATGGTGATGATGATGGTGGCAATGGTGATGTGATGGTGATGGTGATGATGGTGACAGTGGTAATGATGGTGATGATGATGATGGTGATGTGATGGTGACAATGCTGACGGCATGAGTGTGGTCTTGACTGGTGCACACACAGAACCAGGGTTTAGGAGAGGTATATGAGCTGGAAATTTAATAATAGTAATCATCAGAAGATGAGTCATCCAGGGTAAGTATAGAAGGTGAGGCACAGAAAACAATAGATCAATTCTCTCTGAATAACTGGATATACTGAATATACTGAATATCTCTCTGAATATACTGGAAGTATAGACAGAGAAGAAAGTAACATGAGGTCAGAGGAGGAACGGCCAGAGAAGTTGAATTACAATGCACCCCATTGAGAGAGACACACTCAGAAAATTCTGAGAAGGGAGCATGAGTGGAGAAGCCTACCTGAGCTCGAGTCAGAAATGTGGAATATTCTATTTGAATTTGGCAATAAGACCCCACTGTTGACCTGAGTAACAAACACATTCTTTCCTTGGGCTAAGTTCATAATAGCTGGGCATTAATAAAATATTTACACTAGAAATTTATTGCTCTCTTTGAGGGCACAAATAGCATCTGGCTTATATCCCTTTCACCTGGCAAGTATTTGACAAGTAGTAGGTCTTTAATTTGTATGTTTTTTAGTGAAAAAAAATCAGATGGGCAATGCAGGGGCTGCTTCCTGAGTGACATGTCTTATGATTAGCTTTTCTATGCCTGAATATCATCCATTGTTGGTATAATAAGATTTTCTCTGGAACATTAAATTGGTTAAATTTTGTGTTCCTTGAGTCAAGACATTGCTTTGTAAAAATAAATATATATTCACTAAAGGAACATGTAGTGATAATTGATCCCTGACAGCAGTTGTGTTTCCAATTAACTGGATGAATGAAACTTGTTTGTGTGATAGCTGGATAAATTAGCATTCTGGCGTCTTTCTCTTTTCTCTTCTGTTCCCACCCTCTTCCCTCACCTCTCCTGCCTCCTTCTCCCTCTTTCTCAGAGCAGGGAATCTTTATCTTGGTTAGTGGGATTTAAAATGCTGATATTTCACTTCTGGGTCTCAAGAAACCCTAGAGCAATGATCAGGTTTTAGATAAATGAAATGTAGCAGATGTTCAAATCGGTTAAATATGCAGTGCATGAGGGTTTAATACAGGAAAATAAGGGACAAGAATATTATCCATGATGGACTGTGACAGTGAATTATAACACCCAATACAGACACGGCAACTGAACATTCGAAAGTGATCACGGGAAGGGCGTCTGAGGCGGGTCTCGGGGGGGGGGGGGGGGACAGAAAATGCAGGGCGTTTCTGTTCTGCTCCAAGGGGGAGGGGGCAGAACAGAGAAATCAAGGAAGAAGGGCCTCCATCTGCAGCACATTCCTCCTGACTCAGACCCTCAGCCACTGACCTTCTCTCTACTCCCGTCTCAGCCTCTGTCCCCAAACCGCTCAGCTTAAATGTCGTCTGTCATCTGTGTCCTCCTTGGCTCTCTCAGCCCTCTTCCCTGCACACAAATCTGCTTGGCCCAACCTCCCTGTGTCTTCGATCCTGTTCTCAGGACCCTGAACACGGGTGGAGAAAACCACCCCAGCCCGACCAGCCTTCAGGTTCCTGGGCAAACATCTCCGGAGCCTGCGGCGGCGTCCCCGCGGGGAATGGGTGTGGCCTCTGGCCTCCCAGAGGACCTTCTCTCTCTCCCCACCCCTGCAGACGCTCATGCCCCTCTCCACGCTTCCCCTTCACAGAAGAAACAAAGCCCTTGCCCCTGTAGCCTTGCGCTCTACCCACCTTGCTGCAGTGGGGAAGTTCTCACCACGCGCGAGCGAATCAATCCCTTCAAGCTACCCTAGGACCGTCCTCCACCCAGCACCCCTTCTATTTTCCGTCATTATGTTTTCTCGTTATCGGATAATCTCCATCCACAAACTTAAATAATTTTCCTTGTCTTTAAGATGAAAACTTGATGACACACACCTCTGCAACTACGCCCCAGTCTTCTGAAGAATGATGTATTTGCTCTGCCTCTCACCTCTTCCTTCCTCTCCTCCATTTTCTCATCTACTCAGGCCTCCACACTCCCTGAAACTGCCCTTCACTCCCACAAAAGGCCCGGTGGTAGAAAATCCAATGGAGAATTTTTAATCTTTATTTCACTGTGCACATCAACCGCATTGGACCCCATGTGCCAGTCTGTCCTGTTTGAGCAATTCTGTCACTTGCCTCCAGGACCAGCCATCCTGGACCTGCTCCCTCTTCACAGGCAGTTCCAGCTTCCTCCCAGCCTCACCCTCCCTAGTGCCGCCTCTTGGGGTGGGTGTGGCACAGGCTGGACCTAAGACTCTCTTCTCTCTCCAAACCCTGGGGTGGTGTCCCATAGCCTTCCAGGTCCCAGGGTGGTGTCCCATGGCCCTCCAGGTCCCCCGGGATGGTGTCCCATGGCCCTCCAGGTCCCCCGGGGTGGTGTCCCATGGCCCTCCAGGTCCCCCAGCGTGGTGTCCCATGGCCCTCCAGGTCCTCCGGGGTGGTGTCCCATGGCTCTCCAGGTCCCCCGGGGTACTGTCCCATGACCTTCCAGGTCCCCCGGGGTGGTGTCCCATGGCCCTCCAGGTCCCCCAGGGTGGTGTCCCATGGCTCTCCAGGTCCCCCGGGGTGGTGTCCCATGGCCCTCCAGGTCCCCCAGGGTGGTGTCCCATGGCCCTCCAGGTCCCCCGGGGTGGTGTCCCATAGCTTTCCAGGTCCCCTGGGGTGGTGTCCCATGGCCTTCCAGGTCCCCCGGGGTGGTGTCCCATGGCCTTCCAGGTCCCCCGGGGGTGGTGTCCCATGGCCCTCCAGGTCCCCCGGGGTGGTGTCCCATGGCCCTCCAGGTCCCCCGGGGTGGTGTCCCATGGCCGTCCAGGTCCCCCGGGGTGGTGTCCCATGGCCCTCCAGGTCCCCCGGGGTGGTGTCCCATGGCCCTCCAGGTCCCCTGGTGTGGTGTCCCATGGCCGTCCAGGTCCCCCGGGGTGGTGTCCCATGGCCCTCCAGGTCCCCTGGGGTGGTGTCCCATAGCCTTCCAGGTCTACCTGAGTGCTGAGGGCTGCAAAATCAGGCCTGTAGCCGGCCTCCCAAGGCATGGAGGTCGCCCGGCCCATCAACTCCGCACACAGGCTGAAACTGACCTTGGACATCAAGCTACCACCTCTCCCTCAACATCTCTCAGGTCGCACCCCTGACCCTGACTGTTCCCACAGCCTTTCCATCCTAAAAATGTGCCTGAAATGCTGCCCTGTACGTGTTCTTCTCCCCTTCCTGATTTACATTCCGCATGATCACTTTATCACTATTTAGCATTCACACGTTTTCACTCATTTAGCATGTTTTTGTCTGTCTTCTCAAGGAGAGCAGGAATTTGTGTCTTTGTTCACTTAGGGGTATTTCTGAAAGAGAGGTGCCTGGTACAGAATATTCACTCAATAAATATTTCTTGGGGTAATGAATTCATGGGAAATGCCTGATAAATTAGTGTCGCAGGACTGAGGCAGCACCGCAGGGCAGGTGGCCCCAACTTACATTCAGAAAGGGGACGGAGGACAGGGCCAGGGCCAGAGGGTTTCTGAGAGACAACTTTAGCGTTTGCTAACTATTCAGCAATTCTGTAAGTTGACTTTAGATTTTTAGTAGGAAGCAGAGCACAGATAAGCATCTTTTTGATGGGGTGGGGAGCCTAGTTTTAACAAGAGGTAATGACTAACGGTGACAAGCATACCCAGGGTCACTGATGCTCCCAAGGTGGCCCGTCTGAGTATGTGTTTGATGAGGGAAGACCTACTCCACTGCAGTCTGGGGGTTTTCTCACTTCTTCTCATCACTAATTCTGTTTTACAACGTTTGACATTTCCACAGAGTAATTACATCTTTTCATTGAACCCCCACCCTCCTTGGGTGGAGGGTCATTGTGCTTTCTCAGGGAGCCTCAATTCCTTCCTGCACCCAAGCTGGCATTTCATAAGTAAGCAGGTCCAAAAACTGAGTTGTCAGTAAGTTTGTCTGAGGACACAAAATAAGCAAAGATTTGGCAGGAAGCTTCACACTCAAAGCCACGATGTTGTTCATGAGTTCAGGCCCTGGTTTCAATGAGAACTTGGCCCTGCGTTCGGGACTGCTGTTCCCTCCAGCTCTGGTCTCTGGAGAACACAGTTCGGTGCTTAGCTCCATGCTGTGGGCATGTGGCTGCTTTGAAAGTGCTTTCTAATGAGGACTTACTAAGAAAACTGCTCATCTGTTTCTTTAACAAGGCTGGACATTCCTCAGAGATGCTTTCTTCTGTTTGTTTGGTTTTTTTTTTTTGTTCTTGGAAATAGAAAAATAGCCAAACATCTGGGCACCAAATGCCCAGAGTCTCTCAGGGGGTCCACAGGATGGCTGCTCTGTGACATGAACAGGTTGCCAGCTCATTTGCTTGGCCCAGGCTCTGTACGTCACCCTCGACTCCGTGGTGACCCCACCCCCTGGTGAAGCATCTGCTTGCAGAGGGGCCACGGGAGTAGGTGCCCGGCTGCGCCGTGTGCCACCCACGTGCGTGTGGCTTGAAACAGTTTCGTGAGGCAGGTCCTCCGATCCACGGGGCCTGCTGTCCGTCTGAGGACTCGGATCCAGGCTGGGCCCAACCTGACAGCTGCGTAGGGAAGACTCCCAGGTCTGTCTCCCTGGAGCCCGGTCATTGGGTCGCGACTGCAGTGTGCTGGCACGCCGTCCGTGAGAAGGACAATCGGGACGCCCTGCAGGGCCGTTGGAGAAGGTGTCAGGCCGAGGCTGATCCCCTCAGCAGACTTCCTGAGACCCAGGTGCGTTGGCACAGGTTTCAGAGAAGATTTCTACGGGACAAGCGGCAGCTGTTCAAACTGTGAACGTGTGGAGACGAGCCGTAGATAACTCGGCTACACATTCATTTTCTGCTAAATAACTAATCATACTGAGGGGAGCGCATGTGTGTGTCCGTGTGAGCGGGCCTGCACGTGAATGTGGGTGTGAGCGGGACCGCATGTGTGCGTGGGTGTGAGTGTGCATGCACGTGGGTGTGAGCGGGCCTGCATGTGAGTGTGAGTGTCAGTGTGCCTGCATGTGAGCACGGGTGTGAGCAGGCCTGCATGTGAGCGTAGGTGTAAGCGGGCCTGCATGTGGGTGTGGGTGTGGACGTGCCTGCATGCCGGCCGGCGCCTGCTCACATGTCTGCACCCGTGCGTTCACGCGTGTGAACAAAGCCCCGGGTAGATATTACGGGCAAAAGCAAAGGCTCATCATTACAAAGCAAAGGCTGGGAACTGGTAAGAACCGGCGCGTGTCCCAGAGCCCGCATGTCATCAGGAGCGTGCGGCTCGTTGGCGGAGCATCGGGCCATGCCCTACCTGCGACCCCGCGTTCGCCAGGGCGGCCCGGGAGGGGCCCGGCCGAGGGCGGCAGAGGTGACGGCAGAGCCCGGCCCCCGGTTAGGGGGCTCCCTTACCCCCTGCCCCGAGCTACTTTGTCTGCAGACTGCAAACTCCGACATCCCCGCTTGTGACCGTCCCCAGAAACCAGGAAGATAGTGTGAGGATCACCTGGCTCAGAAGTACACCTTGTCAGCGGGGCATTCCATGGCTGGAAGTGTCACGGGCAGAGGCTGTTCCTCCACCCCTCTCCGCCCCAAGGTGTTGGGCACATCGCTAGCGGCCCGAGCCTGGCCCCCGTGTCCCGGCCGGCGCTTCGGTGAGGCTCCGAGCACACGCGCTCGGCTCCCCAGCCGCCACCCTTGCTCATCTCCGCCCGCCACCGCCCCCTCTGTGCCCTCGGTGGGTCTCGTGGCAGGGTCGCAGCCGCTTTGTCACCCCGCCGCAGCCGGGCCCGTGGGCCTGATAGGCTCCCGGCGGCATTTAAAGCAGGCGGCGCGGGGGTCGTCACGGGCCCGCGGCTCTACGGCCTCGCCTCCATCCTGTGCCCACAAAGACCTGCGTGTCCCCTCCCGTCGGCCCCTCGCCCTGACAGCGATGCTACTACTTCCCCTTCGTAGCTGGGGTTGCGGCCGCAGGCCACTCCCGAGGGCGCTCCGCTCCCGTCACCGCGGCCCGAATCGGCCTCCTCCTTCCAAAGCGACAGCGGAAGCCTCCTGGCGAGGAGACCCCCGCGAGCGAGCGAGCAGTCGTGCCCCCAGCGCTCGGCGAACGCGTCCCCCGTGTTCAGTCCTAATTCCAGGTCCTGGGAACGCGGAGCAGTGGCCCAAGCGGGGCTCGAACTCAAGAACTGACCGTCTGTGGAAGTAAGGCCGGCGCCTTCTTACACGTCCTTACTACACTTTCAACATCGTGGAAAGGAGACGATCCCAGCGTCCCCGGGAAAGTCCCCGGGACCTGCCACGGCACAGCCACGCAGGACTGCCGGGCCACCTTGCAGCACGTTTCACTCGAGCAGAACCTGAAATTGGAAAAACCCACTTGGGCCACAGTGACCCGTGCCGCCTCACAATCGTCTGCCCTGATAAACCGGAAGTGTATCCCTACTGCAGAAGACCGTTCCTGGGCTCCAGAGTCGGGAGATTTCTGCTCTCACCAGGCAAGGCATCTCAAAGGGCTGGAGAAATTCATAGAGCCCCCTGTTTCCCAAAACTCATTCCTCCTTTGTCTGTAGCCTGAAAACTGAATAACCAAGAAGTGATTCTGATCTGTTGAGGGTGCATGAAACATGGGGCATGCGCCATAGATGACAAGCACCCGCGTCTGAACAAGGGCAGGGAGTCCACTCAGGAGTCCAGCTCTCCGGATATTTTTCAAGAATCCAAACACATCACACATCGCTCCCTGGCCAGACTTTCCCAGTGTTCCTGGTGATGGGATCGAGGCCTTCTTTGTAGAAGGAACCAATCTGGGGGCGCCTGGGTGGCTCGGTGGGTTAAGCCTCTGACTTCGACTCAGGTCATGACCTCCTAGTTCATGAGTTCGAGCCCCACGTGGTGCTCTGTGCCGACGGCTCAGAGCCTGGAGCCTGCGTCCGATTCTGTGTCTCCCTCTCTTTCTGCCCCTCCCCTGTTCATTCTGTCTCTCTCTCAAAGAAATAAATAAACATTAAAAACATTAAAAAAAAAAAAAAAAGGAACTAATCTGATGATCAACCATGTTCCTAAGGTCATGGAACATTTTGCATCTGCACTGAACACCCCTCCCTCAGCCCACGGGTACTTGGGAGACCCTCCTCCCTGCCCTCAGAGGCTGGCGAAGACACTATTTCCTGGTTGAACTCGGTTGGCAGAGCAGCATTCTGACACTTGCCCTTCCCAAATCCTAGAAGTCACAGAGGTTTGGACATAGACGTAGGGAGGGTGGGTCACCTTTGGGAGCAATATCTAGTGTGCAACAAATGCAAATTCTCCCTCCTGCATTTGGAATAAAGCCTACGGATCGGTCATGACTCGGGGTCTGTTGTCCATGTGAGACCCCATAAGGCGTGCTCATCCCCAGAGCACCAGGGGTCTGCAGTCTACTGTCTGTGCCTGGCCTTAAACACGGCAGCTCTACTCTAGTATCCTTGGGACACAGCCCCGAGGAGCAAAAGGGAGTTTACAAGTGTGGACTTGTGTCTGTGTGTGGGTATCTCTGTGTGTGCAGGGTGTCTGTGCACCTGTGCGTCTCTGCACATGCACGTGTGTGTTCGTTGGTGGCGGAGGAGTTGGGCACAGTCCTCAGAGAAACAGAAAAGGGTCTGGCTGACCTCTCATGGTTCCTCACTTTGTTGTGATTCATTGTTCTGAGGTTTCTGTAGAAGTAAACGCCACAGGTACAGGGCCATCTCGATACTCGGTAAGCACTCTGATTATTCAGGCACTTGCAAAATGCTCGCCCTTGTTTTGCTCCGGTTCTCATTAGCAAAATCACAGAATTTGTTATTCTTTCTCTGTGCTTTGGACGTGTATTCAGAATGCCAGAAGGAAATCAAAGTGTCCGGAGCTGAAACATTCTAAATAGCTAATTCGTTTTCAAATAATTTCCATTGGTCAGGCTTATTTTTTTCCCCTCAAAGTATTTGGTTTACTATACTTTCAGCAGAAAATGAGTTGGAAAAAAATGACAAAAGTTAAAACCAGATGTTTGGATGTCTTTGTTAATGTCCAGTTCGACAAAGAGGCAAATGTGCTGAGAAACAAGCTTTGTTTTCTTTTATCATATCTTCTAGTGACTGAACTGGTAGTAGGAAACCTCCCTGGTGGGACTTGTTGTATTTATTTATTTCTGTAACACCTTGACTGTTACTTTCAGTGCCATGCGTTTTTCTGGAACAGATCTTCGGTGAGGAAAATTTGATGGCATAATAGGACAGAACATCAGAACAGCAAGAGCCGGGGGCAGCACACAGGGGACCCTGGGAACATGGCCCAACTCTGGAGCTTGGCGAGACCACCCCCCCGCCCCCACCCCCACTGCCAGACCAGGGGCCGCCCGGACCCCGGAAGAGGAGGGAACTCAGCTCAGAGACAGTTCTGATGAGAATGAGGACATTCAGATCACACTGCACACCTCCGAAACTCATTTGCACATTGGGGAGGTTTCAGACGACTTCTCCGAATTATATTTTATTATAATGACAGATAATTTGGATCTGGCTTTTTAGTAGTTATTGTCCAATTACTGTGTGTCTTTCCCCCACATTTTAGCACACGCACAGTCTGGGATGCAGATGATATTCTGTTTTTCAGCTTTCAAGGGACTCAGCCTGCATGTCTGCGTATCACCGGCATGCTAGACCATGCTGGCCGGTAGTTTCTCCTTCTTCAGAAAAGGGCAAAGTCGCTTCCTCCCAAACGGCTTAAGAAACGTTCGCTAGATGACAAGCACGTTGCAGCCCACACTGAACATGTAACCTCATGCGGTTTTCTTGAGTCGCCAACACGTGAACGACATACCCCCGTGCTTGTCTGCACCATAACTAACGTGCTAATGAACGCGGCTCAAGAAACAGCAGCTTCCAGATTCCGTTCCACGGCTGACACGTGAGCCACGGAACTGCCTCCTGAGGGGCCGGATGGACACCGCTTTGATGGTCGGTGTCTTTGCTCCCTTAAAAAGGCAGAACGAGATTCATCAACTGGGAGCAGTGGTTGACATGAGGCTTGTGCGTCGAGCATTAGTTAAAGTAAAATAACCACTAAACAAAAAACAGAATATGAAAGACATCTGACAGCCTACAGAAGTCTATAGCGGACATCACTGAATAGCAAAGTCTTGGAGGTTCGGAACGTTCATGTTACAACCTCCCAGACAGTGCAGTACATCTCTCCTCAATGTCAGGCACCAATTATGGGACCTGCAAGGTGGCCGAGTCTTACTTCTTGGAATGTTTTTGGTAATCCTCCACAATTTGTTTCATATGTTTTATTCTTGCCTTTTAAGTACACCGCATTTTTTTCCTACCTCGTATTCACTTCAGAAAACAAACCGATTGGGCACCTGGGTGGTTCAGTCAGTTAAACATTGGACTTTGGCTCAGGTCCTGGTCTCTCAGTTCATGAGTCTGAGTCCCACCGAGCCCCACTTCAGGTGAGGCCTGCTTCTCTCTCTCTCCCTCTGTCCCTCGTGGGTTTCTCCCTCTCTGCCCCTCACTCACTTGTGCCTCTCTCTATATATATAAATGAAAAAAGAAAGAAAAAGAAAAAAACCTGATTGATTAGAATGGAAGAGAGAACTACCCATCACTAGTGTGCTCAAACAGCTTGGCTCTCCTGTCCCTCTCCCTCCCTCCCTCCTCCTCCTCCTTTGTTCTCCCCCTCCTCTTCACCCCTCTTTCCTGCACTCTCATTGGAGCACATTAAATTGGATTTTCAGGGGGTGCCTGGGTGGCTCAGTTGGTTGAGAGACCAACTTCGGCTCAGGTCGTGATCTCACTGGTTCTGAGCTCGAGCCCCACGTCGGGCTCTGTGCTGACAGCTCAGGCCCTGGAGCCTGCTTCGGATTCTGTGTCTCCCCCTCTCTCTACCCCTCCTCTGCTCATGCGCTGTGTCTCTCTGTCTATCAATAGTAAGTAAACGTTAAAAAAATTTTTTTAAATAAATAAACTTTTGTGGGGTATCTGGGTGGTTCAGTCAGTTAAGCGTCTGACTTCAGCTCAGGTCATGATCTCGCATTTCATGAGTTCGAGCCCCACGTCGGGCTCTGTGCTGACAGCTCAGAGCCTGAAGCCTGCGTCCGATTCTGTGTCTCCCTCTCTCTCTGCCCCTCCCCCCCACCATGCTCTGTCTCTCTCTGTATCAGAAATAAATAAACATTCAAAAACAATTTGGATTTTCAGGGTACTTCAGCACAGGTGATGAGACACAACGGTAATGTCAGTGTTTTGCCTAAAGGGCAGCGCCCTCTGACAAGTGACGAGTGTACTAACTCGTCAAGTAAACTCATGTCCGTGCTCGCGGGCTTATCCGACAAGCACATGGGCCACCACCCTTTCCTCGCGCTCAGTACTCCATGTGTGATGGGGAACTGCCTGCAGCTTCACACTTCCACACCCGTTTGCTTTCTTGTGGAACTCCGTGGGTGCTGTCATCATCACGTGGTGGCCGTGACGTCCGAGTTAAGGTTTCCCCTGAGAATCTCCCTCTTTCAACCTCCTTCACATCTGCGTGTCTGTCCTGAGTCTTGGAAGTATTGTTTTCCTTTGTTCCCAAAGCAACCGTCCTGCAGAGAAAACCCTCACCTTTAGGGACAAAGGTCTGGTCAGGATGACACTTTATGGAACTGCTAAGTGAGTCTGGGAGAGCCTCAACTTCCTAAGTCAGTTTCTCTTATTAAATATTTGCACACAGGTTCACCACGTAGACTTCTCACCAAGATCCATGGCAATAATGCACAGGATGTCACTGCGATCGAGTCATGATTTTATCAGTATTGTTCTATTCATGCTGAAGACGGAATTCTAATCTCGCTACCTTTCTCAGCGCTAGGTCTTTCCATTTATTTTCAGTTTAAAATGCCCCATATTCCATGAAATGACTTAAAATATCACCAACTGAAAACCACGTCAACCTAATTTGAAGTGTGATGGCACTTTGCACCTTGCTAACGGGCTCGGATTCTGTGCGATGCTGAGCCGCTTGTATTGGACTCCAGGTGCTTTCAGGGAGAATTTGCTAAGGGGGTGTCCTCTAAATACACAGACGTGGGCGTGGAGCTATGGGATTTCTCAGGCCTCCCTCCTCAGACAGGACGTTTGTGTGGTCCGTTTGAGAAGAGGGCATCATCTGACGGCAGCAAGATAAGGCAATTTTCACTCAAGAATAATTTTACAGACATGATAGCATCATCTTGTGTAGTCATCTCAAGAGGTATCAGTAGTAGAGGCCACTGTCATAATATGATGCTGTTTCATGCAGCATTCTAAAGATTGTTGTACATTTTCCCACAATTTCTATGCCAGAAAACACATAGAAACAAGTCTGAAGCAACTTTTGAATTTGATTCCTTGCAACTCCTGATTACAGAGGTTGAAAAGCACACTGTATATCTGCAAAAAAGAAGTCAGTTTGGAAAGCTCTGGGACGAGACCTCCTGTAGTGTGTTGTTACGACAGTGTGAAGCTCCATGGGCCTTCACGGCTCATCCCCAGGTGTCCCGGCTCTGGCCCGTCACTGTCTCAAACCAAAGGTCAGATCTTGGAAGTTAACAGCTTTGGTCGATGGCTGACAGTTACCAGGTCCTCTGTGAACATTTGCAGAGTGAGTACTGCCCTAACCGTTCAGAGTGGCACCTACACACGTAGCTCGGTCCCTGGGAAAATGGAGGAGACAGATGTTGGGGAGAAGTTGTATTTTCTTTTGTTTCAGTGGCAGAAAGATCCCAGCGGCTTTCCATAGCCCTTACCTCATTTTGGCCGGGAAGATCAAATCCTACCTTTTCCAGCATTTTCCCGTCTCTGTTCTATGCACATATGTTCCTTTGTTCCTTGCGGGTCTTGTTGAATGCTGGTCTCACTGCCCTGTGTCGGCTGTCACAAGCTTACTGTGATAATCCTTGGACTCATGGCGATGATATGGCAGCTGTTGACCCTCAGTTTTGCTCTGAGAGGTGACAAACCCTCCCTCCATGTTCACCCACTGTATTTGCAGGGAAATGGAGCCATTTCCAGTGACTTAGAATCAGAATATGGTTTGAAGGTCTTGATGCTCAGAAACGCTCTGATTTTCAGCCTCATGGGGCTGTCTGGGATGCACTCTGGCCAGTGTCCTGGGACAAAACTGACTGTGCAAACAACACAGCTGCCCAGCAGGAGCTCCTGGGAACCAGGCAGAACCTTAGAGGCAGCGTCTTTGCAAGAAGAACTGTGATGAGCTCAGTCAGACAGGCAGCCTGGGCTGGGCTGACTGCAGGACTCACACAAAGTAATGGTCTCAAATGTCCAAGTGCAAAGCAAGCCAGCTCCGTGAGCTTTCCTGGGAGTGGTGGCAACATGGAAGCGTATGTGGACAGCCCAAAGTAACTGAGTATTCAGTGTTGTCAAATTCATTGTCTTCGTCTCTGGTGAAAGACCTATTTTTGCAGGGGGGCAGAGATGGTGGGGGAGGAAAGGCTGCTCCCAGTGGTGCTACTTTCATGGAAAATAACAAGAAATGAGCACTTGCTTCCAAAGGAAACAGAGCGCATCGAGGACAAGCGCAGGCCGCCGGTCACGCCTCCTCTGCGGAGCCCAGCCTGGGACCCTGGCTCAGCTCTTCACTTCTCTTCAGACAGCGTAGAATCCTACTCCGTCTTCCTTAATGTTTATAAATTCTAATGGATGTTCCATCTGAGGAAGATACATTTGCCATTCCCATCTACGCACTCCAGAACGAACTGTTCATTTTCCCCACCTACTGCGTTTTAACCTAAGTGCTGCAATCCTATGATTTGTTGTCTTATTAGTCTATGATCCATGGTTAGGGAAAAAATAATTGCTAACTATTTATTTTGTCAATTTTATTTAAGTTTTTTGTGTTTTGTTTTTGTTTTTGTTTTTTATGCTTTTACTAGGTCATTGCAGCAAAGAGTACTGGGTGATAGTCTGGCGATTGTGGGAGGTCTGGACAAGACCTAATAGTAGTGTTGAGTAACTGAAGCTTTTGGTGTGGTTGGTGCAGAAGCAGAGAAGGTGCAGTGGAGAGGCATGGACCCAGGGCAGGGACAGGATACTTAGCACTTGCAAGAGCTCAAAACCTTCTACGTGGCTTTGCTGGGAGTTCTGGTTCCTGACTACTTGGCACATATACAGCAGATTAATCTTTCTGAAGAAAAGTTTGGGTCACTGAGCCCTAGAATCTCATGATCAGAAGGGATGAAGTGAATGATCTTCCTCATACTGTGGCTGGGAACTTTGATACGGTGTCTGGGTGCTTCCAGTGAAGGTTTTCTCAAAGTAGGACCCTTCGCCCACCTGTTTGAGGATCACCTGGGATCCTGTCAAAATGCACCTTCTGTGTCTCCACTGCAGGCCCCCTGAACTGGAGACTTGATCATACACATTAACTAGGAGAGTATTATGGAGTCCAGATCAAGAGATCACAGAACAAGGCATCCATTTCATTGTGGGCATCTCTAGTTATAATAGAGAAATATTATAAATGACATTCAAAAGAAAGAAAGAAAGAAAGAAAGAAAGAAAGAAAGAAAGAAAGAAAGAAAGAAAGGGGGAAGGAAGGAAGGGAAGAGGAAAGGGAGGGAGGAAGGGAAGGAGGAAGAATTCAGAATGGTTGCATCTGCCTGGCTCATTCCTGATCACAGGCAGAAAGTCATTGTCCGTGAGAACAGAGCTTGAATCTGTGGCAGTAAAGGAGGGTAGGTCTAAGGTCAGAGGCTACCGCTGCCTTTCTCCCATCTTAATCGGAAAAGCTCAACTCTGATACATGAGCCAGTGACATTTCTCTGGACTAGAGCCTGTGTGCTAATTTTTCTGCTTATGGGCGGGGTCCTTCCAGGCGTGTCCTCAAAATGCCCGTCAGCTGTTTGCAAGACCAGAGGGTGCATTGTGCTTCAAGCTCTGTCCTTCATTTTGGGAGTTCAACCTGTAGTCTGGAAAGACCCTAGCCCAGATTTCCCTCATTCCTGTCAGAACATTATTTATCCTTAATTGTCCGTGACTCCAAGTTGAAGATAAAGCAGCTTGGATCCCTTTGTGAATGCATTTCTGCTTTATGCTCTTAAAAATAATTTTTGAAGTTTATAAAATTAAAAAGAGTAGTAGCAGCACAATGTGGACGCACGTATCTGAGCCCCATCTGTCATCTCAACAAATGATGAGGCCAAATTTGTAATTTAGTTTCTAAAGTCTAATAATTACCAAATGTTTAACCAGACCCCCTTGGCTAGCTCCCTTACAGCAGGGACATGCAAATGTAACTCAACAGGAAAAAATTAAGGTTTTCATGCTGTCATAACAAAAATCAGCCTTCTCTGTTTTTCTTTATCCTCCAGAAAGATCACTCTGAGAGATCACACAAATGACTTTTCCCCAAGGCCCTGAACCTGAATCAAACACTCACATGTGCATGTCTACAGGCAAACAAAGACACAGGAACGTACATATGTATGAAGAGTATTAATAGGAAAAATCATGCTAGAATATTAACTATTTCTCCTGAAGATGCAGTCCTATTAGTATTGTCTGGGATGGTAATTGCTTGGGGGTAAAGCTGATGTAAATTTGCCTGGGGGACAATTGAAGTGCCCCTTATTTGTTGCTATTTTTAAAAAAGTTAATAGACTTTATATTTAAAGTACTTTTATGTTTACAGAAAAACTGAGCTGAGAGTCATGAGCTCCCATATGCCCCCACCCCCGCTCCCTACAGCACTCTTCCCTATGAACACACGCATTAGTGGGGCACACTTGTTACAGCTGTTGAGTTATTACTGATACGTTTTTATAACTAAGGTCCATAGTTTATGTTGGGGCTCACTCTTTGTGTTGTACAGTCTTTTGACAAATACACAGCCCCATGAATCATCACAGCCTCATGCAGAGTGGCTTTGCTGCCCTGCAATGCTTTTGTGTATTCCTTCAAACATGGTCTCTCTTTCTTCATGTAAATCCAAGTTCAGGCTCATATACTTTCTCTTCTCTCTGCAGAACTCCTTATAACACTTTTCACAGGGCATATCTACTGGTCAAAATCCATTTCTGTTTGTTTGATGAAGTCTTTGTTTCTCCTTCACTTTTGAAGGATGGTTTGCTTGATACAGAATTCTAGGCGGGCAGTATTTTCTTGCAACATGTTAAAAAACTTAGCCCATTCTCTTCTTGCTAGTGTGGTTTGTGATTAGAAGTCTGATGTAATTCTTATCTTTGTCCTCTCTAAGTGAAGTAGATTTTTCCCCTCTAGCTGCTTTCAAGATTTTCTCTTTATCTTTGGTTTGAATATGATACGCTTGGTGAACGTTTTATAGTATGTATCCTATTTGGTGATTTTTGAGCTTCCTAGATCTGTGGTTTGGTGTCTGTCATTAATTTTGGAAAGTTCTCAGTCAGACATTGTTACTTCAAATATTTTTATTTTGTTTCTTTCTCTCTTTCTTTTCTTTTGTAATTGTCTGACAGTTCTTGGGTATTCTGTTATTCTTTATTTTCTCTGCATTTTAGTCAAAAAGTTTCTATTGACGTATCTTCAAGCTCACTGATTCTTTGATTGGCCATGTTCAGTCTGCTGATGAGCACATCAAATACATTCTTCATTTCTGTTAGAGTGTCTTTATTTCAAGCCTTTTAAAAAATTCTTTCTTAGTGGTTCCATTTCTCTGCTTACATTACCTGTATTTTCTTACATGTTATTACTTTTCCATTAGTTATTCGCATATTAATTATAATTATTTTCAATTCATAGTCTGATAATTCTGAAATCTGTGTCATGTTTGAGCCTGGTTCCAATGCTTGCTTTGTGTTTTCATACATACCTTGCAACACACACCCTGTAACACACCTTACAATTTTCTATTCAGTCAGACATGATATACTGGATTCAAGTGACTGAGGTAAATAGGCCTGTACTGTGAGATTTTATATTTATCTGGCTAGGAGTCAGGCTGTGTTGATTGTTTGCTGTAGCTGTGGTGTCAGAGGCTAAAACTCCCTCTGGAGTCCTTGTTTTGGTTTCCCTGTTGTTTTGGGGCTGGTGTGTCAGACGTGCAACTCTTTCCGGTGTTACACTATGGCCCTGCCGATGCCACGAGCTGTGGGGGCACAGATGCGTTCCCTCATCCGGTGACCAACCTCAGTTCTGCAATCGGACTGTCCTGGGTTCCGACCCTAACACGTGCTTCTCGCTCCCCTCCCCTCAAAGGGACAACTGGACTTGGGTATTTTCCTTTCCCCGGGCTCTGGGGAGGCAGTCCCCCAGAAGGCCAGGACTGTGAGGAGGACAGGGGGCTGTGGGCGTATTTCAGAATGGCTGTTTGCTCTCCCAGTACCGCAAGCCAGAGGGAAAGTCCGTCTCGTCTTTACTCTGAGATCCTGGGGTGGGGGGTGTTTCCAGAGGAAGGTAGCATTCACATCAGGGGACTGAGTAAGATGATCGCCCTCTGCAGTGTGGTGGCCACAGCTAATCTTCTGGAGGCCAGACAGAGCAGAAGGGTAAGGGGCAATCTGCTATCTCTGTCTCTGGCTGGTATTTACATAGTTTTAAATAAAAATTGCACATATTTGAAGTGTACAAAATGATGAACTGATGCGCATGAGGGATGTTTCCTGCTGTCCAGCCACACACATCTCCCCACTTGGTCACAGCTCCCTGCTGGGGTCAGTGCACCTCTGTCTTCTGTGAATACTCCACATGTCATATTCCAAACTTGGTTTAAAAAAAATTTTTAGCCATTCTGACAGGCATGAGGTGGTATATCATCGTGGTTTTGATTTGTATTTCCCTGATGATGAGTGACGTTGAGCATCTTTTCATGTGTCTGCTGGCCATGTGTATGTCTTCTTTGGAAAAATGTCTATTCATGTCTCTTCCCATTTCTTAACCGGATTATTTATTTTTGGGTGTTGAGTTTGATAAGTGGTTATAGATTTTATATACTAACCCTCTTTCTGATATGTTATTTGCAAATATCTACTCCCATTCCATTGGTTGCCTTTTAGTTTTGTTGATTGTTTCCTTTGTTGTGCAGAAGCTTTTTATCTTGATGAGGTCCCAATACTCCATTTTTGCTTTTGTTTCCCTTGCCTCTGGAGACATGTCTAGTCAGAAGTTTCTGTGACCAAGGTCAAAGAAGTTTTTGCTTGCTTTCTCCTCCAGGATTTGGTGGCTTCCTGTCTCGCATTTAGGTCTTTCATCCATTTTGGATTTATTTTTGTGTATGGTGTAACAAAGTGGTCCAGTTTCATTCTTCTGCATGTTGCTATCCAGCTTTCCCAACACCATTTGTTGAAGAGAATGTCATTTTTCCATTGGATATTCTTTCCTGTTTGTTGAGGATGAGTTGACCATACAGTTGTGGGTCCATTTCTGGGTTCTCAATTCTGTTCCACTGATCTATGTGCCTGTTTCTGTGCCAGTACCATACTGTCTTGATGATGACAGCTTTGCAGTACAGCTTCAAGTCTGGAATTATGATGCCTCCTCCTTCGATTTTTATTTTCAACATTACTTTGGCCATTCAGGGTCTTTTCTGGTTCCATACAAATTTTAGAATGATTTGGTATAGCTCTGTGAAAAATGCTGGTGTTATTTTGATAAGGACTGCATTGAATGTGTATATGCTTTGGGTAGTATAGACATTTTAACAATATTTGTTCTTTCAATCCATGAGTGTGGAATGTTTTTCCATATCTTTGCATCTTCTTCAATTTCTTTCACAAGTGTTCTGTAGTTTTCACAGTACAGATCTTTTACTTCTTTGGTTAGGTTTATTCCTAAGTACCTTACAGTTTTTGATGCGATTGTAAATGGGATCCATTCTTTGGAATTTCTTTCTGCTGCTACATTATTGGTGTATAGAAATGTAGCAAATTATGGAAAGAGCACAGAGGTCCTTTGATGAATGGGTAAAGAAATTGATATATATATATATATATATATATATATATATATATATATATAATGGAATACTACTCAACCATCAAAAAGGATGACATCTTGCCATTTGCAATGACATGGGTGGAGCTAGAGTGTATTATGCTAAGAGAAATAGTTCACAGAAAGACAAATACCATATAATTTCACTCATGTGGAATCTAAGAAACAAAACAGATGAATATAGGGGAAGGGAAAGAAAAATAAAATAAGTAAAACACAGGGAGGGAAGCAAACCATAAGAGACTCTTAACTATAGAGAACAAACTGAGGGTTGAGGACAAGGTGGGTGGGGGGAGGGGCTAGATGGGTACCGGGCTCTGAGGAGGGCACTTGTTGGGATGAGCACTGGGTGTTGTACGTAAGCAATGAATCACTGAATTCTACTCCTGAAACCAATACTACTAACTAAATTCAAGTTGATTAACTTGAATTGAAATAAAATCTCGGAAGAAAAATAAACAAAATTAAATAATAAAAAATGTTAAAACGGACAGTTTTTTCTTTACATATGAAATGTTAATAGATTCTAAAAAAACTTTCAAGGAGTTGAGAAAGTAAATGGTACAGCGGTAATTTAGTTTTCAGGATTTAAGTGTCCATTAAGAGCCATGCTGGCGTCCTCACGCTCAACTTGTTGAAGAGTGCAGGGACGCCTCTGTCACAGCGTAATGCCCCCAGGGCGGGAGGCAGCCACTGCCCGGCTTCCGCGTTCCCCCTGCTGGGCTCTGGCAGGTTCCACGCGCTCTCAGCGCCTGGGAGAGGTGGGCAGCCCGCGGAGTTTCCGTGAAGGAGCTCGGAGGGGCTCCTGCTGGGTCTCACGCTGGTGCGGGCTCCGCCGAGCGTGGGTCCTCTGCTCAGACGCTCAGTCACCAGGCTCCAAACAGGGGCCTCTCGAGCTGGGACTTCCTGCGTCAGACGATCCCGATTCAAGTTGTTTTGCCTCTGCGGCGCCTGCTTAATCAAGGGGATGCTCGGGTATTTGGGTTCCGTGGGCGTGGGCTGTGAACAGATGCACAAGCTTCCGGTTTCCAAAGAGTTTTGTGTTTCTTTTGGAAAATCTACACGACAGTCACCAGGAGCACCTGAAGGAAACACCTCCTCTTGCGGGGACTGGGAAGGTTGGTTGGGGCCAATTTCTGTGGAGAAGGGATGTTGGGTGAGGAAATTTCAACATAATTGCAGTATTTTGTAAGCATAATCAACTTCTTTATTAAGTACTTCTTAACAAAAAAAATCATCTTAAATTATCGGGCTCATATTCTTGCTTTAGGAAAAAGGGTATTTTGATCAAAATTGAGGCCGCAAGGAGAGGTGCAGCTGGACAGTCGGTGACCAGGGCCCTGGGGGCAGCATCACAGGCCAGGAGGGGCGGTGAGGAGGAAGGTCTGATGCAGGAGGGCGTGCGGGGCGCCGGGGCACAGCCCCGAGCTGGTGCGGAGCCTCAGGACCGAGGCGGCCCGGAGACAGCGAGGCAGGGGCTGAATTGCGGAAAAGTGGGAAAAGGCGGGCCTTTGTGCCAGTTCCGGTGGGAAGGGCTCCGGTGGGAGAGGGACAGGTGCTTTCCAGATCTCTCCCTTCCCAGGGTCCAGGCCCACAGGGCACACAGGGCGGCCTCCCGGGGCCTGGGCGGAGGCCCCCATATGAATGGCCCCGGGAGGTGTTCACACGCTTCCCCAGGTGGGAGCTGCACCCCAGTGGCGGGGGAGGGGGGGAGGGGGGCAGGGAAGGCAGGTTTTTGGGGACTGGGATTGAGAGAGGGTCAGCCCCCTGCCTGAAGCTGCAAGGCATGTGGTGGCGCCGCTGGGACTCAAAGCCGAATCTTTACTGTTTTATATCATGTTCTCTTTTCAGCAGCGTCCTGCTTTCCAAAGAGGAATTAAGTTGAAACCTCTCACTGAAGGTCACAAATACCTCCCCTGTAAACCAGCTTTTAGGGAAAAAAAATGGCTTCTCAGAGCTCCCAAGTGTGTTTCTTTTAATAAAATGCGTGCAGGCTTGAGAGGGCCTCGGCCACAGGTCCACAAGGTGCAGGGCCACGACGCAGACAGGCCACAATCTGCACGAGTCTTTTGGCTCAGCAGGCCACCGGCTCCCACCCGGCAGGATGCGCCAGAGCGAGGCAGGGCTTAACGTTCCTGGTGAGCTGGACCGGAGCCAAGAGGCTGGTTTGCTCGTGAACTTGCCGCCTTGGGAGGTTGTGAGTGGCACACAGATGCGTGAACAGTTCCAACAGCGTCCACACAGCCCGAGCCGGAGCCCTACACGCGCAGACACGCTCCTGTCTCCTGCCCTCAGACCACGACGAAGCCGGCACAGGCGAGTCATGCACACACACACACACACACACACACACACACACACAGCACACCGGGAGGAAAGTGGAATTATAGAAGAAGAAGAAGTCAGTCAGCTTGGTTGCACATAAGCTCGAGAGAAAATTGAGAGAATACTATCCAAAATCTTTTTTTAAATAACCAAGAGGACGGCACTAACTCTGCTCCAGATGTAGAGGTGGCAGAGTGGCATGCCATTTCTTAGCCTTGTCACACGACAGCGAGCTTTGGTTAGGTTACACGTGGGCCGTGGCAGCACACAATGGCCACGGGCCACGTCCAGTCACAGGATGACCGGGACTCATTTGCCTACGTGTGTTGTCTGTGGCTGCTTTTGTGACGGAGACCAATGGCTCACAGCCTAAATATCTACCATTGGGACAGCTATAGGAAATTCTGCTGACTCCAGGCTTAAAGTTCCTATTTTTAAACAAAATTGTGAACTGGGTTAGAGGTAAGATCCTCCTAACATTCAGAAAGGCTGGATAAACTGTAATTCATTTAAACTTAATACATAAGTCAATATGTGGTCCTGTATTAAAATCCTGATTAAATATGATAGTCTGGACACAGTCCAGATGAAATTGAGAACAGAAATCCAGAGATTCCATATCCCCTTTTCCGTGGCAGGAAAATGGGACCCCTGGCATCTGAGAAATGGTGACAAGTCTCCTCATCACGATGGCAATTGGGTGAAAAACAACCAGCCACACGTGAAAAAGGGCAACCAGGGGCACATGGCATGGCGATTCACAGGAAAACTAACCCAAGATGACAGAGACCACTAAGGCCTGACGCAGCCCTACGGCTGCAACCCCACAACCCTGACCTATGGCAACAGCACTGCATGAACTGTAATAGCCCTACGCGACCCTGACCTCTGACAAGTCTACAGCCCCAGCACAGGACCTCTCCTACTTGGGGGGCAGGAGAGCAATGGCCACACAGACGTTAGAAAGCAGTGTGTCTGTCCGGGAAAGTTTGGCATGTATGTAACCCATGACCCAACAATCCCACCCCCAAGGGGACTCTCCCAACACACAGAGACACCAGGCCACAGATGTGCCTGGAGGCATAGTTTGTGAAGGGAAAAGTGGGCATGACCTCTATGTCTATCAGCAAGGAAACAGGTGAAGACACCAAGGCCCACACCACGAGCACTGCACAGAGGTTGGAGAGGAGTCATGTGCACCGACATGCAGAGATTTAGACTCACGGCCATCGCGGGCTGAAGAGGGGTCTGAGTGTCACTCTTTACGTCAGCCTGAGCACACACGCTGTCTCTTGTCCTGTGTACGGTCTGGGCAGAGAGGACTTTGGTGGGATCAATGCTTTCCAACCTCAAGACACGGTGATGATCTGTGGGGGGTCAGTCGTGTCACAGGGGGTGCATGTTGACATCAGTGCAACTTCGGTTTGGTTCTTTGAAAAAGAAAATGAGAAGAAAACATGTTAAAACTTTTTCACATTTGCTATTGGTTTTGTTCTAAGTAAGTAACATAAGAGTATTAACTTATTCTCTGTTCTCTTCAGAGTGGCAAAAAAATTCCCTGAATATGGAAGAGAAAATGTATGTTTATGTTAATAGAGTGCTAGCTACATAAAACTCTTCTCTTTTTCTAATTTCATAACTTGCTCACTGATTTATTTTATCTCCTATTTTCATGTACCTCACTCCTACTGCTCATGGACCATTTGTATACCTTTTGAAAGATCCTTGCCGAGGTGAGTAGATTATATGCCACCCTACATACACTGTCTTTGTAAGGAACCAGAGGCACATAGGGATCATAGCAGATATCCACAGACAGGTACGGTACACGCCTTCTCTTGGTGAAGTGCATGCTGGCTGACTCATCACAACGTCCCAGAGTGCATGTATGTGTGTCCACGTGCGTGTGTGTGTCTAACAGAATAAAACAACATCATCTCATATGGCTAACTCAGGAGAGCGGATAGAACTGAAAAAAGCCCCGGGAAATCTAGATAAATGTTGGGGCTGATATAGACACAGGTTGATACATACTCCCAGAAGCTCCTGGCTAAAGTGAAGCTGAACTTCTATAACAGCACGGTGGTCACATAGTGTTGACTTAGAAGGGAGGTCAGACTAAGGCAGGGAGGCTTAGCATGGACGGCATGGGGTCCACCCCAAAGATAGCAGCTTCCTGGTTCAAGAACAGACAGGAAGCAGCAGGCAGCTGGAAACCCTCTTAGGTACCAGTTTTCCAGGTAGGGCGTCCCAGCCCTCCCCACAGAAACTCACTACTCTGAAAATCCCAACAAGTGGCCAGAGCAGATGAGGAATATAGTGCTTGTGTCAGTAGACAGAGCCAGCCAGAACCTCAGTAGCCTGGGTGATGTGACTCAGCAGAAACAGTGATGTGACCCACAGTGCAGAGACCATTAGGACGGTGAGCAAATCCTGCCTGGAATTTTCAAGACCATACAACACACAGTCAATCCTGAGAGACAACAAGGCCTGTGCCTGCATTTTTAAAAACGTCCTTAAAAGTAGAAGTACCCTATGACCCAGCATCGAGCCATTGGGTATTCATCCACAGGATACAAAAATGCCAATTGGATGGGGCACATGCATCCAGATGTTTACAGCAGTGCTATAGCCAAAGTATGGAGAGAGTCTAAATGTCCGTCGACTGATGAATGGGTAAAGATGTGGTGTATATATACAACGGAATGTTACTCAGCCATCTAAAAGGATGACATCTTGTCATTCGCAATGACATGGATGGAACTAGAGAGTACTATGCTAAGTGAAATAAGTCAGTCAGGGAAAGACAGATATCATATGATTCCCCTCTTATGTGGATTTTAAAAAACAAAACAGGCGAACTTAAGAGAAGGGGAAAAAAGAGAGGGAAGCAAACCACAAGAGACTCCTAACTATAGAGAACAAACGGAGGGTTGACAGAGGGAGGTGGGGGGGATGGGCTAGGTGGGGGATGGGGACTAAGGGGGCCCCGGTTGGGATGAGCACTCGGTGTTGTACGTAAGTGATGGACCACTACATCCCACTCCCGAAACCGATTTTAGCATATGTTACCTAACTAGAATTTTGATAAAAGCATGAAATTTAAAAAATCCATCAGCGACATGCAGGTCCTCCGTGATCTGAAACGCAAACACACATCAAAAAGAATTTCTCATTGTTTCCCTTGCATTTTGGGAAACGTGCCTTTATTCTTTGGAAGCACATAGTTTGTGCCACCTAAGTAACCTCTGTACAAACGTTATGACCAAAATGACATAGAAATCACCATAAAACAGCTGAGAGGCGGCAGATATCATTAACCGTATGTCTGCCTCTTACTTTACAGAAAAATCTGAAATTAGAAACCACAGTTACCGGCTGCCGGGTGGGCTCTCTGGCTAAGAACACAGAAGTGAAAACTCGGTATCTGCGTTCCTCTGCTTCACCAGCAAGCACAGAGAAGCTCGTTAGAACGCAATTTAAATCGAAACATGATTGTACGTTAAAAAGTCAGCTTAAGCCTAACGGGGACACATGATTTTTTCATCAATATGTGCATTTTATTCCTGGTTAATTATCTGTATCTTGGCTTCTGCGAAAGAAAACCAAGTCATAGTAGAGTAGCGTCCCTGCTGCCTTGTGCGTCTTAGAGGACGAGCTGGTATTTTTGGCAGGTATCGATTCGGCTGTTTGCGGAGGCGTGAATCAGTGTTGTGCGTGAACGTTAGCCATGTGTGTGTGTATTTTAAATACATGTACCTGTGTAAGCAGATACCTGTAGCAGGCCTTTATTCCTCTCAAGTGTGCCTCGGTGCCTTTTCCTGGATGTAACGGCACCTGTCCATGCAGCCACCAGCCGAAATTCACCAGATGGAGTTTATGTGAAAGCTGCTTATCAGATATTTTAAGAATTTGATTCTAATGGTGTTTTGCTTATTTCTTTTCTTGTTCTTTACAAAACACTTGCTCAGAATCTTTATCACTAATTTTGTGTATATATATATATACATATATATACACACACACATAGATGTCATATATATGAATATAAAACTTTTAAAATAGATAAAACACTTTAAAACTTTAATTTGCTTGTATTTATTCTGTATCGATACATCATGTTACTCCTTCGATCCTCCTGGGAGATGACACACACAGAAACGGATTGAACCGGGCAGACTGAGAGCGCTGATAAGCTAGCATTGATTCTTTTGTTCAGGACTATTGACTTTGGCAAGTTTGGGTATTTTTTATTCATTGCCTCTGTTTTGATTTTTTATATTTTCAGTGAAAATTTATATGCCCAAATTAAAATATAAAATGGAACAAAATTTATGATTATTCCCACAATTATAAGAAAATTATAGCTGATACTTTGGTTTCTTCTTCTACACACAGAGAGATTTTATTTAGAAAAATGGCGTGATACTATATGTCTTGGCTTGGGCTGCAGTAACAAAATGCCTCAGGTTGGGCAGCTTGTAAACAACAGACATTTACTTCTCATGGGTCTGGAGGCCGGAGGTCCGAGGTCAAGGTGCTGGCCAGTCCGGTTCCTGAGCTTTGCCTGGACACAAAGGCCGTGTCCTACCGTGGAGAGAGCTCTGGCATCTCTCCCTCCAGAGGGCACCCCCTGAGGACCTCACTTCACCTGCTCACGTGCTCACCTGTTCTCTCTCCAAATGCAGCTACATTGGCAGTTAGGGTTTCGACATGTGAGTTTGGGGGAGACATACTGTTCTATAAACATTTTCTTAACTGTGGACAATATTCCATATTATGAGAGGTTCTTTTATGATTACATTAATGAACGATAATTTATTTAACTAATGTTTACTATTGTTTTCAACTATGTTCTAATCATGAACACAGTATTTCACAACATCATTATAGATAAACCTTTATGTTTATATTATTATTCATTATTATTACTCAACATTATGTCATTATTATTTATTAGTGAGACCTAGGAATATTTTTAACGCTTGTAATGTCCTCTGAAACTTTCCACACTGTGCTCACGAGCACCTCTTCCCCAGCAGCCTGGACCAGCAGGCAGATCTCAACGACTTTACAAATATGTGTACCTGTCTGTCACTGTCTTAATCTGATGTGAGATTAATATGATATTGAGCAGTTTTTTCGCAGGCTTGTCAGTTATTTTTATTTCTTCTTTGATGAATTATCTGTTCATCTCTTTGACAAGTTCTTAAAATGAAAAAAATATTCACAATTTTATTGTCTCGGCATTTTCTAAAGATGGTGAACACAGACCTAATCCCACACCTCAGTGTATGTTCAGCAGAACTGAAAACGCACACCCACAAAACACACCAGTGTTATTCATGACAACTAAAGACACAAAACAATCCAAATGCTCATCAAATGACAATTGGATAAAGGTGTCCTGCCAAGATCACAAAGTCACAGAATCACAAAGGATTGTCTGAGCCGCATACATAAAATGTCTAAACAGGTAATTCTCTCAGACAGGAGGCGGCCTGGCCCCGGAGGAGCAGGCTGGGAGGGATGAGGGTGGCCAGCCTCTGCGAATACACTCGAACACAAACAGCAAACGAGAAACCTACAACCAGACTGTGCATCTTGAAAGGGTGGATTTTGTGGTATGTGGGTTATATCTCAATAAAGCTGTTATTAAAAGGGGGTACATGGCACTTAAAGATATGAAAAGACGTGCAAACTGACTCGTGATGAGAGAAACACAAGTTAAAGCTGGGTGAGATGCCATTTCTCACCTAATGGATTGGGCAGAACATAAGACTACGTTGTGTTGGCGATAGGAGACTGAACTTGGACACGTGTCACCAGTAGAACTGAAGCTACTATGACCCCTTTGAAGGAACATTTGGCAGCATTTATCAAAACCACGTATGCATTTATGTTTTGACTCACCAGCCCTCTCGAGGGGATTTTCCCCAAAGACACGTCTCCGACAATATGAAGTGCAAATGCACAAGCCTACTTTTGTGTGTTTTTCCGTCGTTGTCTCACTGACGTTGCAAAATCCCGAACATCACCTGAACTCCACACATTGGAGAGTGGGCGAAGAAATTCTGTCGCATCCACATGGTGAAATAGCACATCACTGTAAAATAAGACCGCGGAGGAAAATCTCCATAAAATGCTACAAAATGATTTCCAGGATGTATGACTAGTGGCAAAAAGCACAGAAAGGCATCGAAATAGCACGAGACATACAAAGAAATGGAAGGTCCATGTGTCTGTGTAACTGCGCAAAGATCACGCACAAACACAGGGCAAGGGGCTGATGACCCCGAGGGTCATGACCGTAATGGGGATGGGGACGCTGAGACACTTCTTTGAGTGGATTTTGGCCTATTTCTTAGCAAATATCTACGTTACTGCCTTGTTGGACATTTCCCCAAACTCTGCCTTGAAATGCTGAATAACTAGATTCGCATCCGTTCTTTTTGAATAGGAACCACCAATTGACTCCCTGTTTTGAGCCATTCACAGCAGGTATTCTGAGCACACTTCACTTTGTGTCAACAGTCAACATCCACCGTCCTCCGCAAGTATTAGTGTTTATTCTGATTTTTGTGACGATCCGGTGTGAAAACATTTGCTTATCCAAACCTGCCATGTGCTCTCTCACACCTAGAATGGTCTTTGCAGTGTTGACTCTTTAGGCTGCGATAATCCACAAATCCCTTGCTTTCACATTGTTAGACATACGCCTCGTATTTGAACTTAACGGTGTCTCCTCTGCGGTCTCTCCCTGCCCTCCAGCTAGTGCTGCATTATCCCTGGTGCCTTCCTGCCAGCACTGCGTTTCCTCGTCAACAGCAGACACCTTGCTAAGGCCGCCCTCCTCAAGCACATGGTGTCCTCTTTACCTGTGTCCACACACTGTCCAGCGCTTGGCTCACCGTTGGTGACATTTTGTGAATTTCTTGAGAGAGACTCTCCCTCTGATTCTTAAGCTTATTTTTCCAGGGCATAGCATCTTTGTTTATCACGAGCAATTTTATTTTCTACTAAAGGTTTTTTTTTTTTTTACTCATGAAAAATTATCACGATGAGTTAATGTAATGTTTTGATTTTTTAATGGGAAGAAGTAACAGAAAACTAAGTAGTTATGACACAGCAGGAAGATGTTCGGAATTTGAATGAAAGCCAGGAGATTCACAAAATATGGGTATTCCTTTATGTCATCTGCTCAGTTATCAGCCTGGATCAAAATTTGGCAAGTCATTTAGGCCTGTTCTACAGATCTGCACAGGGGTGGAGGTTGGTTGTAAACCAGATTTACATAGGCTGCCGCGTTCTTTGGAGAACCAGCCAGTCTCATGAGAATTCAATTAATCAAGTGTCCAGGCACAAAACACACTTGGCTTTGCCTCCTTGTTGAGGCAATGACTTCATTCCGTGTCACTTGCCTGAACTTGTAGCATTTCTCTTAACCCGCACACACGCTCAGCAGTGAAGTCTGATGACAAGCTGAACCTCTGCTATTTCCTCCCAGTCGTGACCCTGACACCACTAGCTGGGAGAGACCTAAAATTAGACCTTGTGCAGCACTTTCTGCCCCCGGCAGGTTATTTGACACCTGAACAGATTACCAAACTAACGATGAAATGAAAATGAACGAAGTCACCCGCGAGCAATGAAAGCGTAGAGGAAGGCGCCACCCTCCAGACTGTCAGGAAGCCACTCTCTCTGGGTCCTGACAGCCGTGAGGCCTGGGCTTGTACCCACCGATCAGGCCATTTCCTCCCGGCAGAGCCGTCGTCCCATTTGATGGGGCCACAGGAAAGTGGGTCCGTTTTGGCTACAGCGTCTTCATGATTTGGTTCAAAAATGAAGTAAAAAGCTTCTTCATGCCTCCCACACCCAACCAGGCCCCCCACAGAGGAGAGAGTGCCGGGTGTGTCTCCATCTGCCTCCCCCACCTCCTCTCATGCAGGTTCCTTCCGTGGGGTCACTGTCACTGTCCCCTCCCGGGGCTGTGGGCAAGAAAGCCGACCAGAACCCCTGGGAGAGACCCCAGGCACCCTTCCTGCCAGGCGTGGGGCAGATGCGGGGCTGCACCCTGGGCTGGGCATAGATGTAAACTTGGAACCCAAGCACCCCTAGGCTCAGGAGGGAGGACACAGGTGTGGGGTCATTCACCTACATCCTTCAATGTGGCCTTAGGGTGGATGGCCTGCTAAGGGAGAAGACCCCAGACCCACCCCAAGAACACCCATTTAGAGGAGGTGTCAGCAGGTGGGCGGGGGAGGCTGCACCTGCCCACGTGCCCATGTGTGGCCCACTGCACCTGCTCGGGACCGCCCGGGATGCCAGCAGGCACCCGGCCGCAGTCCCCAACACGCACCCCGGAATCGCGGGGGCCCTCCTCCACAGCCCCTTGCCCACCCTGCTGAGCCGAGAGGAGGCTGTGGGGTGCCTTTCTCCCAGCCGATGGGGTCTGGCTCGCTTGCAGCCCTCGGGCCTCACCTTATGGCAAGTCTTGGTGTCCCTTCTGGGCTCCAATTCATCTTTCACAGATTCTCAGGGCCCAGATTATTTGCCCATACCAAAAAGGGGAAAACAAGACAAAACAAAAACATTAGCCTCTGTGGCTCTGGTAAGAGGATAAGGCCGAAGATTTCCTGAGCTGTCATCCCAAGGAAGAGAATTGTTTTCCCTTTTTTTTTTTTTGTATTGTATGTATTGTACGTATGTGAGACAATGGATATTAAATGTCCCGCAGGAATCATACACCTTAAACTTACACAGGGATGCATGTCAGTTATATCTCAATGAAACTGGGGAAAAAGAATCAGGCTAGTCATTAGCTCACCAGGAGCCTTCCAGAGAAAGTGCTGGGCCATTGCTGGGCGGTAATGGTGGATTTCCGTGCGGACCGGAAGGAGCAAGGTGTTTTCCGTGGTTGAGGGAGTGACTTGGACAAGTTCCAGGCAGATGACGCACCCGGCCATGTTCACACCACTGAATTCGACGCCTGCTCTGTTTATGCTCTGGGTCGACCCTTCCTGGAAACGTCCACATGGCTAGAGGAAGCTCCAGAGAATAAGTAAGAGAAAAATGCTCTGTGCTGGGAAGATATCCAAGAGAGCATTTTCTGGAAACTATCTCCCGTCTTGCTCCTATTTTTAAAAGCAGAAATGGCTCTTTGAAGAGACAAAGGCTGCGAGTGAGCTGTGGCCAGCCCTAGAGATGCGGTCCAGGGAGGGCGGGGCCATCACTGTTCTAACATGTCTGCCTGCAGCACCCACCGGGGTGGAACCCCCATCTCCTTCCACCTGTGGTCTGAGGAGACAGGAGGGAGCGAAGGACATAGTGTAGAGAGGGTCCTGCTACACTCGGGGCTGGAATAAAAGTTCTAGCTTGATGTCTGCTTTGTCCTCGATCTTTAAATATGTTTTCATATCCAGTTATCGTTGGGTTCAACTCAGAGAACACATCCCAGGAATGTCATGGTGAAATTCTAGAGCCTCATAAGTAATATAAATTAAAATTCTACATTATATGGTCTCTGAAGTGGTTCTTGGTTAAACAGTGTTTATTTAATCTTGTGATTGTACATGTGTGTGGTGGGACACATGTGTGAACAGGTGACAGTCAATTCTCATCTTCCAAGTTTCAGTCCCATGTGTACATGCTGTCCTTCCAATAGCTTGTTCTAGAAAACTATCATGATATTCATGGGAAAAGAAAATATTATTTATATAAAAATTCATTAATTGCATCACACCTATTTCCAAAAGAGCACTGGAGGCAGTTTATGTTTAAATATATATATATATATATATATATATATATATATATATATGTTGGGGCACCTGGGTGGCTCAAATCGGTTGAGCATATGACTTCGGCTCAGGTCATGATCTCACAGCTCAGGAGTTCGAGCCCCACATCGGGCTCTGGGCTGACAGCTCGGAGCCTGGAGCCTGCTTTGGATTCTGTGTCTCCCTCTCTGTCTACCCCATCCCCACTCACATTCTGTCTCTGTCCCTCTCAAAAATAAATAAACACTAAAAAAATTAAAAATAAATAAAATAAAATGTATTTTTATATACACACAATATGAGCATGTGTATGTGTACAGTTAAAACAAGGAGGAAAAGTTTTAACATGTGAAGCCAGGGAGGAGACGACTACCAGCAGGAAAGACAAGGTCACGTGAAGCAGAGTAAACGGCCCTCACGCTTCTGGACGGCTCTATTTGGGGCCTTTACCTTCTTCTGTCTAGATTGTTCCAAACCACCCAGCCACTGCACTGCAGTCTCTCTGCCTTCCAATCTTGTTGCCATAGCTGTCTTTCTCGATCGCGTTTGGTCAGGCCGTTTCTCGGTGTGAATTCATTCAAGGACACTCCTGTCCCAGGACGAACCCCGACTGCTGAGCACGTGGGCAGCAGGCCTGGGTGCCTGCCGGGCTCGTCCTGCAGCCCCCCTGCTGAACCCTCCCTGGACTTGCTTTTTTCCACTCTTCTTTATCTGGTCAAATAGCTCAGCTTTTTTTCCCACCTTCTGACTCAAAAAAATAAATAAACAAAAATAAAGTGTTTCCTCTCCTAGAGTCACAGCCTTCTAGTAAAGAACTCAAAGCATTGTTTCCTGACACATGTCTCTGGATGGGCACTGAACCTACTGCCCTCTCGCTGGGTGGTGGCCAGCCCCCCTGCAGGCCTTCCCGGCACACCCACAAAAAGCCCGGGAACGAGGCACCCCCTGCCTACCGTCCTCCAGAACAAGGCACCTTGTGCCCCCCAGGGAGGGGGCCGCCAGCAGCCTGGCCGCAGCCCGCAAGGCCAGGCCTGTCTTCCTTCCTCCCCACCTCCAGTCCTCACAGAGTCAGCTGAGCCAGGACACCTGGGGCCACGTAAATGCCTGTTGATCAAATAATGGAATGAATGCAAGAATGGCAGAAAGAGGTAGAGATACAGACAGAGATGAGAGAGAGAAGAAAATAAACACGAGTATCAGCCCTTTGAGGAAACATGCTCGCATTCACAGGAGTGAAATTCCTTTGGAAATTTTCCTGGTCTAAGTTCTGGGTGAACGCATAATGCGGCTCTGTTCATGCAGGACGCGAAAGACGCTGAGTCTGGGGCTGCTCAGCAGCTGTATCGATGCCCCTTGGACAGCTATTTCTTATCATGACATCTGAGCACACGCTGAATTGTAGTTCGGTGACAGGACTCCCCAGGGGCCAAATCAATGCTGTCAGGGTAAGCTTCTTTCTGATGATTTAAGCGGATATCAGGCTGATTTATCAGGATATCAGACACTAGAGAAATGAATGGTTGGCCTGTCCCAAAGGCCCTCGCTAAAGCACCACTGTCTCAGCCGGTCTTTTGACAAGAGATAAATAGTATGACTTCAAGTTACACGGCCTTGCATGGCCTGGGGAAGCACACATTCCTTGGCGTTGGCTAAAACAGAGACGCCATATGCTTTCGCTATCAGAGTCCATTAACAACACAGCTTTGCAATATGTAGAAATAGGAACTGGCTCCCTCTTTAAGTAAAGTATAAATCATGGCCTTTGTAAATATATTTAATTTCTTAGATGGAACAATAGTTTCAAATTTCTCTTTCAAATTTCGAATAATTTCTTGTTTAGTAACAAGTCAAAAGGGATGACCACGGTTTTCGGGGCACAGGTTAAAACCTGGCCGTGCACCGTGTGTGCGAGCCCGTGCCTGGCACCTGGAGCTCGCTCACCCAGGCAAGCTCTTCCTTGTTTATCTGCTAATTCCACTTCTTTCAATAACAACTGAAGAAAGGATTAAATAAAATGCTGACTTTAAGACACTTAAATCGAATTAAGCATTTTATGATCAATGGTAACATGAGTAACATTAAATATTTTATCTTGGAAACTATGGAGTTTCTGGCTTGCTTTCCTTCCTCAGATGACCCTCAGCCTCACACGGGGTGGGGGGCGTGGGCTTCGCCGAGGGAGTGAGAGGCGTTGACTCGTTGCTTTTGTCACCAGCAGGTTGTCAGCTGTGTGTGAACGTTTGCTGTGCCGACTGAGTCTTCCCTCCATGGGATGTACCAGCAGCATTTGGAACCTCCCCCGTGTCCAAGGCTTTGGGTGCACCTGACCCCTCCCTTTCTGACGGTTCCTTTCAAGCTTCTTAAAGGAAAAAAGCCATATGATTCTTTTTGGCATATTTTCAAACCGGTGCAACGGTTTCATTTCCTCAGCTAGGGCTCGTTGTGTGTAGAGAAGCCTGGTTGCTGACATGGAAGGAACCACACAGTGGAAATCTACACGTTACATAAAAAATATTCCTTAGGCCACTCACATTAGCTCACCCTTTTCTGTCCCTGATGGTTTCCTGGGCAGCGTTCTGAGCTCCCCATATGAGCTCTGAGCTGGAAACCCTAAATGCAGGTTAACTGGTAGAAGGAGCTGATGTTAAGTGAGTCTGCTTGGTTCTTGGCCCGGTCGATCCCCCTAGTGTTTCCCTAAGGATGTTGTTTAAAAGCAAACCAGCTGACTTGTTGGACTTACACTGTTACCTGTGTAAATGGAACAAGGCTCCAGGGTGAGAGAGTAATCTCTCACGGGCAGAAGTTCCCACACCAGCCTCACATTTGCTGTTTATGTGAATATACATCCTCTTTCTAAAGAGTTCTAAAATGTGGAACTGGCAAATCATACGTTATTGAACTTACAGGAAATAAAAATATTGTTGACTTCAAGGAACTAGGCTATAATACAATTATATACTCACACTGTATTCGGCGGGCTACTTTTCTGGATTTCCCTAAAGTAGGACAAAACTGATAAAATTCTAAACATCTCCACAATAAATTGCTTTTCTATTTAACTCCACACAAAAGAAACAATATTTCACAATTTCCTGAGATCTTCAAGGAAAATATTTTAGTTGACTTCGATCTTTTTCTTCAGCATCACACAAATCCTCAGACAATAACTTATAGGAAATATGACCTCGTCATAACATGATGTGTGTCTTCTTCCTCCCCAAATTGCCAATTACTCCAGTGGCTATGTTTTCAGCATATTTATAGAGAATGAATTATTTATACAGGTGGTTGCTGAAAATGAAACACCCTTCAGAATTGAAACTAGAAATTGTACATCTGAAGAACATAAGAGACTCTGAAGCCCTGGAATCACAGGGTCACACTCCTTCTAGAGATCGTGGCTTTTAATATTGCCCGTTTTATTATGCTGTACAAGGGTAGGGTTTCTGGGGTGTCTCAGCAGATTCAACATCTCCCAGAAAATTTCTAAAGTAACCAGGACATTAAAAATTGTCTTTGGGATCAAAAGGTACAGCCACATAAAATGATAGTCTTATTTTAATCTGAAAACCTTTCCCATATTGGCTTTCTTGTAGAAAACAGGCTCTTAAACCAAAAATTAAAAATAAAAATACATTTCTCTGCCAAGTTGGTTTCTGGGGGAGGGTAATCATGTTCCCACCCCATAGAGTTCAGGCACTTCCAGACTCCTCAGCCTCTGCCATCCAGCTGCCCCCACGAGAAGTGCACCCACGGCCAGCCTGGGAGCTCGACTTCTCTGCATGTGTGGGGGGCAGTGCTGGCAGGGACGGGGTCTCAGGGGGTGTGCGTCCTCGCCCCTCCCTTATGCAGAGCGTGAGGCCCCTGCTGTCCCCCTGGGGACTAGGGCGCCCAGGCCTACAGATTAAAGAAGCTGGGGGGGGGGGGGCCCACTCCTCAGAGGACAGTAACCTAAGACAAAGGAAGCTGGAAAATTGGCACTACACGTAGGTCACTGCACGCTGGCCCACCTGCCCCAGGTGGGGCCGACAGCAGCTTTCAGTGGCTTAGGCCAAAGATTTTGAATTAATCGTTAATGTTCTCCTCTCTTTCACACCCCAAATCCGATCCTTCCAGCAGTCCTAGTGGCTCCACCTTCAAACAACAGTTGGCCGCTGAGCGCTGGGGTCTGGGAGTAGTTGCGCCGACCCTCCCCAAGTCGAAGATCTGCATTTAACCTTGGACTCCCCCAAACTTAGCTGCTGATGGCCCGCTGGGCCTGCGAGGTCCACCAGCGCTGCCCGGGCCTCCTGCCAGCCTGTCTTCCCTCTCCGCGGCCGGACCGTCTCTCTGCTGTTCTTCGGCCGTGTGGGCACAGCTCGCGTCAGAGCCCTGGCAAGTGCTGTCCCTTGTCTGGAATGCTCCTGTCCCACAGAGCCTCTGGGTCCCGTCTGAGCTCAGGCGTCACCTCCGTGAGGCTGCCCCAGCTGTGTCGTTTAAAAGCGCAGCTGTTGCCCTCACTCTCCCTTTAGCCTCGGCGAGCGCTGCCGCACCTGCCTCGCGCAGTGCGCCACACTCCGTCCTTGCCACGCGTACTCACCGGTCACCCCCATTCTGCCCTCAAACCGCGACCTTCACGGAAATACACGCTTTGGCCAGTTTTGCTCAATGACGAGTTTCAGATTTGGGGAAAATAGCTTATGGTACCAATAAAAAAGACCAATGACACCGGTTTCCCGACTTACTCTAACCTTGGCAAATGTCAGAGTGGCTTCCGGAACTCCCCTCCCCTGCTCTGTGTTCTCCTGACCGTCATACGAAAGCTAAAACGTCTACTCAGTAATGTGAACTGATGGAAGAGATAAACATATGTTTAAAACAGTAAATTCTCAGACCTCCACATGCACAGTAAACATCTTAAGGAGTCTCTGAAGCCAATATATAATAGAAGTATGACTTCCTTCCACCCCCTGGCCAGCCCCGCACCCCACCCCCAGCACTGGCCAGCTATTCTCTGCTGAGAAGCAAACGTATTTAATATCGGCCCAATTGAACCTGCCTGGAGGACAGCTTGGCTGCCAAAATAACACGCGTTCCTAAATCAAGGCTGTACACAGGTTGCCCGATCATCCGGGCTGGTTCTGCCCACTCCTCATGCATGTGGCTGGTGGAGAGACAGCAGTAGGTGTCTGATTTCTACATCAATAGTGAGGCGTTTCCCATGAAGCGCTCCAGGATATGAGAATGCAACTGCATGTCACATAGGTCTTGTTTCAAAACTTAATCCCCACAAAAGTCTCTTACTTCATCCCAGATGGTAGGATGTAATTCACTTTACAGTCGAGAAAGTCCTGCTGTCCAAAGGAGGGCCCAGCTCTGGAGTCCTGAGCCGGCGATTACGGCCCCCGAGGGCTTCGGGGCTTACCTCACATATGCTCCGCGCTGCGGCCAAATACCAACAAAGGGTCTGGAGGAAACGCATCCGGCTCCCAACACGAGGTCCGGTCTCCACAAAACCCAGCTATCGTGTTGGCCGTGGGGAACCCTACTTCTCCCACGTTCAGTGTTGGCACGTAGAGACCACCATGTATTAAGCCTGTAGTGTCTACAAAATAATGAAATTATGTTTTTGTAGAATGTGACTCATAATAATATGTTGTAACTGTTGTGTTCACATAGTTTTTACTGTTTAAAACAATTCAATATCAGTTTCCTTCACATAAATATCCAAAAGTAGAGTTGTGGGGTCTTGTCGTCATTCTGCTTCTAATGTTTTGAGGACCCGCCCATCTGTCTTCCACCGTGGCTGCACCAGTTTGCACTCCCACCGTCTGGGATATACAGCCAGACCTAGCTGGGTTCTAGTTTCTCCACGTTCTTGCCAAAACATCCACCTTTTTTTTTTTCTTTGATAATAATCGTCCTAACCAGTGTGAGGTGGTGTCTCATTGCAATTGTGATTTGCATTTCCCTGATGATGAGTGATGTTGAGCATCTCTTCATGAGCTTGTCGGCCACCTGCGTGTCTTTGGAGAGAAGTCTGTTCAAAGCCTTTGCCCGCTTTTAGTTAGATCATCTGTTGTTTTGTTGTTAATTGCGATAAGGAGTTCCTTATATATTCTGGATGTTAATCCCTTACCAGATATATGGTTTATACATATTTTCCCCATCCTACAGGTTGCTTTTTCATTCTGTTATTTCCTTTGTTGTGCAGAAGCTCCTGACTTTGGTATAGTTGACATTCACTGCAGTGTTATCGACAATGGCTGAGACGTGGAAGCATCCACGCCCATGGGATGAAGAAAACGTGATAAAAAATCCATAATAAACTATTACTTGGCCATAAAAAGTAAGTTCTTGCCATCTGTGACAACACAGATGAACCATTATGCTAAGTGAAATAAGTCAGGCAGAGAAACACAAATACCATATGATTTCACTTATATGTGGCATCTTTTTTTTAAAAAAAAGTGAGCTTATAGATACAGAGAACAGATTGGTGGTTGCCAGAGGCAGAGGTGGGGGTGGGGCGGATTGAAATGGGTGAAAGCGGCCAAAAGGTACAAAGTTCCAGTTAGAAAGTAATTCATGGAGATGTGATGTGCAGCGAGGTGGTTACAAGCAACGATAGTCTAGTGCATATTTGAAAGTCGCTAAGAGAGTCCATGTGAAAGTTCTCCACACAAGAAAGAAGACTTGTTAACTATGGTGCCTCACCCCAGGCCACACATGCTCCCCGGAACCACTCTGTCCACACCCGAGGGGAGCACATGCTGACGGTCTGGCACACCCCTTTGCCAAGAGCTGAACCCCAAGTGGAAAGGCTGTGCTTTGGAAGAGACAGAAATGCAGAAGGCCACCTTAAAACTTCCACTCATAAATTGCCCTTGATTTTGTCTTTTAGAACGTCTTCTCAAATATGTTTAAATGCAGATCACGTGCGGAACCATTTGATGTATTTGCAGACTCCCCAGAAATTGCCATGCAAAACTCCCCTGAATGCCAGGGGAAAATGTTCACACATTTTTTCGTTTTCCCTTTTGGGAGCTATCTGGCCAAATATTTACTGGACAATAATATTAAGTTATTTGAGATGATTCATTTGAAGGTATTGCAGTTTACTGATTAATTAATTGAAGAGAAGTCAGGCTGGGTTACCTTATGGTTTGTTATTAGTCAATCGTCCGCTACCATGGACCACATTAGCCACGGTTCCTGGGTGTTACTGGAAATGCCTTGAAATGAGGCTGCTGGGTCCCAGCACGCCAACAGAATACACGGGGCACATGCCCAGGTCTGTGTTTTTGGACCTTTTTGTGTCAGTGATTCAAGAAATACTTTTCTGGTTCTAAACACGGATAACCTATTTTTCCCATGTTTTGGTACAAATGGTGGTGGTGGTTGTGGCTATGGATTTCCCGATTGCTTCGGGTTTTAAGCAAATATTTGCCGTGACTTCATATCTTCAGTACATATGTCTGAACTGTGCCAGGAAGTAGGCCACTTTCACTTGTGCCTGTAACTAGGCACAAACAGCATTTCTTCTTGAAATAGTGCTATAGCTTACAAAGCAGAAGAACCAGCAACAGTACAGGAAAGCAAGAGGCAGGATGCCCTAAGGGTACGAGCCCACTGCTGGACACTGTCCTGAAGACATGAGTCCACGTGGCCACTTCTGGACACTAATCCTGAAGACACGAGCCCACGTGGCCACCGTGGACAGCTGGACGCTGTCTTGAGCTGAGTCAGGTCCAAGCACCATCTGTCTGAGCTTCAACAGGCTGTGAAAGGGGCAATTTTGCTAGATTTAGTCAGTCTGTTATCTAAGGACATGGCTACTCAAGCAATCGTGAGACTCCCTATGTCTCCTGGCATGTGAGGCTCTAGCCACCCAGGTCACAAACCCTGATTTGGTGCCTCCTGTCACTCCAGTCCTGAGTCCAAGCCCCAGACTGCCGAGGCTGCTTTTCAACACAGTCCAAACCGCCCACCGCTCTCCAGCCTTGCCATGACGATCCCGATCTGGCCTGCCGTCCCTAACGCAGCCCAGCAAGACCCTCTGGGTTAGACGGCATCTCCCCTCGCCCCCCACTGGGCTCTTTGCACAGACACCACGGTGGCCTCAAGCCAGTGACCTCAAGGCTTCCCGCTGGACCCACCCACACTTGCACAACCCATGTCTGCCGCACGTTCTGGTGGCTCCGGCTGCACCTGTCCCCGTGCTCTATCCTTGTAGCTCCTGTCATTTTGCTCCTCACAGCTCAGTGAACACTTGGAACAGGAAGAGTTTTTTAATCTATTTAAGCCACTTTCAGGTCAGAGGACGTGGACAGCACAAGTATTAAGTGAGTGGTGGGACCCTTTCTCTGTCTCTTAATTTCAGCTTTGTGAGGCTGAAGGGTGAGTAGTGCAGGACGGAATCTGAAGCATTGGCTTCAGTGTGGGAGAGGCAGGCTGGCGCTTGGCCCTGCCGATCTGACGGCAACAATGGTAAACAAAACCCTGCTGGTTTCTCTGCCCTTGCAAATCATGGGTTTCACTCGGACGTACAGTCCGTGGGGAGGAAAGGAAACACAAATGCAACCAGACAGTAACAGAGAAATACTTTCCCTTTCTCTTCTTGGCTTGCTACGACCTTTTCCACGAAACACTTCATGTTTGCATGTCTGTGTCCAGGGAAATGTGGGTGCTGTCATTTGGAGAATATGGAGCGAGGACCGAATAAGGAATATGCCGTTCTTTAAATGCAGTTACTTATGAGGCAACAGCTTAGAAGCTGAAAAGAGGTAACAAATCATTAGAAAGTTTAATGTGTATTTTAAGTTGGCGGTTTTAAAAATCCTTCTTTTTCCATGAGGGAAAGGAATTCATAATTCAAACACAGTTGCCAGGAAGCACTGCTCAAAGCAGCAGAGGCTCTGTGGTTTGGGTGACCTCCGGGGCCACCTTGCTGGGGACCTGGTTGTGCAAGGGGTCAGTGTGATGAAATCACTCTAATAAGAGCCAACACATCATTCCCTCAGAGTGCTACGAAACAATCAGTCAACAGGAAACGCAAATGAGACAAGAAAATTGTCAGAGAGGAAAATAAGTTAAAGGAAGTGAATGGGCAGAGAATGCATTTAGGAATTAGGATTTAAAGTCAGCAGGGAATTACGTGAATAATTGTCTATATCCACATATTTGGAATTTAATGTATTGGTTAGTATTCATTCATCACTAACTTCCATCCAAGTAGAATATTTTCATATTGTCTGTTTCTGCCCCTGACTTTGTGGCAGCGATGCACGTGTTTCCTCTGCTTGATCCACTCAGCCCCCGAATGACAGGTACCATGACCTGGCTGTCGTGAGGGACGCTGCATTGAACATGGGTGTGCGGGTATCTCTTTAAGATGCTGACTTCATTTCCTTCGGCTAAACACCCAGAAGTGGGACTGTGAATCATAAGCTACGTCTTGCAATGTAACGATGGCCACTCTAACAGGTGTGCGGGGTAGCTCAGCGTGGCTTCGATTTACATTTCCCTGATGATCAGTGCTGTTGAGCACCTTTCGTATACCTGATGCCATTTGGGTGTCTTCTTTGGAAAAATGTCTACATGGGCCTTTTGTCCAATTTTTAATTGGGTTATCTATCTATCATCTATTTATTTATTTTGCTATTGACTTATAGGACTTTCTGGTGTGTTTTGGATATTCACGTCTTGTTGGGTATACAGTTTGTGAATATCTTCTCCCAGTCCGCAGCTTTGCCCTTTTATTTGGCTGATAGTTCCCTTTGCTGTGTAGAAGATCCCACTTGTTTGTTTTTGCCATATCTGAAAAACATTTCCAAGACCAAATCAAAGAGCTTTTCCTGTGTCTTCTTCTAGGGGTCTTAGAGGTTTGGGTTTAGGTTTTACCCTTTAATACATTTCGCACTGATTTTGTGTGACATAAGACCTAATGTTATTCTTTTGTGTGTGGAAATCCAGTTTTCCCAGCACCATTACTGAAGAATATCCTTTCCCCCTTGTGTGTTTTGGTGGTCAGTTCCTTCTTGAAATATATCCTTTTGTAGTCCTTTGAGGGGTCATTAGTGAGCATTAAATTAAAGGTCTGAAATGTGTGTGCCTTCAATCACCTTAATGATAGCTAACTTGGGCAGAGTTAGAGGATGGCATTTTCTACCCTTCATTAACTTAAGGTGTCATCGCAGTGCCTTCTGGTATCTGCTACGGCTGATAAGAATTCCACTGTTCGCCTAACACTCAGTTCTTCATAAATACTCCGTCTTTATTCTCTGGTTCCATTGACAATAGTCGCTTTGTCTCAGATACTCTGAAATGCTCACCGTATTCTTAGGTATAGATCTGTTTCGTATAATCCTGCCCGGGACTTTGTGTGACCTTTGCTCACATCCTCACTCTGAGGGGTGCAAACAGTCCCTCCTACAATCTCTGTTCTCTTCTGAAATTCCTGTTTGCTGCATTTACAACCTGCTGCCGCGTCCTCAGAGCTTCTTAACTTCTCTTTGTCTCCCCTCCTGTCTCTGTTTTATATGCTGAACCAGCTCCTAGAGCTGCCTTCCAAATTAATTTTCTTTTTGGTTGTGTCCAGAATAAGGTTTATACTTTCCATCCAATTCTTATGTAAGTGCGTATATATTTTCCTTCAGAAATGTCTTTCTTGGGGCACCTGGGTGGCTCGGTCGGTTGAGCGTCTGACTTCAGCTCAGGTCACGATCTCGAGGACCGTGAGTTTGAGCCCCGTGTCAGGCACTGTGCTGACGGCGCGGAGCCTGGAGCCTGCTTCGGATTCTGTGTCTCCCTGTCTCTCTCTCTCTGACCCTACCCCTCCATCTCTCCCTCTCTCCCTCTCTCTCTCAAAAATAAATAAACATTAAAAAAAGTTAACATGTTTCTTGTCCTGTCTTTCTTGTTTAATATTTTTGTCTTTACGGGTATGTGTTTATGCCACAGACACCTATCCCTCCAAATCTCTGAATTCTGGTTTTAACTCTCTCTTAGATTGTTGCACCTTTTCCAGAAATGGAGGGAAATTTCACACCTCCCATTTCACTGGATGTCTGTCATTCTCCTGATCTTTGTGATTACTTTTTATTATGACATTTATTACTTATATAATATATAAAATGCATTATGCATATTATTCATTATAAGTTGTTCCCTGGCCAGCCGATGGTTTGTGCTTTCGAAACCACGTCTGGGATACTTTGCCTTTGACCCTTTACCTTTGACCCTTTGGGTCCGAGCGCTGCACCAGTGGTTCATTATTCTGTACACTTTTTGGCTTTTGATAGAAGACTCGTATTGATAACGTGAGTTTGGATTCTAGTCCAGTATGTGCTGCAGGTGTAGAATGTCAAATACTTTTTGATTATATTTCCACCTAACACCCGAAGCTGACAGCCGTGACGTTCCGCCAGGCTGACGGTGTCTCCAGTGTGAATCAGCCCTCTTTGCACACCGTTCTCCGCCGGAGAGCTCAGGCTCAGGTCGGTGTGCGCTCCCCGGCACCAGAGCCCCAGCCCAGCCTGCAGCATTCAAGCTCCAGACCTGGAAACCCCACAGCCTGTTTTGTTAACTTCTCACCGCTGTGACCTGGAAGTCCTCCACCCTTTCTCACATCTACAAATCTCTCTGTCTCTGATTTGAGACGTATGTATATATTTTTTATTTCCTGCTATCTTTTGATATATTTCACTCGGAATGCTTATAATTTGAATTGGGAAGAAATGGATGTTTCAGTTATGGTTCAGCTGACATAGTGACGGATGAATACTTCGAGACTCACGCTAGAGCATAGTGACAAATATATCTAACGCTGAAATGGTTACAAACGCATGTCTAACTGTGAAAACAGAATGAGATGGAACTGTGGAGTTGTGTAAAGCATTCTGTCGCTGTGATTTTAATTTGCATTTCTTCAGTGACCAAGAATGTGCGAATTTTCATGTCCTTACAGGTTATTTGTGTATTCTTTTTAAAAAGCGTCTATTCAAGTATTTTTTTTATTTTTTTAATATATGAAATTTATTATCAAATTGGTTTCCATACAACACCCGGTGCTCATCCCAAAAGATGCCCTCTTCAATACCCAGCCCCTCCCCTCCCCTCCCTCCCACCCCCCATCAGCCCTCAGTTTGTTCTCAGTTTTTAAGATATTCAAGTAGTTTCATTGGGTTGTGTTTGATCTGTAATAATTCCGTATATATTATGGATACAAGTACTGTATCAGTTAGTATCGTGAATATTTTATCTCCAACTATAGTTTGTGTTTCCCTGATGACTCACAATGTTAAGAGCTTTTTAGTGTGCTCAGTAGTCATTTGTATGTCTTTAAAAAAACACCTTATTACTGACGTATAGTTAATATACAATGTGGTATTAGTTACAGGTGCACCACACTGGGATTGGCTAAGTCCATAGGTTACTCGGTGCGCGCCAGGATAAGTGCAGTCCCCGACTGTCGCCAAACAGTGTTACAGCGTCATTGGCTGTGTTTTCTATGCTGTGCTTTTCATTCTCAGGACTTACCCATCTTTCAGTTGCAAGTTTGTAGCGCTCGGTCCCCTTCACCTGTTCCACTCTCCCCTCAGCGCCTCCCTTCTGGCCACCAGCATGCTCTCTGCATTTAGAAGTTTGTTTCTGGTTCTGGGGGCTTGTTGTTTGTTTGTTTGACATGTTTGTTCAAGTCCTTTGCTCCTTTTTATTTAAATTGTCTCTTTATTACTGAATTGCAGACTATTTTTGTCATCTGAAGGCGGTTTTTGTCACATGTATGAATATTTTCCCACTTTTTGTCTTCCCTATTGATTTTCTTAGAGTGTATTTTGATTTGCTTAAGGTCTTTTAAACATTTCCGAGACTCACGTGAGAAGCTACAACTTTCCCTCAAAACATGGTTTTTATCAGCATCCCACACGTTTTCATATGTTGTGTATTTCTTTTTTTTAAGTTAGATTTTTTAATTTCCTGTGTTTTCTCCTCTGATACATGAGTCAGTTGGAGATGCAGTGTTTAATTTTTATGTTTTAGGTAACTTGTTGTTAATAATATTTAATTTAATTTCTTTCATTGTGTAAAGAACATGCTGTCTGTGAATTTAATCACGCCATCTACTGAGACTTGTTTAATAGTACAGCTTACAGTGCACTTCGGTGAATGTTTCAGGCACAATTGAAAAGAACGTGTTTTCTGCATTTGTTGACTATACTATCCGATAAATATTAATTATGTCAAATTGATGGTATTGTTCAAGTTTCCTGTATCCTCAGAGATTCTTTTGTCTAATTATTCTCCCAATTACTGAAATGTGAGAGATAAAACCTCCAATTCAAGTAGACTGATATATTTATCTTTTTAATTCAATCAAGTTTTGTTTCATGTATTTTGTGATTTTGTGTAAGACTCAGACACGCTTATGAATATTTTCTGAACAAATTGACTCATTAGGAAATGTCCTTCTCAGCTCTGGTGATACTTGCTTTTCTTGCAGTCTATGTGCCTGCTAGTAATATACCTACTACACATCTCGATAATCAGTACCGGTAAAACGTGTGTCTTTCCATCCTTTTGTTTGAACGTATCTGTGTCTTTATGTTCAAAGTGTGCAGGTAGGGTTTGTCTCTCTGTCCATTTCACGGTCTGAGCTTCATAATTATCCTGTTTGGTTTGTGTACATATGATTTCATGATCGATGTGACTCTGCTATCCGGCCATTTATTTTCTATGTCCTTCATCTGTCCTTTTTTTTCTGTTTCTTCTTCCTGGTCTTCATTTGGTTATTCGATGGTGATTTTTTTGGGGGCATTTTTTTGTATTTATTCTGTCTCTTTTTTTTTAATATCCCTTCTCTGTGTTATTTATTTTTCTTTTTAGAGGATCCACTAACAATTATAATATGCATACCTAAGTTATCACGTTGCATAAATATTATAACACTTTACATACAATTTTTTTAATGTTTATTCATTTTTGAGAGACAGAGAGAGACAGGGTGAGCAGGGGAGGGGCAGAGAGAGAGAGGGAGACACGGAATCCAAAGCAGGCTCCAGGCTCTGAGCTGTCAGCACAGACCCTGACTCGGGGCTCAAACTCACGAACTGCGAGATCATGACCTGGGCCGAAGGTGGCCCCTTAACTAACTGAGCCACGAAGGCACCCCATAACACTTTACATATAAAAACCTTACCTTACCCACACTCCTCTTTCTGTGCTATTGTTTTTATAGATTTTATTTCTTCATATATCATAATTCCCAGAAGATACTGTTACAATTTTTATTTTAAACATTCAGTTGCTTTTTATAAATACTAGAAAGTATGAAACAGCCATTTCTCCCACATACTTATTTTTGGCACTCTTCAATCTTTTCTGTAGATTGATTCATTGATTCGTTGATTTGAGACAGAGAGAGAGAGAGAGAGAGAGAGCGCTAGGGAGAGAGTTGGAGGGAGAGACAGAGAATCCGAAGCTCACTGTCCACACTGTCAGTGCAGGGCCCCGGGGGGGCTGGGTCCCATGAACCATGAGATCATGACCTGAGCAGAGGTCAAGAGTCAGAGGCTCAGCCGACCGAGCCCCCAGACGCCCTGCCCGTCGGTCTGATTTTTATCCCCTCCTTTAGGCCTGAAGACCTGCGGGCAGGGATGGGAACGTGGCTGCTGTGGTTTGGGCCTGACCGTCGCACATGCACTCCCTGTCACCTGAAAGGGGCTTGGCGGCTGCCTTTGCTGCAGGGCTGAGGTCTGACGTCTCTACACTCAGTGGCCGTGCTGGAGGGTGGAGGGTGGGAGGGCGGCCCGGCTCCCGCGAGCGGCGGTCTCAGGCTTTGGAACGTGTACTTGGTGTAACAGACGCAAGAGGTCGGACGGCACGTGCATCGGAGGCACAGTCCCCGCAATGAGCGCCGTCCTGTGTGGGGTGGAAGGTCCCGGGCCCGCGAGGGGGACACCAGCCCCACAGGTCTGAACCCGGGGAGGGGGTCTCAGGCACACAGGGGCCTGGGCCTGACAGATAAACACCCTCCAACGGGCAGCAGTGCGCCTCTAACCAAGGGCCAGCCCGTCCTGCGCTCCATGGGCCGTGTGCGTGAGAGCCGTGGGGAGGACGCCCGCTCCTGGTGGCGCCCAGGTCTTCCTCCCAAACCTTCTCACTCCTTGAGCCCAACGTGCCGCACAGGACTCAGGGTCTGGACTCCCGGGCCTCAGAGGCGATGTTGAATTTTTATCCTTCTCCTTAAGATCTTGCTTCCCAGCTGGCCAGTCCCCTCTGTAAGGACAGGCTCACTCCCACTGGGATTTCCGGGGAAGGGCCCGGACAGGACAGGCTGGCCGTGACAGACGGCCACGCTCTCCCTCCCTCCCTCCCGTCCTGCCCACGGCCTTCCAGCCCCGGGCCCGCCGTGCCTGAGCCCCTCTGAGGTTACGTGTGCAACAGGTGACAGTATGACTTATACCCTGACGATCACAGTGGCAGCCACGCCAAACCGAGAGCTCCATTTGCCACATTTATCCGCTTCCCCCGCGAGCCCTGGCTCATGAAGCCGACATGGCAGAGGAACTTCTCAAGCCTCGTCTCTCTTATTAAAAAAAAGAAAATGTTTCCACCGTGACTCCCTTTTACTGGAACACACAAGAGGTGATTAACTCAGATTAGATATTAACAAAATATTCTATATTTTTTACCTTTCCTACCTCCTTTGTTTTCTTCAGCCACTATCCTCCAAAACCCTCGGAGGTCAGAAGAAGAAGGAAAGAAAGGAGTGAGTTGTTAGTTCACACGTGAAATTCTGCTGAGGCCTCACTTTGAATTTCAAAGGAACACAACCCCCACCCCCTCTGAGTCTTCTTTCTCTCCGGAGAGATCCCCACGCACGTAATTCTACTGTTGGCCAAATTGAATTTGGGGACAGGAGCTGAGCTGCGACCAGACAACCTCAGTCTACAAACTAATTCTCAGTCGGTAAGATTTTCATGGGGTTAGACACCTGTGTTCTCCACAGGCAAGCTTTGCTTTTTGTTCTGTACCAAAAACACGGGATCAGGGATTCCCTGAGACACAACGCCTAAGCCTAATGGAGTCTCAGTTCAAACTAGATTCTGTGATGTTTTTCACTGTCACAGTCGGCCAGGCTAGAGGGCTGCTTGGTGCTCGCAAATCGTCACCCAAGAGCAGATCTTGGAGCCAGTGAGCATGAAGGCATTTCTAAACAACGTCGCCTCCGGCTCCCACACTGTCACCTTGGAGGGAACCGAGGGCCCGCCCGGTGCTCAGGTCCAGCCCAGAAGGCTGAATGGTGCCAGTGTCCCGCTAGAGGCAGGGAACCACCGCACCGGGCGGCAGGTGCCGGGCTAAACCAGCATCCAGTCCCGCAGAGCTGTGCGCGAGGCCTCGGGAGGCGCCACGGCTGAGTGGGAGCGGGAGGCACGCAAGAGCTGGAAGATGGGCAGAGGGCGGCCGTGGTGCGGGGCTGACACGGTGGGGACAGCCGCAGCTGGCACAGACACCAAGTGTGTGCACCACATCCCGGCTGACAGCACCCGGTGAGGGCACCTGCGCACGTAAGGATGCGTTCTGGGCGGAAAGAGCCACTGGGTCACGTGTTCAGGGAAGAAGAGAAATGGGAACTACCTACTCTCTCTGTTGCTGTCACACGTTTATGTGTGTATAAACTGTTCCACATCAGGGTTTACGCCTGAGGATTTATTCTCCAAGCGCGGAAGGGTTTGAGTTGTCCCGTGTTTGCTGCATTTTGGTAAAGCAGGAAGAGGAAGATCCGCCTCAGCCGCAGCCGCCTGGGTGATTCTTGTTCTCACGCAACAGCAAGAATATGTTTATGTTCCCTGATGATTCGTTGACCGGTTGTTTGAGCACCAAGCAGTGCTTAAACCTCAGGCATCCCTTGTCCGTATGTCCCTGTTTTCCAGGTGAAGAAGTGGCTGTAAATGTTGTGTAACTGCCCGTATTCTTAGTAAGTGGAAGGTGGGCTTAAAAGTGGAAACTGTCAAACCCCAAACCCATGACTGTGACCATGATTATTACTAAAACTCTTGGGGCGCCTGGGTGGCTCAGTCGGTTGGGCGTCCGACTTTGGCTCAGGTCACGATCTCTCAGTCTGTGAGTTCAAGCCCCACGTCGGGCTCTGTGCCGACAGCTCAGAGCCTGGAGCCTGCTTCGGATTCTGTGTCTCCCTCTCTCTCTGCCTCTCCCCTGTTCATGCTCTGTCTCTCTCTCTCTCAAAAATAAATGAACGTTAAAAAAAAGAAGAAGACATAATCCACCTACCATGACCTTCTGTGTCCAAATCTGCCACAGTCCGCCCTGAGAGGGCACCTGTGACGTGCAAACAGACCCACGGAATTAGGAGGGAGATGCTACTGTCCATTGGTAGGTCTTCCTGTGCTGGCCCAGCAGAAACAGCAGTCGGGGCATCTCCGTGATCTAACTCCCGCCCAAGAGCCAGGAACACGCCTTCCAGTGCCATGACAACTGCATTCGGAATGTGTGAGGAAACTGACTCAGACCCTCCTGATTCTTACTGGCGGTTTTCCCTGTCCGTCCTTGAGAAGCAGAGACATGATGTCAAATTAAAAAGATCGATGAAAGATCGAAGCCAAGTCCTCAGACGAAATCCACACTAATTATTATAAGTGACACAAAGATCGTGGTTTCGACGCACGCGGTCAATGGGAAATGATTTCAGATGCGTGTAATTGAGTTGTTATTGCCTTATCTGTGGTGTTTCCAGATGATTGAGACAACTGAGCACAAGAAGAAACAAGAAGGAGCCTGGTTCCTCCGGTCGCGTTGACGAGGCCACATTGATGAGGGGTCATGGGTGTAACGTGGGTCTGCTGGGTCCCCCACGGCACCTTCAAGACCAGGACAGGTTGTCTTTTTAAGTTTATTTATTTATTTTGAGGGAGAGAGCGTGCACGCAATTGGGGAAGAGGCAGAGAAAGAGGGAGGGAGAGAGAACCCAAGCAGGCTCTGCACCACCAGCCAGCACCAGCTCAGAGCCCGACGCGGGGCTCGAACCCACGACCCAAGAGATCGTGACCTGAGCTGAAGTCGGTCGTTTCACTGACTGAGCCCCCCGGGTGCCCCGGGGCAGCTGTGCCTTGCAAAGATGGCCTCTTCAGACCGCTCATCGCAGAATGAAATCAGTGGTGCCTTGTGAAGGGTAAACTCTCCCAGGGTCACTAGCGAAGGGAAGGCCTGCTGAGCGCCAAGGAGTCCAAGACGAAGGTGAAATCACCGCTGCTCTCACAGAATTTACACAGTTGTCGGGACTCACGTCTTGACAAGTGTCACACAACGTAGAACATGGTGGGTGCCCGCGTGAGTGCACGGAGGGCCATGGGAAATTGGGGGGGACTCCCCCTGGGGCCCGGCCAGGACGGAGGGGAGGCAGTGTCTGTGCTGAGTGCTGGGGCCGGGCCGCTGAACAGGGCGCCTCCCGCTCTGTGGGGTCGGCAATGTGCCTCTTTGGCCTTCGTTTTGTTTCCAAGCTGTGGTTGATGTTAGTCCCCACCTGGCAGAGACCATCCGAGCCCTATGACTGCGGATGTGTGAGAAAAGTTTCGTGCAATCCAGAGTATGTAAAAAGCGCCCGGCAGATGCTAACTTAAAGGAATAGACACCCGAGGGCAGGTGATGTAAAGGGCCACTTAGTGGAAGGTCTTATCTGTGAATCGAGAGTCAGGAAATTTCTCAGTGGGCAGTAGCGAATCGGTGAGAAAAATCGTGACAAAAGATGTCAGGTCATACAAGCCCCTTTTGAGGACTGATGTGGAGCTGTGGTCAGGCGCCCGCAGTGTCTGTTTGCGACGGTCCGGTGGGAAGAGACGGTCTCGGCCGGGCTGGTGGCCACAGAGACAAAGGAGGACAAGGTCCCGGTGAGCTGAGGGCTGCTGTCTGTGAGTGAGGGAAGGTGGCTGGCAGAGACGAGAAGGAGCTGTAGACAGAGGCCGTCACGCTCACACTGGCAACGGCTTTTCCTTCAAGCCCCGGGGACCCCAGGTGACCCAGGTGAACACGGGACTGCTTCTTTGGCCTCAGGTCCTCACTCCGAGTCTGGGCCAGGCACAGCCCCTGTCAGCCGCTGGGGATCGCAGCCTGCTCCCAAGGAGTGGGGCCCAAGTGGGGCATCCAGGCGAGTGTCCAGTGACAAACGTCCCCCTCCGAAGGCATCGGCTGCCCACAGCGCGTGTTCCCCCGCTCAGCACAGCCACCTGGACTGGGCTCTCCTCCAAAACGAACGATGGGCTGTCACCTCCTTACTGGCATCTGCTCAGAGACCTGCACAGTGTCCTCCTGCGTAAGGGACACTTGCCTTCTGGAAATCTCTATCACTTGTAGGAGCAGTTACCAGATTCGAAAGCCGAGAAATACTTGGGACCCAAATGTTTACAACAGACAACCGCGTGCGTGTGGGGAGGACCCTCCCCTGCTCGGACCCTGTGCCCCTCGCGCCCCCGCCCCCCAGCTGCACAGTCACGAGGAGCAGTCGGCAGGCGCGTTCCCGCGTGGAGCCCACCTCCTCGCCATGAGCGTTGGTGGAGACGGCGGTCGGCCCAGCCAGGGGCCGTCAGGGCTCCCGTGAGGCCACCTCCACACCCGCCCCGCCACTCGGGTCGCAGCGTCTGCCTCTGTCTGTCGGCCGGCTCTGTCCTCCACCGCAGCCCACGGTGGGGTCTCCGCTCCACCGCCTACTCGCAGGATGGCAAATGTGAGCTGGTCTGTTGCTGTTCCTCTCAAACCACCTGCCAGGGCAAAGCCCACGCCGCAGGAAGCCCCTTTGGCCGCGCCGCCCCGGATCCAGGCGTTTCCCGACCCTCCGTCCCGAGGGCCCCTCACCGGAGTGCTCTCCCCACCTCTCCTGATGCAGACACCCCACCTCCTGCCGGATGTGGCTCAGCTGCCCCTTCTCAGGGAGGCCTCCTCCCCTGACTCAAATTACCCTCCTCCGGGCCCTTCTACAACCTCTGTCTGTAATTTCCCCCCTAGCACCTTCCCGCACCCGATACACCAGGTGCTTTCATCGTGTCTCAGTATCTAACATCCTCGAGGGGAGAGATTTACAGCTTTGTGATCCCTCATCCTTAAAACAGGGCCCCGCACGTGGCAGGCTACAGATATCTGCTGCGTGGGTAGGTGACTCCGTGAACCGTTCTGTCTGACATCAACACCAGCCCGTTGCAGCTTTCGAGTACTTTTTGGTATCTGGTAAAACATCGCCTATGTTATTTCTTCCTTCCCCTGGAGAACCTCACTATCTTCCACGGGATTGGATCCTCCCGACAGGAGAAAGCGTGACTTGTTCTCCCAAAGCAACGTGGATACTGGTGTGAAAGTAGTTAAACACGGAGGCCGTTGGGTCCCGCGCCTGGCAGCCCCTGGGAGCAAACCGAACCCTGAAATGCCCTACAGGCTCAGAGCGAAGCCCAAGGCTGCAACCTGCGGCCATCAGTAATGTCCTTCCTTTGCTTCAGCTCCGTGAAGGCTGTGCCAGCACTGTTCCATACCTCCATGCTGTTGTCCCCGGGGCTTTTGCTTAAATAAACTGCTAGGATTTTAATGTGCCTCAGTTTATCTTTTAATACTGGGTTTATGGAAGCTTTGGTAATTTATTGGTAAGATAAGTAAGGGATAGAAAAAGTGTAAGATAACAATAGGGCGGAGAGATTTCAAAATTTAGGAGTGTGACCTGGGGAAGAAGATTCTAGAATTCTAGCACTGTAGTGGATGAGTTGTTTTTTTAACTCACACAAGGGTGCTGGGGAGAATGGAGACGAGCGTGGTGGGGAGGCACAGGAGCAGGTGAGGAAGGGGACAGTTTGGATGGGCCCCTGCCGGAGCGGGTGTCCACCCCGGGCTGGCGCATCACCCACACCCCGCCCAGTGGCCCTGCTCAGGATTTGCAGGGAAGTGTGGAGACTGTGACATTTTAAGAAGAAATCTGAAATGTTTTGCCAGCTTGGAGTTTAAGTCATTTCTTTCCATCGATTGTTGGGACTTCACAAGACGCAGAGCAATTCAACAGACTAACGACCTTGACCTGATCTTGGTCACAGGATGAGCCCCGAGACCTTCCCAAGGGAACGGGGGCACTCAGATCTGCCTCCAGGTCTCTCGGACTTGGGAGGAGTGTTTGTGGTCAACACGACCGCCCCAGACTCAAAGTCACGTAGCTGTGTCTGCCACGTTTCCACGGGGCCGGGATAAAGAACGGCGGAATGTGGGCAGTCACAGGGAAAATGCAGTTTCTGGCTCACAGCCAACGAGAAGAGCGAGTGCAACCGGGTCTTGGTCAGCAATGGCCATGTCGTCCCGGGTCAGCAGCAGACACGTCTCGTCTGGTCTTAGCCGGCCGTAATAGAAGTGAATTACTCCGGTGGCGTTTTTCTCCATTTTAAAGAACACGTTTCAAGGGGGAAATGTCCCCTGGAATCTGCACCGGAAGAAAGAGGACGATGAGCATTCTCAGAGCCTTCCTTACCCTCAGGAGACCCTGGAAGGAGCAGGGTCGCTTGGCCGCCAAGTGAAAGCTGGAAGGGGGGCAGAGGCGGGGGCGCGTTGCAGCTGGAAATTGTGTGCAAATCATAAAGGGCATCGGCGGAACGGGATCAAACTGAAGAGCTCAGAGCTGCTCATCGGCGGCAGGACCACCGCGGGCGAGGCCAGGCGGTGTCCACTCCACCCCTGCAAGTCCCCGGGAGTCACGCGGAAGTTGTTCAATTCCGTACCCACTGTGTGAGTGCTGACCGCCTAAGCAAAAGTGTGGCCTGTAAAAAAGATACTTTCGAAAAATCATTAATGCCAACAGAGAAAATATGAAAAAAGATTCCCTTCTAATCATTCCCGCGAGGAACCACACACACAGACATGGATGCCTCCAGACGCGTGGGTTTTACACAAGCTACCAGTGCACGGCGCATGGGAACACGCTTCCCTAAAGAGAGGCGTTCCCTGCCGCGGACTGCAGGGGTGTGGAGGAGACCGCACGGGGCTGGCAGGTGGTTCTGTGGAACGTTCATGTCTGGTAACGCAGATAATTGTAAATGTAAACGCCTATTTCAATGGCCTTACGACAGTCAGCAGCGGGTGCCTATCTCACTTTTGCTGGGTGCACAGCAGGATCGCAGCTGAGAGACAGGTCTTCCTTCGCTCGCGTATTGGGTCAAACACCCAGGCTGCTGGCTCTCCCCGAGCCCCTCTGCCTCCCGGAGCCGAGCGCACTGTCCTGGTGCTCTCGGCACGGGTCTGCCATATGCTGAGCGATTACGTGATTCACAGGCTTTGGCTACGTCTGGGTGACCCACACGAAGTGGAGGCCAAATGTATTTTCATTCCTTTAGAAATGGAAAACAGGGCTGGCTCAAGACCACGTTCTCTGAGGCTGAAGACAACTGGATACATTTTGAGACCTAGATGCTGTGAATAAATCTATGGACAAAATCAGCATAATTGAAAGCAGATATGGTCCGAGTACCATGGCATTGTCTTACAGGCACCTCAACTTCTCCCCCTTAAGACGGATGCTTTTGCCAAACCGTGTGACCAAAGCGTGTCCCAAGTCTTGCCCATTTTAGCAGCTGGCCCTCGCATCAGGCACCTTCCCGGCTCCACTGGACTTTCTTCTGACTCCAGAATCACCTTGCTTACTGCCACCTCCACGCAGATGCAGATTCCTTCTCTGCAGACTGCCCAACGCCTTGGACTTGGCTGGCTTGGGACAGCGTTGCCACGGACACCCAGCTTTTTTGGGGGAACATCCCAGGACTCCGCCCTCCGAGGCCGGCGGCCAGCTTGCACCTCTCATCCAGAGCACGGAGCCGGTCTGGGGCAGAGCTGGCCTCCTGCAGACATGCTGTGGCCACGCCGTCCTAGCACTTTTCCTCCAACAGCAGGAACACAGAAAATAATTGCTGTGTTTTCTCTGTAACCAAAACAAATAATCTGTTGTTTTCAAAGTAGAGAAGAGCCTGTTCTGCTCAACAGCAATGTGGCACTTTATTTAATTTGGGATTGGTAAAAGAGGTCCGTGCTGGGGCGCCCAGGGGGCTCAGTCGGTTGAACGTCCAACTCTTGACTTTGCCTCAGGCCATGATCTCAGTGTCGTGAGATCGAGCCCGATTTGGGCCCCTCACTGAGCGTGGATCCTGCTTGGGATTCTCTGTCTCCCTCTGCCCCTCTGCCCAGCTCATGCTCGCTCTCTCCATCCCCCCCACTCCCGCCCCAACAAAAAGCTCTGTGCTGGAGAGGAAGGGTCCTGGGATCAGCAAGCAGGGATTCGAGTCCGATTCTGCCACCGCTGCCTATGTGACAATGGGCCAGGGAGGATTAGCGCTGGCCTCTTCCCTGTAAAATGGTAGCAGGAGTGTGAGACCCACAGTCGTTTGAGCTCCTTAGGAATAGTACGTGTTCGCATATCTGTAAAGCTTAACATTGTTGTCTTTCAAAAGGTTTTATACAAAACGGTATCATGGAAAAACAAGGCCATTATTTCACACCCAGTCACTAAGAAAATGGACACTTCCAATTTCTGTTCACTATTATCAACTCTGCTCCGGAACTCTGAACTCCCCGCAACCTGCCTGGCCTCTCCAGTCAGTGGCTGAATGTGAACTCAGCAGGCAAAAGCCGTTCCGGACGCAACAGACTTCTCCTTGTGCCTAAGAACCACGGTACGGACCCCTCTGTTCTTTTTATCCTTTGCAAAATTCTGACTAAACCAGGACTCTAACCCATGGCTGGCTGTGGGTCTATATTGACTTTTATGCCAAACACTGTCTCCTGTGGGCTTTGGTGACACCACACACTCATCGATGTTCTGTGCTGAGGGGAAATGTGGGGGGTGGGAGGAGTGTGCCCAGGGAGGGAGCAGGAGTCTCTGCACGCAGGTCTAGTGTGAGATTAAGCCAGAAACAGTGTGGCTGCATTGGCCATTTCAGGTCAAGCCGAGCCTCAGGACACTCTGGACTCCAGACCTGATCCCCAGGGTCGGGCCAAGAACCATCTAATTGACCGGATTGTTTAATGAAGGAGGTCTTGAAGTTACAGCAGTTTGGAGCCTGTTTGTGATTTATTTTGCAAAACACACATCTCTTTCTCTCTGCAGCTCTGGGCCAACAGTCAACAGCTCTAATGTTTTAGGGACTGGACAACATATTTGAGAAAGCATCTCCCCAGCTTCTGAGACACGGGGACAGCCTGACATGCAGGTGGGGCCCAAGTGGACACCCTCTTTCCTTCCAGTTACTCAGCACCGCTGGTTTTGACAGAAAATCTTCTCTTGTTTGTTTTTGGTTGTGTTTTTGTATTATTTATATGTCTGTTTACTAAAGAGTCTCTTGTAAAATAAAAACTCATTTTGGAAGTACAAAAGAGTGTCTAAGAGTGTCTTGAGGATGGTCCGGAAAGTCAACAGGGCTGGGCTTTCCAGAGCCGGCAGGTCATTTCCTGGGAGCAAAGTGGGCGTCATGTGCTGTGTGCAGATTCACAAGTAAGGGCCACAGGAGCGGCCCTGGGAGTCCAGGGTCTGTTCCGTGTGACAGGTAAGAACATCCACAGGTAGTGATAGTGGGTGTGGTCGGGGCTGCCAAGGGGAGGGCTCAGACGTCTCAGTGAGACCTTGAAGGATGGCTGGAGCTCGGCAGGTGCAGGGGGACCTAGGCACTTGAGCACTGGGCTTGCAGTGGCTGGGAGCACAGTGAGGGAGTCTAGAGGGTGGCTGAAGCCTGGTGGATAATGAGGGGAACTGGGGTCCAGTGTCAGCGTTTCTGTCCTGGGAGGAGACTGAAACGGCCACGTGTTCCTTTTAAGAAGATCACTCTGAGAGCAGAGAGAACAGCTGCTTTTTGCTTGTTTGTTTTGTTTTCACACTTTGGTGGGGGGGCTGGCCTAGCCACACGATAGACAGGAGGCTGAGTAGGGGGTCTCAGCAGAAATACAGGCAGAAGCAATGAGCCTCACCATGTCAGTGCCAGGGGCACGGGTGGGGGATGACTTCGTGTGTCTCAATAAAAGCTACCCAAGCATATGACTGGTGACAATAGAGGACGTCATGGACTTTGCAAATTCACACCTCGCTAAGGTGCAGAGCTTTCCAGAAACATGTGCAGTGCCACCTATGACGTCGGCATCTACCGTGTGCAAATGTCCAGGAGGCTCTGGCGGGAAGGACACGGGCCTCCGCTGGAATGTGTTTTCCATCAGGGTGAAGACGATGTAGGCTTAGTCTTCCCCCCTTGCTGAGCCCCCAAGCTGCCAGCCCTCCCCAACTCAAAGGGAGGGTGGGTTGCATGTGACTGGGGTTTGTGAGGACCCCCAGCCCGGCTGGGCACTGGCCCATGCATCCTCCCCATGCCAGCTGGCAGCTCCTGTGTTTCTGCCTTTATTTCTCTGATTTGGCTAATGGCCTACTTTGGGGGGGGGGGGTGGGAAATGATACGTTAAGAGCCTGAAAGTGATCATTTACTTTTACCTTAAAAAAATTTGAGACACGGTGAAGTTGCTAGTATTTCAAGGTGAATGTTTGATAGGTAGAAATCTGCCGCCCTCATCTAAGTTCTACATTCCCAAATTAGGGATGTCTATCTCACACATGGAGTCACACTTTCTGTTTTCCCAAGTTTTCTCCAGTCAGTAAATTTAAGGTTAAATAATGTGACGTAGAGGTGTGAATATGCTTGCAATTTACTACCAACAGCTCATTAATCACAGTCTACAAAAAGCTCCCAGAGACGTCCAGACTTAACGTATCTGGCTAGTCACAGGGAGTGTCCTTCTTACTTTTTTTTTCTTTTAAAGTCAAAAATCAAAATTTCTTGGAATGAGTGGAGCTTAATTGATTAAGTGATCCAACCAAGAAAAGAGGGCACCTGAGTGCTGAGAGTCCCCCAAGGAGGAAAGTCAGAGTGGGTGAGGAGCTTCCTTGAGGGAGCCAAGAACAGAAGCAACTCGTCATAGTGACCTAAGGACAGAGAGGGAGCTGGTGCAAGACTGCTCACCAGCACTGGCACTGAGCCACCTCTGCTCGTCACTCAGCCATGTCCCTGCCACTGTGAGCTCCACAAAACAGCTCCTGGGGCCATCTCAACCCTGATCCTGGAGCACACCACTGTTGCTATCCCAGTAAATGAAGTGCTGGGAAGAGGCACACAGGGACCACATTAATCAGGACTTGTAGGCCTTCGCTAAGAAGTTTGGACTTTATCCTGCAGGCAATGAGAAGCCAGTAGAGAAAGGGAGCCCACAGGCAAATGAGATGTAACAAAACCCTGGATGCAGAATACATGGGTGTGCCAGGAGCCCGAGGAGGGGCTCTTCGAGGGGGCCGTCACAAAATTCCCGACTAGGTGCTGGCATCTGGACTGAAGCAGTGGGTGGACACAAGAAAGAAGGTCAATCTGAAGCCTATTTCTTAATATGCAACTATTGTTGAATTGCAATTTACATGAACTAAAACGCAGAGATCCTGACTGAACCGCCTTATGAGTGTTGACGGTTGTATTCACCTGTGCAGCAACTATCCAAAACAAGAGAAGGAACTTTTATACCTGCTTGCCCTTTTGCAAGACCACAATAATTCTGGCCTCCTAAGTGAGTTGGGAAATATTCCTCCCTTCTCCATATTGTGAAAATGTTTGTGCAAGGTTGGATGATTGCTATAATTCACCAGTAAGGCTCTATGTCCTTGATTTTTTCTCTTAGGGAAAATGTTTAATTATATATTAAATTAGTATACATATGCTTTCATATTATCCATATCCCATCGTATCAGGTTTGGTAAGCTATATTCTTCAAAAAATTTGTCCATTTCATTGAATTTGACAATGTATTTCCATAATGGAATTCATAGCATTCCCACATCTTCCTTTGAATGCATGTAGGGTCTGTAGTGGTGCCCTATCTTTCATTTCTGATATGGGTAATATGTATTTTCTCCCTTTTTTGATATTAGTGTTAATAGAGAATTATTAATTTTATGAGACTTTTCAAAAAAATTAACTTGACATTGTTGATTTTCTATATTTTCAATTCCACTGATATCTTGCTCTTATTGTTACTATATATTTTTTCTAGTTATTGTTCTATTCTATTCTATTTATACTAGCTATTACGCTAGTTTTAAATTGCTCTCCATTTAGTCTCTTAAAGTAGAAGCTTAGCTGATTAACTTTAAACCTTTCATCTCTAATAATGTATACATCTCACTTCATTCACTGTTCTAGCTGAATCCCACATACTTTCATCGATTAGGTTCTTATAATCATTATCTTCCAAATATTTCTAATTTCCTTAAAATTTCCTTTTCATTCATTGTTTACTTAGAAGTAGGCTTCAAATTTCCAAATATTTTCAGATATCTTACTGCTAGTGATTTATAATTTAATTCCATTTTAGTCAGAATATATACTCTTTATGTTTCAATCCTTTAAACTTATTTAAACTTTGTCATGGCTCAACATATTATCTATCTTGAATAACATTCATTTTCACTTGAAGACATATGTCTTTGGTAGTTGAGTGGAGTGTGCTCCATAAGTGAAAATTAAGTCAAGTTTGTTAATAGTATTATTCAAGCCTTCTATGCTCTTACTGAATTTTTATCTACTTATTCTGTCAATAGCTAAGAACAAGTTGTCAGAATCTTTGAATACAATCGGGGAACTACCAGTACAATCTTTTCATCTTTTAAAAATATATTTTAGTTTTAGAACAGTTTTAGATTTACAGAAAATTTTCAAAGATAGTACAGGGTGTTTCCATATCTCCTTAACCTTATTTTATTTTATTTTATTTTATTTTATTTATTAGACAGAGAGTGACAGAGGGAGTGAATAGGGGAGAGAGGCAGAGGATGAGAGAGAGAGAATCCCAAGAAGACCCCAGGCTCAGCAAAGAACCCAACATGGGGCTCAATTCCATGACCCCCAGGATCATGACCTGAGCCAAAATCAAGAGTCAGACGCTCATCCAACTGAGCCACCCAGGTGCCCCAAGTTTCCTTAATTATTAACACCTCACATTAGTGTGGTACATTTGTTATCATAATAAACCAATATTAATACATTCTTATTAACAAAAGCCCATAGTTTATTCAGATTGTCTTAGTTTTTACCCGACGTCCCTTTCCTGTCCCAGGATCCCCATGTGGAACACCTCCTCTGTGTAGTCATCGTGTCTTTTTGGGCTCTTCTTGAATGTGGCAACTTACCAGACTGTCCTGTTTTTTGATGGCATTGCCAATTTGGAGGGGCACTGTGTGGGATGCCCACAGCTGGAAATCATGTGATTTTATTTTCATGATAAGAGGGAGTTTGTGTTGTTGGGAGGGGACCACAAAGGCAGAGCAGCATGTTCAAGGGTGTGTGTGGTCCACCTGACTCATCACCACCGATGCTGGCCTGAGCATCTGCTAGGGGGCACTGTCAGCTCTCTCCACTGTAAACCCCCTTTCCACCGCATGCTCATTAGAAGGAAGTCACCGTGCACACCCCACACCTAAGTGGGGGGTTATGCTCCCTTCCACTGAGACCATAGCATCTACATAAATTATTTGGAATTCTTCTGCATGGAAGATTTGTCCTCTCTTCCACTATTTATTTATTCATTCAATCATTTACATCAGTGTGAACTTGTCAATATTTGTTGCACACTTTGAGTTATCATCCAATACTAATTTATTTATTTTCTTGCTCAAATGGTTCCAGCCTTGACCCCTGAACAGATATACACATACCCCCATCAGTGTACTGCTGTTGTTTGTTCGTATCACTGCTTCACTTCTTGTTACTACAGGATAGGGCAGAATCATCTTGTATGCTTCTTGCTCCAGTCCTAGACCAGCCAGTTTTTCAGGGAGCCCAAATTTATTTATTGGATAACAGTGTTTGAAACAAGACCTAGGTACTGGTATAAGTTGCATCTGGGATGAAGATATGATGCTGATTTATTTATATTGAGTGGGAAATGTTAATCTGAAGATGAATTGATTATATTGGAGGAGTCGTAAATAGCTATAAATATCCAGGGAAGTTGATAGAAATAAAATACATTAATAAAAGAAGAAAAGCACCAAGTTGATGAGACCTGGGGAAAAGGAAAAATAAGGAGGACGGAAAAGAGCACTTTCCTGAGCTCACAAAATAAGGTAGCATGAGAGGATAGGAGGTTCAGCTGAAGGCGAAAAGGTAGGGCCCTACTTCTCTCTGGCTAAAGACCTTCTCCTGGGACAGCTGGGTGGTGCAGCCAGTTAACTGTGCAACTTCAGCTCAGGTCATGATCTCATGGTTCATGCTGACAGTGCAGAGTCTGCTTGGGATTCTCTCTCTCTCTCTCTCTCTCTCTCAAAAGAAATAAACAAACTTTGGGGCGCCTGGGTGGCACAGTCGGTTCAGCGTCCGACTTCAGCCAGGTCACGATCTCACGGTCCGTGAGTTCGAGCCCCGCGTCGGGCTCTGGGCTGATGGCTCGGAGCCTGGAGCCTGTTTCCGATTCTGTGTCTCCCTCTCTCTCTGCCCCTCCCCCGTTCATGCTCTGTCTCTCTCTGTCCCAAAAATAAATAAAAACGTTGAAAAAAAAAAGAAATAAACAAACTGTATTTAAAAAAATAACGAAACAAAATAAAGACCTTCTTCTCCTTGCACTGTAAGTAATCAATATGCAAGTTAACATAAAGAGAAAATCGTATGCAGATGAAGTGGAACATGATGGGGTGGGGGCTAGGCCAGCTCCAGCTCAGGAGTTGGGGACCAGCTCTGCACCAAGGCACAAAGCCATGACGGGAAAGAGGGAGTTATCTGTAAAGTGGTGGGGCTGTGCTTTCCCACTTGGAAGCTTCTCGGGTGCTGCTGACCAGGTCGACTCGTGAGGGTTGCTGTGGCAGGCATGGTAGGCGATAATATTCGTGGATCTGCAGATCTTCCAGAGCTGCAAGTGAGCCCTGAGAAGCTGGTGAATGAATCAACAATTGATACTCCCACTTGTTTTTTGCAAAAAGTGTGTAACGAAAAAGAAATTATCTTAACCTTCGTAGGGAATGAAGCATCCAAGGTATTATTAAATCTGTCAGTGGGCACAGACAACTTTGACAGGTGCTTTTTTTTTTTTGCTATTTCAGCTCTTGAGAGAAATAACAGTGCCGGTAACGCCAGATTAGTTAAACTCTAAAATCGTGACACACACACGGTCACACGTAAGCACTGTGCTTTTTATCTTATCTTCACGCAAGGTCATAAGACAGCTTAGTAGTTTTTAATGTTTCCACTTTACAAATGAGAAAGATTCAGGTCAAGGAATTAAGAGACAGAGTCACAGAAATAGTTTAATACGGTCAAATCTGGAACCCCAGCTCCCGCCCTCACTGACACTGAGCGCGGTTTTATTCTGACACACGATTGAGGACAGGGTGCTTTGCCTCATGCTTTCCAGCAGATATCCATTGTTTGTTTCCAGTTTCTAGTTTTTCCCATCACACTAGCTCTGGGAGTCATTACAAAATTTAATTTTAAAAGAGATAGTCCTTGTCTCTCGGGTTCTAAGAAACTGACCATAAAAAAAAACAAAAACAAAAACAAAAACAAAAACAAGGCTGGTAGATGAGAAACTTCTGCAATTTTTTTACTTAACTGTACAGCAACAACTTAAGAGTCCTGCACATTGCAGTAACTTAATTTCCATCACTGTTGCTCTCTCACCAAATTAAAAGGTAATTTTCCTGTAAGTTCTTGACATGTGGTTTGTTGTGGACCAGACGCCAGAAGCCTTGAGGCTCAGCTCACAGTATCTGCTAACACTTCCCTCTCACACATGCTGTTCACATGCCGCAGCCGCACTAACACACGTTAGAAACAGACGTTGTAAGTAGCCCTTCGGATCTCGAGGAGAATGCTGTCGGGCTCGAAGGAGAACGCAGCCACAGGAGGCGAGGACGGAATTCCACAATCTCGCTCCCACGTCCCCCCGAGCCCTGTACCCAAACAAGTGTCCTGCACGATGACATTAGCTGGATGAAGAGTCCCAGGAGGTTGGACTCACCCGGTGAGATGCCCACAGGTGTGAGTCACAGGTCGATGAGACAGAGCAGACGGGCTGTCAGAGCTGTTGAAGGGCAGCGCCCCGGGCCCACCTGGCGGAAATGGGGACAGTCCCACAGTGACCCACAGCCTGCGAAATGTTCAGAATACATGAGAAGCCCTGTAGAAACACAATGTCAACAATTATCCAGCATGAAATGTTCTCATGACACCGATTCAACAATCACTCCTCCTTGTTTCCTTGCTGGTCAGAGGCAAAGCCTCCTTCATAGGCGAGGGCCAGCTCCGGAGAGCAAAGCTGTGGCACGTTCCATGTGCCATGGACAGAAATATTGAGAATTCCTCTCTTAGTGAATGCAGAGATTTTCCTTAACTAAAATGTGATAAGACATAAGCACCAGCACGAGGACCGAACAAATCTTGAGGAAGGCAAAAAGTATCCCCTTTACAGCAAGGGACACCTCGCCTCCCTGCACATGGTGCCTTGGAGCTGATTCCTGCCCTCTCATCAAGACCTTTGCATTTTTTTTCAGTGATAGGTTTTTAACTCCAAGAGGAAAGTGTTTTCCTGTTATCTAAGGGGGCTGTGCCAAGATGAGGCCCACAGAATGCCCTGGGAGGGAGGGCCCAGCTCAGGTAGAAACGCCGCTGTTCCGCAGAGAGAAAGAGGCTCTGTGCAAACTCTGTGAGGAGTTCCATGACTCTCACGGGCTGCAGGCCGAGCTGCTGGAAACACTTGGAGCGGCTGGACAGAGCATGTCTCGAAATTCGGCTGTGGTACCAGAGAGCTCTGAGCACTGAGGGCATTTGCAAGACAAGGATCAAGAACAGGGAACCAGGAGGCAGGAGCCCAGCCCCTGAAGTTACTTGAAACAATTGCCGGTAATGAGAAACCAAAAATCATATTAGAGATTCCTGAAGTATCCAAGGAGTGGAGGGACAATAATCGGATTTTGGTTTCTGGAGCAGACACACTGGTAAACAGCCAGGGCCTTCGGTACCCACCCTTAGATATCTGCACCCTAGAAATGGAAAGAGAGCAGAAATAGTGAGAGAAACAGGAGTGGAGAGAGCCCCTAATTATTCAATCCCTCACTGATTTAAGGTGATTTATCCTTAGACCAAGTGTATACCAGAAGAAAATTTCAATTATTATAAAAAACAGTTCAGCCACAGCCTCACATTATTTATATAAAATGTCTAGCATTCATTCAAAAATGTTCATGCATATAAGCAAAGTAAATGAAAACCAAAGTTGGACCCACAGGAGATCCAGGGGTTGGAATGATCAGACATGGCTTTTAAGATAACTATGGTATCATGTGCCAAATTATACTGAAATGGCAGATTTGGGCAGAAAACTGGAAACTTAAAACAAAATGAAAATCCTAGTGCTGAACAGAGAAAAATGTAAATTAAAGTTTCAATGCAGACATTTAACATACTGGCATTATTATTAATTCCTATTGTTAAATAACTATTTACTTCAATAGTTTAGACACAGCTAAAGAGAGACAATTAGTGAACATGAAAACACACAGAATAAAGGTGGGCAAAAAAAAATTGAAAATTACAGAAGTTTAATACATATATAAACGGTCAAAGAAAGAGAGGACACATCAAATGAAGAAGAGGAAATGTTTGATAGAATGGCTCAGATTTTTCTAAAACTTATGAGACAGCAAGTCATTGATTCAGGAAGCCCAACAACTTCAAGACAATGCAATCCAGATCCTAGCACAGCATTCCAAAAAAGCGGAAAACTGAACCAAAACCAGAACCTTAAAGTAGACAAGTGAAAACATACACCACCTTCCAAGAAGGGAAAACACGGGGACTGATGGGAACCACGGAAGCAGGAAGTCCATGGGATGACGTCATCGGCGTGCAGCCGGAAGTGGGCGTGCCCTGGGTTCCGCGCCCAGAGATGGTGGCTTCAAGAATGAAAGTGAAATAGAGACTTCCAGGCAACAACAGTCACGGACCCGGGAGGATGTTTCACAGCAGATTCAGGTGAAAATGGATTCCAAGGAGAGTCCTTTAAGCAAAAGGAAAGTAAACCCAGATGGAAGCGCAAAAATACAAGACAGAAAGAATAATAATAGAAAAGTGAATCTACAGAAGTGCAGACAAACACTGTGCACGGTGATGGTGTAGATTTATATCATAATGTATGTTACAGGTTATGTATTTTTAGAAGTATATGATAGCATTAGCAAAAAAGGCCAAGATAGCAAGAAAGTCTGGTAGACAAGTTAAAATGTTATAAGACCTTTGCATTAGTTGACAGGTATTAAATTTCTACTTTGTATTAGATTTTAATAACTCAGGAATATGTTTAGTACTATCACCATGGAAATTATTCAGGTAACAGTAAAAGGATGCATATTTAACAAGCTAACAGAAGGAAAATACTTTCCAGAGTAAGTTAAGAAAGCAGAGGAAAAGGAATATAGAAGGAAATACAAATGGAAAACCAATAAAAAGATTCAAATCTGAATATATTAAAATTGCATTAGATGTTAATTACCTAAATTCTCCAATTTAAAAACAAAAGTTTTCAGAGGTGGTAAATAAAATAATCTGATTTTATGCAGATTCGATCCAAATAATCCAATTGTGTGTGGTTTACAAAAGACAAACTTCAACATGATTAAAAAAAAGTTTGAAAGTAAAAATATGAAAAATACACGCCATGCAAACTAAACCTGGAGGAGCTATACTAATATCAGACAAAGTAGAAAGTAGGGGAGGCTAACCAGAGACAAAGAACATCAGGTAATAATAAAGGCTCAATCTTCAAGAATAATATACAATTTAAAATGTGCATACCCGGGGCGCCTGGGTGGCTCAGTCGGTTGGGCGTCCAACTTCGGCTCAGGTCATGATCTCGTGGTCCGTGAGTTCGAGCCCCGCGTTGGGCTCTGTGCTGACGGCTCAGAGCCTGGAGCCTGTTTCAGATTCTGTGTCTCTCTCTCTCTCTGACCTTCCCCCATTCATGCTCTGTCTCTCTCTGTCTCAAAAATGAATAAATGTAAAAAAAAAAATTTTTTTAATAAATAAATAAAATGTGCATACCTACAATAGTATAATCTCAGGATATAAACAGAATAAGTTTCCAGAATAGCAAAAAGTAATGGGCACTGTTACAAAAAAGATAACAGGTGTTGGCGTGGGTGTGGAGAAAGGGGAACCCTCGTGCGCTGTTGGTGGGAATGAAAACTGGGCCGGCCAGTCTGGAAAACAGTGAAGGTTCCTCACAATGTTACAGATGGAGCTACCATCTAATCCAGTGATTCTACGTCCAGGTATTTACCCACAGGAAATGCAATCAGTGTCGCAAAGAGATCTCTGCATTTGTATGTTCACTGCAGTGTCATTCACAGCATCTAAGATAAGGGGACACCTACACACCCGTCAGTGGATAAATGGATTTTAACAATGTGGTCTGTATGCTTTTATACACACACACACATGCAGTGGATATGTATGTGTAAATATCACCGTTAAATATAAACATATAAATATGTAAATATACAAATATACGGTGGAGTATTACTCAGCCATAAGAAAGAAGGAAATCCTGCAATTTGCAACAACATGGATAATGTACTCAAGAGTAAATTATGCTCAGTGAACCAAGTTAGACACAGAAAAACAGTACTATATGATTTCACTTATGTGTGAAATCTAATTGAACCTGGGGCTCCTGGGTGGCTCAGTCGATTAAGTGTCCGACTTCAGCTCAGGTCACAATCTCACGGTTCATGAGTTCAAGCCCCACATCGGGCTGTGTGCTGACAGCTCAGAGCCTGGAGCCTGCTTCGGATTCTGTGTCTCCCTCTCTCTCTCGGCCCCTACCCCATTCATTCTCTCTCTCTCTCTCTCTCTCTCTCTCTCTCTCTCTCTCAAAAATGAATAAACATTAAAAGAAAACTTAAAAATTAAAAATAAATAAATAATAAAAAATAAAAAAGTTGAACTCATCAAACCAGAGAAGAAATGGGTGGTTACCGGGGCTGAAGGTTGGAGAAAATAGGAAGGGCTTGGCCCGAAGAGGCACGACGCATTGGGTTAGTAAGAGAGTAAGTTCTGAGCATCTAATGTACAGCAGGTGCCTCAGTAAATGATACCCTTTTGCACCTGAAGTTCACTGAAAGAGTAGATCTTGAGTGTTCAGCCCACTGTTGCAACAAGGCAACTAACTGTGTGAGGAGAAGGGTGTGTGAGTAGGTCGCTTGAGGAACCATTCGTGTACCAAACACCACATCATATACTTCGAGTGTACACGATTTTTGTCAGCCATACCTTAATAAAGTTGGGGTAAAGCAAAAAATAAAAATAAAGGCGTGGACAAATCCTCAGTTATACTGCTTGGATTTTACATGCATCTCTCCATAACTAATAATAAAGGGAGACAAGAAATCAACAAAAAGGTGAGCGTTGCACCTCCTGAGTGAAATCAATGCACATCATCACAGGAACAGAGTGAAGAAAATTATGTCAACTGATGCAGACAAGGTATTTGGCAAATACGGTGTATTCATCACTGATGACACCAGCCAAGAAGATTCACCAAACCAGCAATGAAAAAGGTCAGATGCCGAAAACCCACTGCAAAGTGACAGTGCACGAGAGTGTGTGAGCCCCCCCCCCCCCCACCCCGCCCCTCGGAGTTGAAGGAGACCAGAAAGCCTACTACCACACTGATATCTAAGAAGGCAGTGGAATAAAGAGGAATCAGATATTCCGAAGAATTGGAAAGGGGAAAATGTGTCCACCTATACGCATAGATAACCTGACTGTGAGTAGGAAGACCTCAAGTCTCATCGCTTCTTTCTTTTTTCTTTTAAATTTTTTTATGTTTATTTGTTTTTGAAAAAGAGAGACAGAGCACAAGCAGGGGTGGGGTGGAGAGAGAGGGGGATACGGAATCTGAAGCAGGCTCCGGGCTCCGAGCTGTCAGCGCAGAGCCCGACACGGGACTCGAACTCATGGACCGCTAGATCATGACCTGAGCCGAAGTCGGACACTTAACCGACTGAGCCACCCAGGCGCCCCTTAAAAGATTGTTTGGTTTTTTTAATTTTTTAAACGTTTATTTATTTTTGAGAGAGACAGAGACAGAATGCAAGTGGGTTAAGGGCAGAGAGAGAGGGAGACACAGAATCCGAAGCAGGCTCCAGGCTCCAAGCCATCAGCCCAGAGCCCGACGTGTGGCTCAAACCCACAGACCGCAAGATCATGACCTGATTTGAAGTCGGACACTTAACCGACTGAGCCACCCAAGCACCTCGTGAGTTGTAAGAGTTCTTTATGTATTCTAGATATGAGTCCCTTATCAGATATTTGCAAATATTTTCCCACAATTTGTGTGTTTCCTTTACTTTCTTGATGTGTCCTTTGAAACACAAAAGGTTTTTTTAATGTTTATTTTTATTTATTTTGGGGGTTTTTTTTAATGTTTTTTTATTTATTTTTGAGACAGAGACAGAGCATGAGCAGGGGAGGGGCAGAGGGAGAGGGAGACAGAGAATCTGAAGCAGGCTCTGGGCTCCGAGCTGTCAGCACAGAGCCCGGCGCGGGACTCGAACTCACAAACCGTGAGATCATGACCTGGACCGAAGTCGGATGCCCAACCGACTTCGCCACCCAGGCGCCCCCTCGTCGCTTATTTCCAACTGAAGTAAGCTCACGACTGCAGTCCTCGCCGACGGGGATGGAGCTCGACTGCAGGTGTCGTCAGCCATGGGACAAGGCCCACAAGCCGTGTGAGACACGGAGACAGAGGTGGTGCCCGGCCGGGATGGGGGCGCGGAGCAGGGGCGGGAGCCAGACCTTTGATGTCCCTTTGATGGGACATCATTCCCTTTGATGGGAATGTGCTGCGGCCTCCTCGAATACTAAAGGCAAGAAATCGTGCTTGGCTTTAAAATTTTCCGGGGCAAAATAATTGTACTTATTACCATGATCATTCAAAAACATAGAATTGAATTGCCGTGAGCAAATACAGTGTACATATTTTAGTCTGAAACAATGGAACTTAGTTTTTATAAATTGTTAGAGACTTCAAAAATTGTATTTCATTCTTTTAACAGTATTATCAAGGGCAGTGACTCACTGCTCAGGCTGGGTCAGAAGCGTTCTCTAAAGAAAAGCGGGTTTTTTCCTGCATCTCATTTGCGAGGAGGCCGCCAGCTCTGCCCTCCAGCCCAGACGCCGCCGGACGGAGGACGGGGTCAAGGCAGGCCCGGGAAGGGCAGCGTTGCTCCCGGGAACAGCCCCGGCACCGTGCAGGGCAGAGCAGCGGTGTGCACGCTGGACTGGGCCTGAGGGCCACATTCTGCCTCACGTTATCACATTAAAATACGACAGGAAGTTTCCAACTCTTGCTTGAAGTCTGCAGGTGAATCATCTCAATGATTCATCGAGCCTCCTCGCCTGGGTCATTCTGCCTGTTCCTGGAGTCGTGCCTCAATATTGATGGAAAGCCTTTCATGTTCTGACACATCGTGTTTGTTAAGATAAGGCCATTTCCTTTTCCTGACACTTGACCTATGAAGTCTCCGCTCGGGGCTGTCGTGGTCCTCAAGCTGAAACACCGGGACCTTTCCCTGTAGGTGCGGCTCGGGTCCTGGGAGGCAGTGTTTGCCTGTGAAGACATGGAAAGCCCCGGCTTTGCCACATTCTGGCTCAGTGGTGACAAGGGAGTGTCCCCACGCCCACTGCCCTCTGCGATACGATCGTGGCACAGTACCACCGACCTCACCCACGTGTAGGGCTGCCCCGGGGGCCGCCCGAGTGTCAGCCCTGCAGGTCCCCGTGGTGAAGACGTGCCCTGTGGTGTAAATGAAGAGCCTTGGTGTGATTTGCCCAGTAATGAAAATAAAGCGAATGCTCCACTGGCCTCGTCTTCGAAAGGAGCTGAGGCTGCCCAGGCCACAGAGAAGGCTGCCTGCAGGGAGAGGCTCTCGGGCCACCGGGCGTCGGGCCCCAGGGGCTAGAACGAGCCGCAGCAGCTGGTTAGGGCCAAGTCAGTGTGAACAGATCCAGCGGCTCCTGCTGGCCACCTTCCCGTCTGGGACCTGTTGGTCTATCGGCAGCAGAGCTCTGTCCGGCTGGTTGGAACAGACCCAGGAACGTGCTAGAAGGATGCAGTCACAGCCACCAGCAGGGGCACAGCAGGAGCAGGGAGTGCACAGCCCTCTGGCCGGTTCTGCCCTCCCCTGTCGAGCCGCAGACCTCGCTTCTGCTGTTCCCACTGCCTGTCAAGCCCCATACACAGCAGCTCCGAGGTCGAGAGAAGGGCAAGGGACACGGGCGGGCTAACGGTCAGAGCTAGATGCCAGTATTTACCAGCCTCCTGATGTAGCATCTGAAATGTGGTCAGCATGGTGTGCGGCCATCCCTGCAGGAGCAGAGGTGGGAGACCCTGCAAATACTCCCCTTGCTTATCGCCTCGTGATGAACGCGATGTCCAGAAACACCCTCAGAGGGTTTGACGTGAGGGCCGGGGACGCAGTTCTGAGATACGTGAAGGTTACTTTTGTGTCAGCCTCGCTGGGGCTTTGAGTCGAACGCTGTTGGGGGTGTGCCTGTGAAGGTGTTTTGGAATAAGATTAACATTTAAATCGGTAGACTGAGCAAAGCAGATTACCCTCCCCTGTGCGGGGGGGCCTCATACAATCAGTTGAAGGCCTGAATAGAACATAAGGCCAGAGAATTCCTCCTGCCCGATGGCCCTGACCTGAGACATCAACTTCTCTCCTGCCTTCAGACTGGGACTAAAACCTATGTTCTTCCTGGATCTCCAGCTAAGCAGCCTTTGGGCCTGAACTATACCCTTGGCTCGCCCCGGCGTGCTGACCGAGCCCGCAGATCTGGGGACGTGCCAGGTCCTGATGGTAAGCCTCCCTCTCTCTGTACACATCCAGTCGGCTCTATTTCTCTGGAGCACCTGACGCAGGTGGATGCTGTGACTTGCAGGGAGAGGGGACGGTGAGAATGAGGTGGATCCTGACCCGGGTGCACACGGGGCCTGCAGTTGTGGCCCCACTGCCTGCTACTGTGCTGAGGTTACAGGCAGCCGCGTGCTCCCGCGTGTCCTCCAGGCTTTGGGGCTTCAGAGGCACCCACACGTGGGCTCCGCAGCAGGTGCCGTGCAGGGGCAAAGGCAGACATGCGCTGAGCTCAGAATAAGCCTCATCTAAACAGGTGTTTATTGTTAAAGGACCCTGGGAGGCTCATGGTATCCACAAGAGAAGTCTAAGTGAAATAACACTCACATGACACTTGGTGACACAGAGGCCTGGTGCCACTGACAGAGCTTATCACTTAGTGTGGACAACCGCTGTGGAGGTGGCTGTGTCGAGCTGTCGCCGTCCCAGTTTGGAGAGCAGCTCCAACGCCCAGGGGTGCCCGCAACCCAGCCCGGCCTGCCACGGCGCCCACGCTTTCTGTGTCGGGGCAGGCGTGAGAGGAGGTTTCCAGACGGGCCTGAGCCATCACTGGGATGATGGGAGCTGGGAGGTGAGTCCGGACCTGTGGACAGACCCGGAGGTTTGGTGAGTCAGCGGGTACTTCCCAGAATGTTGGGCAGAGGGAAAGTCGGGGTCGAGAAAAGCATCTGGTTGTGGTTTGGATCTCCTGGCTGTGAGCCTTCCTGTGAGCCGGCCCTCCAGGAGATCGGTGCCCGAGGCCCTGTGAGGGGCAGCAGCCGGGTGGACGGTCATGTTGCATAAACGCCAAGACCCACAGCAAATCCCGACGGCTCTGCCTGACCGAGGCCGTGGGCGGCCAAGCGTGCGGGTCGCCCCCTCTCCCCCGTCAAAGAACAAGCGAATTTGCAAACAGCCTGTTTGGAAACGGGGTGGCAGTGCCCGCCAGATTCCTCCCAGGACAGCGGGGTCCTCCTGAGACCGTGTGGGGGGCAGGGTCACGCACTCCAGGGAGGACATGGGTTGATTCAGTGTCTATCCCAAATGTATTGTCTTGCAAGATAGAGTAACATCTTCCCCCTGAAAAAGTCCTGAGAGCTCCTCGAACCACATTTCGAGGACATCTGAGTGGAGCATCAGCAGAAGAGACGGGAGGCTCTGTGTAAACAGGTCCTACGGCTGCTTTAACGAAAATGGTGAAGTTTTAAAGTGTATTAACTTGCTCTTGTTTGCTGAGAAACGAGCAGATGCACTTTCTTTCTACTGTGGCTGCACTGAGCTCACAAAGGATAAGAAATTGGATCATTTACATGATGCCAAATGACCACATCCTTCCTGGGCCCGGCGACAGCAGCACATGCTTCTGAGTCAGAGTCTGATGTTCTGATCACGCTGAGTCACCTGAGCCGTGAGCTCGCCGCCCTCAAGACACAGTGCTCAGTAGACACGGTCCAAAGGGAAAGAAACTGGCCCCGGTTTTCCACAAACGCAAGAGCCGCTAACGCCACGCTCCTGTCTGCAGCTTGCAGACCGTTGTGGCTTTAATCCCAGGCCCTAGAAGGCTCCCACTTTCTCATGGAGACTACTTTGACATGGGCTGTTCAGTAAGTTCAGTTATCAGTTGGATGACGTAGTATTTCCCCATCACTGTCTCCCCCAGCGAGGACAAAGACTGCTTCGATGGTGCTGTGTCCCAGTATGTAGCAAGTGTTTAAGGCTTATTTATGAATAAAGTAATGAGCGAAATGGGAGTGTCAGTGCCTTAATGGAGTCTCGAACTCGCCACTTGATCAAAATTCTCTTCCTAAGTTCTTATTCTAGTTTGGGACTCCATCTTGTGACCAGTTCATCTGCTACAATAATCCTGATTTAGCAAGCACTTACCATGATCACATTCTGTCTTTATAAAACCCCACAAAGCAGGCATTATCATTTTCCTACGTTTCAATCGATGAGCTGAGGCTCCAGGAGTATAAATGATTTCAATGCAACCAATATGATTTAGTAGAACGCAATTTTTCCGTTTGCTCTTAGCACTAGTACATTTAGTATTATGTTTGAATATACTGGTAAAATCACAATGAGATAACACTGCACACCTGTCTGAACGGCCAAAATCCAGGACATGGACAGCACTCGATGCTATCTCATCGCTGGTGGAAACGCAAAGTGGTGCGGCCACCCTGGAAGACACTGTGGTGTTTCACACAAAAGTAAACATACTCTTACCAAACTTGCCAGCAGTCGCACTCCTTGGTATCCGCCCAAAGGAGTTAAAAACTTCTGTCCACACAAAACCCTGCACGCAGATGTTTATAGCAGCTTTATTCATCATTGCCAAAATCTGGAAGCAGCCAAGATGCCCTTCGGTAGGTGGTAGACACATGCAGACAATGGAGTATCATTCAGCACAAAAAAGATGAGCTACCAAGCCCTGCAAAGACATAGAAGGAATTGAAATGCCCATCACTAAGTGAAAGAGGTCAATTTGAAAAGACTACATACTATATGGTTCCCACTACACGATATTCAGGAAAAGGCAAAGCTACGGAGACTGTAAGAGGGTCAGGGCAGCCAATGGGTGGGGAGGAGGAGAAAGATGGGCAGGCAGGATGCAGAGGAGCTCAATGGCAGTGACCATCCTCACTGTGACACTGTAAGGGCAGACACACGCCAGTGTACATTTGTCCAAACTCATAGAATGCACAAGAGTGACCCCTGATGCAAACTCTGGACTTTGGGCGATTATGATCGCCCATGTAGGTCCATGTAGGTCCATGTGTGTGTTGGGGGGGGGGTGTTGGTAATGGGGAAGGCTGTGCATGTGTCAGGGCTGAAGGTTCACAGGAAATCTCTGTACCTTCCCTTCCATCTTGCCAGGAACCTAAAACTGCTTTAAAAAAAAATAAAATATTTAAAAACTGGGTCGCTGCATGAGAACAGCTTTACTTATGTAGATACACATATATTGCATGTATATGGCACATACGTAAATACACAAAGATGGATAAACCTGCAGGCTAAGAAGCGAGGCCATTTGCTGAACAACAAGAACATTCCAGTATCCCTCATCCACGGCTGCCCAGGCTATACTCCTAACATCTGCTTAGAAAAAGAAAGAATGATCTATAGTTACCTTTTCCCTAAAAAATAAATCACAGTTCTCTTCAACTTTATTCCAGGGACTTGGATAAATGTTTTCAGATGCACAAGTTAACCAAGTCCAGGACCCTTGTTCTCGACTCTGTTGATTCATCATGGTGCCCATCACCCGCAACGCCCAGACTGTATTTCTGTCACTCTCGTCAATGTCACATCTGCTGATGTTGAGCCTCTAAATGGAGCTTCTCACATTGTCCGGACGCCATTTTGTTCATTTGCACATTGTTTGTACACATTGTTCGCATGCAGCTGGCCACATTATTCATGTGAGCCCAGCTGGCAAGGCAAAAATATACCAAAGTTATGTTGATAAGCTATTTATTCCCTGTAACCCTGGCTAGTGAGGAGCTAAAAAGAAATTAAAACATTACCTGAAGAGTCAACCATGGGCAAGAGGAGAGGTAGAAGCAGGCTGAGTCATCGAGGTCCTGAGGACCCGAGGGTGTTGCAGCCCCAAGGAGGGCTTGTGCGTAAATCACAGAGTGAAGGGTGCGGAACAACCCTCCTTCCTAACTGACCCTCCAGGTGCATGATGCCCAGACAGACGAAATCTGAGAAGGCGCCAACATCCAGTGGAAGGTGGGAACCAGGATTTGTGCCCACTCAGGAACTGCCCTCAGACCCTCTTCCTCCAGAGGCCAGGAGACACGCTACCCTCTGCAAGGGTTCGGCAGAGGCTCTCGGTTTCCCCTACTTGGCTATTCACCTCTTTTGACATTTTTGAAAAATGAACTTTCATGGTTCATACAGATTTTATTGGGGTTTTGTTTGTTTTCCTTTCGTTTTCATTCTAGCTCATTTCAGTCACCGGGCACAATGACAATTATGGAATAGTCATCACTGACAAGGGACATTCTCCACCGTGGTCTTGCTCACCTCCACAAGGTGCCGCAGAGATCTCATGCTTTCACACCCACAGTGTGGCCTCGGTGATCAGTGTTGATCTCAGGGAGGAATTAAATTATGTGATGTTTATAAGATTTTGCCTCAGGATGAGTGACATAAAGGGTACTCTTGAACAAGCAAGTCCCTGCTGCTAATGAAGCTCTTTCCTTCCTTCCTTCCTTCCTTCCTTCCTTCCTTCCTTCCTTCCTTCCTTCTTTCCTTTCTCCCTTTCTTTCTTTCTTTCTTTCTTTCTTTCTTCCTTTCTTTCTTTCCTCTTTCTTTTCTGATTTTTTATCATGGAAAAATACACATAACGTAAAATTCACTGTCTTGACCGTTTTTAGGCATATGGTTCAGTTGGTGGGAATGTAAACTGATACAACCATCGTGGAAAACGGTATGGAGGGTCCTCAGAAAACTCAGAATAGAACCATTAGATCCAGTGATTCTACTTGTGGGTTTACATCCAAAGGAAATGAAATCACTGTCCTGTAGAGACATCTGCACCCTCATGCTCACTGAGGCGTTATTCGCAGTAGCCAACACATGACAGCAGCCTACGTGTCTGCCAGGGGATGGACGGATAAACAGCAGTTAGATACAGACATACGTATACAATAAATATATACGATCGTCTGTCATGTATAAATAATATAGTATATACTTGGATATTATTCCCCTGTGTATGTATATATATGCCACTATTCACCCTTAGGAATGAAGGAAACCCTGCTGGGCACAACAACATAAATGACCCTGGAGGACACGCGCTCAGGGAGATGAGCTGGGCACAGACAGACAAATGCTGCCTGAGTCCACGCACATGAGCCCATCTTTCTGAGTTGCTCTTGTTGCGGTAAATGCACCTACTGTTCGATGGGGACCAGAAAGAATGGCGTGCTGGGTATTTAAACTAAGTGTGCTTCTCCAGGTTTCCATCAAAGACAACCATGTGTCCAAGTACATTAGCACTCCGAAGCAGTTCTTGTCACCAGAGCTCTGAGACCCCAATTAGGTTTTCTCAAGCTGACCAATTCCCCCCCACCCCCCACCGAGTCCAGAGATGCCTCCTCCCTGCCCTTCCTTCCCCTGGGGCCACCCCTCCCACCAACGTCCCAGAAAGTGCTTCCGTGTGTCTTGTAGGTGAGGCTAGTGTCTCTTCCCACTTCCATAAAGACAGAGGACCATGGGGTTAAGATTATTTACTGACTGGCCTTTAACATAAGACCCAAGGTCGTTAGCCTCTGACCAAACAATCGTCCCTGGATTTTCTGTCAATTATAATTTAAATAGTGACCCTTCCTTGAGGAAATGCTCTCTCCATTCGGAGGGGAGTGTAGATGCCTGTCCAGGCTGTGGGTGTCTCTTGGGAACCTCCACCCTCAGACGAGGTGCCGTGCAGGCTCAGCACCCCTGCAGTCCAGAGACCTGGAGCCACAGCCTCATGTGACGACCGCCAGCAAGCGCCCCTTGCAGGGCGGGACCTGCGTCCTCTCTGACCTTCAGCGTCTTCAGCAAGTTGCGTTCTCACGACGGGCTGCCCTGGAGAGGGGTCTGTGCAGGGCCGTGGAGTCTTGCTACCGGGCGGTTGAAGACTGACCACCGCAGGGGAGCACGTGGGGGCCTTCTGCCCGTGGCGCTGCCCTGTGTCCCAGCCCCCCGAGCTCTGGGAAGAGGGTCCAGGGCTGGGCTGGCCAACGGCTGACACTGTGCCTGGTACCCAGACCTTCTCTGCGTGGGGGGCCTGGTTTCTCGGGCAGCTGGGGCCTGGCTCCCTGTAGCTCAGGGCCCTCGGGAGCGTGTGGATCTCAGGAGGCCACAGGCTGTCCCCATGCAGGGCTCGCTGGCTCTAGGGCTCTGACCTGCCATGTGAGGCGGGCTTCACCCACATGACTTGACCCTCGTATTTACGCTTGAGTTTTCTATTGTTTCCTCTTCTCTTTTTCCAGAAGGGGCTCTGGCTAAGCTCAGTCTCCGTGGCAACGTTTCATTTCCAAACTCCTCCTGGCTGTTCGTCCCCATCCACCTGCACGGCCGGTCTGCATTCTCTTGTTTTCGTCTTCACTTTTTCTGCAATAGATTCTCTAATTTCAACACATATGTCTTTAAATGTTATAGTCTTATTTTTGTCCTTGTTGCTTTTTCTTTGCCTTGATACATGTTCAAAAATGTAATATGCTAGTTTCTACGAATCTCTGATGTTACCAAAAGTTCACCAAAATGCCCCAAAGTACACCATTCGTCACCTCCCTTTCCAGGGGTTGCCTAACAAATTATCACAGGTTCAGAGGCTGAAAACAACACTGATGTACTATCTGGCAGTTTCTGTGGGTCGAGCATCTAGGTGAAGCCAGGTCTGGTTTCCAAGGGCTGCAATCAGGAAGTTGGCTGGGTGTGTTCCCATGTGGAGGCCACCTGCACAAGAATCCACTCTCGGTCTCACACAGGGGCCGCCAGGTCCGTTGCTTGTGGCTGTGTGGCCCAGGGCTTTTGGCTGCTTGCTGTCCGGAAGTTTTCAGAGGTCACCTGGAGTTCCGGGCTGTGTAGGAATCCCTTTTACGGTCCTCACTTCAGGAGCCAACGAGGACACTCTCTGGCTCCAGTCGGCTAAGATGGGTCTCAAAGAATGTCACCTAATCAAGGGAGTAACCTTAATCTCCTTCACCATCTTCTCTTGATTAGAAGTAAGTTCCTGTTCCTGCCTCCACTCAGGCATGCCCCCTGGGAGATGGAGCTTTGGGGGTTCCCCTAGGATCTGTCTGTGGTATTCATCAAAACCTCCATAAACAACATTAAAAATGAAAACTTTGGAGGCTTCTGGATGGCTGAGTCGGTTAAGCATCCAACTCTCGATGTTGGCTCAGGTCATGATCTCGCCGTTCATGGGATACAGCCCCATGTTGGGCTCTGTGCTGACAGTGTGGAGTATGCTTAGGATTCTCTCTGTCTCTCTCTCTCTCTCTCTCTCTCTGCCCCTCCCCTGCTCATGCTCTCTGTTTCAAAGAAAGAAAGAAAGAAAGACCATGTGTTAAAATGCTTACTACACTTAATGCACAAATTGCTTTTTAAAAAACCAGTAATGAACAGCACAATTACCGATAACACACGCAGTGATATACGGGTGCCATTCTTACGACAGAAGGTGGGGCGGCAGTGGTGAAGAGGGGTTCCAGCACCAGGGTGCTCACCTGGGCCTCCTGACAGCTGTACCCTGCAGGGAGTCACCTAGTCTCCTCGAACCACAGTGCGCAAGGGCACAAGAACCCATCACTAAAGAAAGTGAATTAACTTCTGTAGAGCAGGTGGTAAAGGGTGTGGAAATCGCTCGAGTGTGATTGTTGCTGTGGCTGCAAACGTCAAGGAAAGTCTCTGAGAGCTTGAAATCTAGCCATTTTTAAGCCCAGGGATGACCAAAGCCTCCGAAATTTCTGAGATTTCCTGGGGGGATCACGTAGTCATGTCATGTCTGAGCTGGCTCCCTGATCCGTCTGAGTTAGCTCAGGTTCTGGGAGTCCAGCTGAGGAGCAGAGTTTATTTCTACTTTCCGACACGTCACAAGTGCAGCATTCCTGTGGCGCGGATGCCTCCATCAGGGCGTGCTCCCGGACGACCCCATGCCCAGTGACCTTCGTCCCAGCCTCAGAGACAAACACAAATGCATCTCCTTTTCTTAGGCTGCGCGTTTTAACTCCTGTTCTGACCTGGCTCCGGTCAGACCGTGGGTGTCTTCTGTTCCCCGATGACTGTGTGACTCTTGTCAAGGCGGGCACGCTTATCGTCATTGTGAATACAGTGACCAGTAGAGGTGTGAGAAAGTGTGGAAATCACTGGATTTCTGTTCTGTGAGAGAGAGCGTACTATCACTAGATTTCCAAAACTAAAAATTAAAATGATAGTATGATCTTCCTTTTCCAGACAAATTGGCAAAAATAGGAGAGAACACCAGTCCCGTGGCCAGCCCTGGAGGGAAATGGCTACCATCCTGTCCAAGATGAGGTTTTAGAAGACCGGTCTGAAAATATGCGGCAATACTGTTTAAAATAAGTACAACACTTCCAGAAAAGTTTTGTGAGGAAAAAATTTTGAGAAGCAAGCAAATACGTGTGTTCCGGGATGATCTTCACACAGAGTTTCTGAAATGAAAAGCAAAACAAAGCACCTGTAAACAAAATAGCTCTCGATTAGTAGAATAGCTACATAATAAATTATGATAAACCCGCACAGGAAAATGCTGTGGACAGAAAGGTCATAACGCAAGTGCACGTACGTCGATGAGCGCTGTGTGGTTGGAAATACGGATCTCTCTGTCCTACACCTGAAACGATGCAACACCCTATGTGAACCACACTGACACTGAAGTAATAATAATAGCAGTAATAATAACAATATAAAAAACCATAATACAGGGTGGCTTGGGAAAATGTGGAAAATATACTACTATTGAGTGGAAAATACAGTTTACAGAAAAGTAAGCACTACTGTACCTTAGTTTTGAAAAATAATGCATACAAATGGGCAAAACTTGGAAGAACACACACCAAAATGTTAACAATTATTCCTGGTGGTGAGATATGGACGGTATCTCTTAATTTTTTGTTCTCTTCATTTTCTACAAGGAACATAAATTGATTTTTTAAGAAGAACAAGTATTTTTCCTTGCAAATATAAACGCCTGCTGTGGCACTAATTGTAACCTATTGCATCGATGTTTGCGACACAAGCACAAATATCAACAAAATCTGAGTCTTCCCTGGAATGTCAGACTTCTCTCCTATCTTGTATGAGGAATAATAGAAAATACCACTTTGTAGGAGAGTCCCACATAACACTGACTTGCAGCTTCTTTTCTTTTAAAAGTTTTTTTTTTTTTCAACGTTTATTTATTTTTGGGACAGAGAGAGACAGAGCATGAACGGGGGAGGGGCAGAGAGAGAGGGAGACTCAGAATCGGAAACAGGCTCCAGGCTCCGAGCCGTCAGCCCAGAGCCCGACGCGGGGCTCGAACTCACGGACCGCGAGATCGTGACCCGGCTGAAGTCGGACGCTTGACCGACTGCGCCACCCAGGCGCCCCTTGCAGCTTCTTTTCACGTCTGAGTTATGTTCAGAGTATCGTGTCTCTGCCGTGATCCTGGGGACTTGAGTTCGTTTTCTTGTTCTAATCGGAATTAGCTCGCACCAGCACAGAGTTGGGTGTTTGCGGGAAGAACCTTTCACCGGCTCTGCTCACTCCTGGGGGTTTTCTGCACGGGCCCCACTCGCTGTCTTCCAGTGACCATTTCTGGAGCATTGTCACCTCCAGGACGATGCCAACTGTGGAGCTGTCAGTTGAGGACTTTGGACCCAGGAGAAGAAGATAAAGAATCACGCATTGTATAATCGGAATTCACAGACAATCGGAGAGGCCGAAAAAAGGGTAAATCTGTCAGGAGCTGAGACTGGGAGGGCAGGGGGTCCTGAGAAGTCCCCAGACGCTCGAGGCTAAGCAGGCAGCTGTGGGGAGAGACTCCAGGGCTCGAAAAGAGAGGAGCAGCCACGGGGGGACAGGTGCTGGCTTCTGCTCATGCCACTGTCCATCCGTGTCCAACCCGCCGTGTGCAGACACTCAGCCTCCGGCCTCAGGGAGGCCACCGTGAGCCGGCGACACTGGCCTGAGGCCAGCCGGAGTCCCACACACAAGAGGCGATGGTGCACACACACACACACACTCTCTCTCTATTTTTTTTTTTTTTTTTTTTTTGGTAGAAATGATCTTCCTTCTGTGCCAAGAAAACTAGAGCATATGGTTCTGGAAATAATCATCACCTCCACTTTTAAGTCTGGCCTTTGTCAAACCCGTTACGGTTTGCTTTCATGAGAATATCAGAACTTTTGTATTTGATGAAAAAGGTTAAAAGAGTCACTTTTAAATGGAAGATTTTCAGTCTGCATAATATTTACAAGTAGAGTTTTCCCTTAAACTCTGGATGGAATTTATAAAGATTATGGACGTATTTTAGGGTTAGAGAATACTCTTCATTCTTCTAAAAGAAGGAGCATTCAGAATCCCTCCTCAGGTGGCCTCGGTGTCTGTGGCTCCGCGTGTCCACGTGAGGCAGACGAGCCTGCGTCCAACAGCCACAGGTGAACCTCGGAGGCCGGACATCAAGGTTGCGAGGAAAGCGGACGCTCTACCCTCTACCGTAATTGATCCGCCATAGCCAAATATTGATCCCGAATCTCGGCTTTTGCCCAGAATCCCGCCGCCTGCAAGGTTATTCAGGCCTGCTTCTGACACGCAGGTGCTGCCCAGGGACTGAAACATGCTGTAAACGCATTTAATTGGGGGAGAAAGCCTCAGAAAGCTTGCAAGTAACAAACAGTCCTACTCTCTTGTCCGCACCCTCAAGATTTCTCTTGATTTATGTTAAATTTTGCAAAATACTCAGATCGTAAAAACTGAGTTTTTATTAAACATTTGGCAAAATGTGGATTTCTTGTGAAATTACTTGACAGGTCACCCAGATGAAAGGTTCAACTCTTTTGTGGGCTATTTTTGTTCTGTTTTGTTTCCTTCTTGGGTATTTGACGACTCATTTGGGGGAACTGACTCTATCTCGTTGTCTCAGAGTTCTCCTGTGGAAAGTTCTTCACTACCTGGCCCGATGGATCGGGCATGGAGAACCTTGGGGTTTGGGCGTGTTTATGAGAGCAAATGTCTCCAGCGGAGGTACCTGGTGGAAGGGGGTGTGGGCTGCGCACACAGTGGAGGGCCCGGCCACGTGGGCTCCGTGGCCAGTAGAGCCAGTGGCTGGCCTGGCCCTCAGCATCCTGCGATTTCAGGGTTGGGTGTCACCCTCTGCCCTCCCTGCCATCAGCTTCATATGCGAAGGAACAGCTTCGCTCACTCTGTTTCAGGATTTTGAATTCTGTTGTAAGGCAGCTTCCTGTCTCCATTTGTCTCTGAAACGGTGCAGAGGCCCCAGATGAAAAAGCAGAAGATGAAGGACAAACTAAACTTGGAGCCACCAGGATGCGGTGAGGCCTCAAGCCACACCAGACCTGCACTGGCTGAGTGACTGACGGGGGACGCAATGAGCTGTCGGCAGGACGGGCTGGATGTCCACGTGGCAAGACACATCCTCCCTCTGCACCCCTACCCGAGGACACAAAGCCACTGGGAGGTCGGCCTCTCAACAGTTCCCACCCGGTGAGGGACACGTGTCCACCAGCCTAGTTAGTGTCTAGGGAGGGAGCTCACTGGACTCAGAAGGAATTTGTCTACAATGGGCCTCACATTCACACGGCACCTTCAGAAGGACGCTGACCGTCTAACCGATGCTTTCTTCCCTTAAAACCTCTGTTCTACTGAAAGGCCAAGGCTCTGGTACTCTGGGAGGAATACTGGATATGAGGCCCATGCATTAAGATGTTAGTGCTTGCTACCTCACCAGTATATAAAGAAACCACGACTCTGTCCTACTTATTGAAAATCTATTTCATTGTTTCCAAGCCCAGTGGCCCAACTTGCACAGTTGGGCATGTGGCCTGGACAGAGTCTGCTCTTTAATAGGTTCAAGGCTGTGCTGATGGAAATGACCTTATGCCCCACAGCCAGTGACTTATCCCTGCCTAAAGCCAAAATTAGAATCGCGGAGGGGGCACCCGGGTGGCTCAGTCGGTTAAGCATCCGGCTCGGGTCATGATCTCGCAGTTTGTGGGTTCGAGCCGCACGTCAGGCTCTGTGCTGACAGCTCAGAGCCTGGAGCCTGCTTCGGATTCTGTGTCTCCCTCTCTCCACCCCTCCCCTGCTCATGCTCTGTCTCTCAAAAATAAATCAAACATTAAAAAAAAATTTGTTTTATTTAGAATTGTCGAAATCGAGCTACTAATGATTCCAAATGGGGAGTTTATGTATTCCTCTCCCTCGAGGCAGGGACACTCTCACGTCTGCTAAGTGTTGGAGCCCCTGAGCCCCGGATCCCTGAGATGCAGGGCCCCTCTCCTGCCAGGGAAGTTTGAGCATCATCAATCCAGAGGAAGCCAAAGGTGGGGCCAGTTCTGAGTAACTGCTGAAAGCAGTTAGCCTCTCTTTCTACACTTTCTAATCTGTGTGTTTTCTTTGAAAGACGCCAAGAACGACACAGCTGCATCCTCTTATGGCATTTATGTGCATGGAAATGAGGGGGCTTTCAAAGTTTAATTATGGAACGAACTGCAGACACGTCTAAATAAGGGGAAATGAGTCTTCTAAAAAAGACCTTCGTCAAAAGCTTCTACAAATGCAAAAATCATGTTCTTGAGACATAGGAAGGCTTGGATCTGAGTCAGACAGGCAGCCTGGATGGTGCAGTTGGGACCCCCCAAGGACACAGTTGGGACCCCCCAGAGTGCAGTTGGGACCTCCCGAGGGTACAGCTGGGACCCCGGGAATGTGCAGCTGGGACCCCCCAAGGTTCATTTGGGACCCACCAAGTGTGCAGCTGGGATCCCCTGAGGGCATAGTTGAGCCCCCCGTGGGCGCAGCCGGGACCCCCAAGGACACAGCTGGGACCCCCCCAAGGTGCAGTTGAGACCCCTGAGGGTGCAATTAGGACCCCCTCCCACCAGGTGCTCAGGTGGGACTTTCTGAGGGTGTAGTTGGGATCCCCCCAAGAGCCTAGTTTGGAACCCCCAAGGGCACAGTTGGGACCCCCCCAAGGCTGTAGTTGGGACCTCCTGAGGGTGTAGTTTGGACCCCCCAAGGGTATAGTTTGGACCCCCAAGGGTGCAGTTGGGGACCCCTTGAGGGCACAGTTGGGGACGTCCTGAGGGCACAGTTGGGACCCCCCAAGGGTGTAGCTTGGACCCCCTGAGGGTGTAGTTTAGACCCCCGAGGGTGCCACTAGGCTCAGCTCCTTTCTCATCGGGGTCCCTAAGTCTGGCAGCTGACTGGAGTCAGGCTTGCACACAAACCAGCAGTGTGGACTTCTGGGTTATCTCCCTTTCCGGTGTGTGGCCTCGTGTGACCCTCCTTCCAGAATGAATGGGAGGAATGAACAATGAAATGGGTTAATGGCACTTGGGAGAGTTGCCATCACTGTGGCGTCAGTGGTTTCTGGTCCCTGGTTTCTCCCAGGGAAATGCTGGGCCCTGTCATGACTTTCCTGGGCCAGAGGAGCCTGGCAGCTTTCCACACATGCCACCCTCTTCGTGACTCCAGGCCCCTCCAGGGGAACACAGGCCCTGGCACCATATCCATGACCTGGGCACATGCTGGGAACGCAAGGACGTAAGTTTCACCACAATAAAGGCGAATCAATAGACATGCATTTACCCACCACAGAAGGCAACGTCCTAAAATATTCCCTGTGTCTCAACGTCCCACACACAGGTCACCTCTCGCCCTGGAGATCCAACACAGCACCTTGTCCACTGGCCCTCCAGGAGTGTATTCCTCATGACCCTGACGGTGGGCCCGCGGTGCCCCCGCCGTTAGCCCCTGCACCCCTCTGAGCCCCCCGGGGCGGGGAAGGTCCTTACCGGCTGTCTATCCCCAGTCTCCAGCCTCCTGTCCAACTGGTATCAGCAAATGTTTGATAAATCCAATGCACACAAACGAGGGGCTGCGTCATGCCAGGCAGCTGCTCAGGACCCCAGGTGGCAAAGCAAACTTGGCCGCCACAGAGGCACAGAGGCGACAGGTGTGAGCAGGTGTGAGGTGGCCTCGCTACCTTGACCTTGGGCACAGCGGAGTTCTGAGCCATATGCATGAAGACGGGAGAAAGGAGGCTTTCTGCCCTCATGGATTCAGGGCCTCATGACTCCAAAGCAGTGATCCAGCCAGGCCATCCCACACCAGACGCTGCAGGGGTGAGGGGAACCCACAGAAATACACGGACCTGGGGCGGTTCACGCACCCGAGACCAGCCAGTAGTGAAGCTCAGTGAGAGGACGTTTGCCGTAATCACAATAACCAGTAAGCGTCTCAGACAGGGATCCAGAGAACTTGGGTCCCCATGACTGGAGAGTGAGTATAGCTTTGTCTTACGTGCACATGGAACATTCCTAAATATTGTAATCCTAAGAAAACATAAAATTTTCCAAGACTAGAAAAGAAAAAAAGTCAAAGAAAACCAACATCTGATTTAAAAATTCTGCTAATGGACAATGAATGAGCATAAGAGACAAAAGGTAGGAATTAGTAAAGATTAAAGAAGAAACTGATGAGTTAGGACAAAAGCGCAGAACAATAAATCGGATACATGCCTTTTTAGATCTACAAGCCAACTAAATCAAAAAAGGAGAGAAAAAGAAAAATAAATTAGAGATGACAAGAGAAAAATAATCATAAATCAGAAGCAAAGTTTAAAATCCCAAAGCAACACAGTGTACAGCTTTATGCATATAAAACGTAAAAACTGAAAGAAATTTTAAAATTCATTTTATGAAGTTTTACAAAACTGACCACGGAGTCAGAAAGCTTAAACTGATGGCCTTAAATAAAGTTAATAAAGACCTGTCCTAGAGAAAGTAAAAAGCCCAGATAGTTTAACTGGGGAATTCTATCAAATTTTATAAATTTGATGATCTTTTTTTTAAATGTTTATTTATTTATCTTGAGAAAGAGACGGCATGAGCAGGGGAGAGGCAGATAGAGAGGGAGAGCTCCACACTCCACAAGCAGGCTCCACACTGTCAGCTCAGAGCCCAATGAGGGGCTTAAACTCAAGAACAGTGAGATGGTGACATGAGCCGAGATCAAGAGTCAGACAACCAACTGAGCGCTGAGGTGTCCCCATAAGTTTAATTATCTTAATGCTACCTAAATTATACTGGAGCACAGGGGAAAAAGGAAACCTTCAAAATTACCTTTTTTTTATTATTTTTTAAATTTATTTTGAGACAGAGGGGTTGGGGAACAAGCAGGGAAGGGGCAGAGAGAGAGAGAGAGAGAGAGAGAGAATCCCAAGCAGGCTCTTCACGGTCAGCACAGAGCCAGATGTGGGGCCCAAACTCAGGAACCATGAGATCATGACCTGAGCTGAAATCAAGGTCGGACACTTAACCAGATGAACCAGCCAGGTGCCCCCAAATTATCTTTATTAGCAGTAAAGCATTAATTCCAGAAACCACACAACTGCAAGTAACTTCCATTTAGTGATAATGATGCAAAAAAAAATTAAATAAATATTTACAAAAGAACCCAACAACACGTTAAAAATGTGATACTTCTTTCACATAATAACACTGGATAGAGCCGTCCTCACATTATAGCCCACGGCCCGAGGTCCCAGAGACACTTCCAGGGGATCCTTGAGGCCAACGCTGTTTTGCACATGAGGCTTAATTTTTCCCCAGGGCCGATACTTGCACTGGGGTTAAACTAAAGCAAAAGCAGAGCCAACCCCACGGAAAGGTGGGGTGCCGTGCTGGGGCCTCAGTACCCATGGAAGCAGCACACGGCGGGCTCCTGCCGAAGCGCGGCACGATCGGTTACGTATCAGAGAGCCTGGGTGTGCGTTCCACATAAACGCACAACAAAGACGGGCCTTCCGCGTTAGGATGGCTGGCCCCCTCCCCTCCACCCAGACACAGCACGACAAAACCAACCCCCGGACAGAACTGTGGGCCGAAAGCCCAGTGTCTACCGGTAACTTCTTTGCCATCATTGCTGCTTGGCATGAACTTGTGTGATTTTACTGGGGTGCTGTTGAGTCCGCACGAGGCAGCACAACGTTGTATGACTAAGTAACCAATACCCATAAGAGGATGGACTAATCCTCTCATTAGGTGGATTAATCTAATTTTAATTTTAATTTAATTTTAAATGTTTTGTGATCTAAGCTTCCCTCTCCTTCCTGAGGTCACAGTTTTCACAGGAGAAGAGTTTTGTTTTGGTTTTGGTGACATACGGTCCTTGAAGGACTCCAGGTTACAAGTGTAATCCTCCAGAAATATGTCGGTCCTTTAAGGGAATTTCTTCTCCAGTTAAACATCAAGGGGGGTTAGAGACGAGGACAACCGAGTGGTGGATGAAGTCAGACATTCTCAGCAGGTGGCTGTCTCAGAGAAAAGGCATTTCCACTGGACGGCCGGAAGGCAGGAAGAGCTGCCTCCTGCAGCCGTGCCTTCAGCAAACTTTCTTCTCACCTGGCAATTAGACCAAAAAAGAACAAAATCATGAAAGGTTAACATGCTTAGGGGAAGACAGAATTTCAGAAAAAGTGTGCCAACAGGGAAATATTCCAGGGCCCCCGCGGCTTGCCAGGGTGCTTCGTGCTGTCCGCAAGGTGGACCTGGTCCAGAGAGCTGATCAACGGGATGTTCTCAGGGTGGAGGACGTTTGCCCATGGTGCCCTGGGAGTTGGTTTTAGGGAATCCAAATAGTCTTTTTTTTTTAATGTTTTTATTTATTTTTGAGACAGAGAGACACAGAGCATGAGTGGGGGAAGGGCAGAGAGAGAGAGAGGGATACACAGAATCCGAAGCAGGCTCCAGGCTCCCAGCTGTCAGCACAGAGCCTGACGAGGGGCTCGAGCTCATGAGCTGTGAGATCATGACCTGAGCCGAAGTCGGTCGCTCAACCGACTGAGCCACCCAGGCGCCCTGGGAGTCCAAATAGTCTTAATCTCGTTATTAACGATCTGGAGAAGGTGGTGATGAGCCCACTGATGACATTTCAGCAGGGTTGACCGGCAGAGGGGTCTGACCACAGTGAGGGCAGCAAGGACATAAATGGTTCGGGGAAAATGCAAGCAAACTAGTTGTTCAACTGTGAAATTACAAAGAACTTGCTAAAAAAGAAAATAGAAACGCATTCTTAAACAAATAGTTCTAGTTAACTTAAAAATTAATCCCTAATTTACCTTAAAAAGCTTGATCATCATCAAAGATTTAAGCATATTTACAAGGGGAAGCAAAATGTTAGCTCAATTTGTTTTCCATCCTGACCCGGAGAAAACTGAAAACCGTAGTTGGCTATCTTTTCTAAACGTCAGTGGTGTTGAGGCTGGACTGGCCCCCCGGGGAGGTTCCTAGCCTCTGGGTTGGAACACTAGAAGGCCCCCTGGTTCTTGCTGATGCAGAGCATCCTGTTGGCCAGTCCCCAAGGACAGAGCAGGACGTTGGAGGTGGGCTTTCCCACATGCGCCTTGAGATTGACGGCGTGGCAGTCTGCACTGGTCCACACTGGGGTCCCAGCCTCGTGACTAGTAGGGGCCTATTTTGCCCTCAGTGCTTCCTAATGTGCGTGACAAATTGTATCTGCATCTCAGATCCAGCTGCTGAGGTCAGAGCCTGGGCCCAAGTCAGGTCCCAGCTTTTCCACCTTCTCTGTGTGCAAGCCCGTCATCTCTCCCTCCTGCGTCTTTTCCACCTTTATAAAGAGGACATAACGGTGCCAGCCTGCAGGTCACTGTGGGGATTATCAAACCTAAAAGCCTGCTGTCCACACCTGTGCACCATGAGTTCTGTGCAAATGCTTTCGTTCCAAGAGCATACGGGCCACACCTCCTCCTCCGTGTCTGCCCAGATTCCTCACTTTCCCCTGGACACCGCCCCTCCCTCCAGACCTGCTGGGCAGCGCCTG
>NW_024412419.1:506609-526092 GCF_014898765.1 Herpailurus yagouaroundi
CAGGCGCTGCCCAGCAGGTCTGGAGGGAGGGGCGGTGTCCAGGGGAAGGGGGGGAATCTGGTACAGCACGGAGAAGGCGGTATGAGATGGGTTTGTGATGATAACACTCCTCCTCTTTCCTTTCCAGCAAAGAAATAAGGTAACAATTATTCTGTCACTGATAGCCAAGAGAGTCTTGATTTTTACACCCTATGGAACCGCTTTTTCCCACGTTAGCAGAACAAAACTTGCGGGAGAATACAGTCTCCCAAGAATCAGTCATTAGGTAGTTTGGAGGTATCTGGGGGAGTTACTAGAAGCATTAGAAGTTTTCTGGCCACTCATTAAGGACGGGGGCGAGAATGTCGTAACAGCTAAGCAGAAAAGAGAGAAAAGGACCGTCCGTAGATCCACTGGCCACGCGGCTGCCGAGAAGCCCGCCGTGAACGAGGTTGGGGGCGCCGTGGGGAGAAGCCTCCTCGGGCAGCCGGACTCCCCCACTCCCCGTGTCGCCGACCACGTTCCCCGGGCGGGGCCGCCGGTCCCCTGGAGCCCACGGGCCTGAGCACACAATCCGTTTCCCTGTGTCACCACTGCCCCTGCTCCTACTTCCGTGACAACAAAACATCATCCACTTAAAGCAAACACAGCACCGTGTATCCCCAGCACACGACAGACGCACCGCCGTGTTTCTGGTGTTGTCTCAAACCCTTCAGTACACAGAGATTTATACTCCCGTGGTGCAAACCAGACGCAGGGAGCAGCCAATCCCACACCGTGAAGAGATGACAGACATTTTTTAAGCTGCGGTCACAGTTACGCAGCATTGTGGGACCATTCCGTCATCCCATCATTCCAAACCAAAGGGTAGACATGGGCACAAGCAAAACCGTCAAAGCTGCTTATGCTGACCTTATCTCTGCAAGTCTGCAGGCATGTTGGGGTGTCGCTTCCAGATCTAATTCATGTTCATTTGCATCATGTAAGGCCTTCAGAGAGGTGTTCAGTCTTCGGGGCCCAGAGGGTGACGTGCTGGCCTTCCGTAAAGAAGTGGGGGCCCCTGGCGCTTCAGTGGCTTGGGCGTCTGACTCACGATTTTGGCTGAGGTCATGATTTCACGGTCTGTGGGATCGAGCTCCGCGTTGGGGCTGCTGACAGTGCAGAGCCTGCTTGGGATTCTCTCTCTCCCTTTCTCTCTGCCCCTCCCCTGCTCCTTCTCTCTCTCTCTTTCTCTCAAAATAAATAACTTTAAAAAAAAGGAAGTGGCACCCAGTTTGTGCAGCTTCCAGCAGCCACACCCGACTCACGGGAGGCCCTTTGGGGCCCTCGCGGTGACCATGTGGTGGCTGCGAGGGGCTTTGAGGCAAGTCTGCACTGAAGCCAACATGAAATCCAAATCTTGGTTCCCTTCCGAGGCTGGTGTTTATTCGAGCCGGAGCCACATTTACAAAAGGTCGTTGTCTCGTCCTGACTCCACTGCCACTTATTTTCAATGTTTTAGACAAGCACAAATGAGAAGTAAGTTGGAGGAGACATTATGATTCCTTAACCATGTTTTATAATAAGATAAGTCTTGGGTTGTATCTGATTCATTTATACGGAAATGAGTCAACTCATCTATAAAGGTCAGATGATGTTAACTCAATAGAGAAGGTACCATTAAATACAGACAGGCGTATTTCTGATAAGAAAATGTATTTTCAAATTCGTGCTAACTCATAATTTAAAGTTAGAGATCACTGTATTTGGTGCTAATATCGAATGTTCGCACCTTGGGCAGTAGGAACCCCTTACACGTGACAAACGTACAACGTCCTGTGGTAGCATCAGCATCAGGGTGGGCGTCGCCGTCCCTCCACGTACGAGGAGACCGAGGCCAGACATCTCGCAGAGCTGCTCAGACCTCGCCACCTTGAACCCACACACGTTCCCGCACATCAACTGCCACCCAGGAATCAGCCGGTCCCAGGAACCCGGGGCTGGCGCTCAACGTGCCTCCCACCAGCCACGCTCATGGGCTCTCGCCGGAGGCTTTGTTGACCGTGTTTCATTTCTTCTCCCAGGAAAACCCCTCGGTCTACAGGGACCCTAAGCGATGAGTCATTCTCACTGTCCCCAGCCGAGCGCCATGCTGCAGGCTGGCGGTGGGCCATGTCCTCACCTGAACACCGTTCGGATGCGGTGCCCGTAGGACAAGGTGACAAGGGGAGCACCGGGGCCCATGGCTGAGAAGAAAGACCCTGTCCACGTGCAGTGGAAGCTTCTAGCAGTTTCTTTGGCCAGGAGAACTCCGAGTTCGGTTGAGTCAGGTGCGGCTGTAGACAGCAGGAATCCCCAGGGACGGGTGAAGGCTAATCTCCACAGACGACACAGTTACCAGATGGCACCTGTCACATTTCTCCCCTGCAGGGTCACCAGGTGGGACGGCCCCCACTTTCCAGAGAAAGAAGTCAGGCTCTGGAGGCGTGGGGGCCCCACCTCCCACAGGCCAGAGGCCAGCGCACCAAGGCTCTGTCACCTCCTCACCTGCGTCTGGGTGGATGGGTCAGCACTGAGGACGTGCCACCTCTGAGTCCTCAGAAAGGTGTCCAGACTTCCGGCATTTTCTCCCGCTGGGCTGTAGCAGCAGGGCCACTCGCGCTGTGATTTCCTAGGGCAGAATTACAAGTGTTTACGGTGTCCCTGCTGGCCTGGGGGGGACAGTGTAACTCCTGGCATTCAGACAGCAAACCCCCACCAGTCCGTGACAGTCGGCTTTATTGCTTTATTTTTTTTCATTTCATTCAGTGTCTTTACATATCATCATCACAAATCCCAAATAGCCCAGGAAATAGAATTGTGCTTGTACAAAAGCACAGAGAACGCTGGAAATTAAGTTTTCCCAGCACAACTAGAGTATTAATTAAATTTAGTTATTTACCAGCTAAATGCTGAAGGCCTCCTGGTGATTAGGAAGACTAACGGGTTGTCAGAGGACCCTGGTCATCGTGCAGCAGTAATGCGATTATAGCTTGAGGTCCCCGATGTGTCTCCCCTGGAGCGGCAGGAGGAGCTGTCTCTCACCCCTCAGCCCTGAGCTGGGCAGCATTTCCGAGGTGGCCAGGGCGGCCGCCACCGCCAGGCCACCAGCCCACGTGTGCTCAGTGCGACTAGGAGGCACCTTGCACATAGTGTGTCCACATTCTATTCTCGCCTCCCCACTTCCCAGACTCTCCTTCCAGAAACTTCCTCATTTCTTTTTTTTTTTTTTTTTTTTTGAAGAATTTATTTTTAAGTAATCTCTTTACCCAACGTGAGGCCTGAACTCACAACCTGGAGATCAAGGGTCGCAGGCCCCACACCTGAGCCAGCCGGGTGCCCCATCTCATTGTGACACTAGCGTGCACCAGACTTCTCAAAGTAAACATACTGCTTCTTGCCTGACTCCTCACGTCCTGTCAGCATCCCTCTGCCCTCCTGTCTCTGCGGCCACTCAAGACGGAGCCACCATGGAGCCCACGAGAGATGCTGCGGCCCCCGCTGCCCTCCCCCGGGTGCTCACGTACTACCCGAACACGTGGTTTAATCCTGCCGCTCCCAGGCCAGCGTCCTCACCCCTCTGGAGCCACCCACCGCCCACTGTGTGCGGCCACACCAGAGCCCTCGTCCTGGGCGCAGGGGTCTCTGCCCCATTACTTCTGCCCAGGGCGCCACATGGAGGGGGCTCTCCACACCACGCCATCCCCAGGCAGGTGTCAGCTCGTCAGAAGGGACTGTCTTGACCGTCCCACTGTGAGAGGCCCTCAAGTGTTTCTTGGGCTCAATGACCATTTAACGTCCCTCTTGGGACAGTCATCGGCGACCTCGTCACACATGTGCTCATTTATTGGCATCTATGTGGCAATGCGGCTTAGTTTAGGAAAAAGGACAAGGAACGTCTCTTCGCCTCTGACTTCTTAGTGTGCAAAGCGGGCATCTATCCGTTTAATGCAAAGTTACCCGAACAGAAGGCCAGATGCGCAGGTGAGACCCGGAGACAACACTGGACTCCCGCCCGCAGCCTGTGCTCAAGCAGAGCTGAGAGGAAACGGGTAGAAAGTGCTTTATTTTTCTTCATAGCTTTTAGCACCTGACAAATTAGTTATTTATTTTCATCATTTACTATGATGTTTGTTCACACTCTACCCCCCTTCCCCACCGGAAGTGAGGACTTTCCTGGTTTGGGTCATAAATACTTGCTAACTCTTAGAAAACACTGAATATTTGTCAAATGAACAATAAGTAAGTTCTACCCTCCTCTATACTTCCTTTTCTTCAAATGGAACCAAGGCCGTGCTCAGATAAAGGTTTCTAATTCCAGTTGACTAATTGCCGGACTTAAAAGTTTCCAGCAAGTCTGTGTTCTATTAAGGGTCCCACCCGGCCACACGCCTCCTGCTCCTGCAATCGGGAGGGAACCAAGGGTGGGGCCACCGCCACCAACTGTGAGTTCACAGGTAGCGGGACACAGTGTGAGCATGTATATGACATACAGTCAGATATAATTATGTATCATATATAGTATATGATTCCCTTTTCATTCTTAGACGGAATGTGTCATATATTTCTTTATTATGTATTTTAACTTAATATTACATATTAAATGTATAATATATACAAAACTTTATATATCACATATATTGTATATGATATGACTTCCATATATGTGTCTTATGTTCCTTGCTAATACTTTCCAGAGTCAAGACACTAACGTGTGTGTGTGTGTGTGTGTGTGTGTGCGCGCGCGTGTGGGTAAAAATGTGTGGACTGTCTTTGTGGTCAGCCCATGTGGGTCCTTATGGGAAAATTGAACAAGCTATGTGAATCTCTGTAACATGGCGAGAAAAGAGGCCGTCTGTTGAGATCAGATCCTCTAGGAAAAGGCTCTAAGCTGAGCTGCTGCGTGAGGGTTACAGGACGTGCTCCTGGAGAGACCCCAATGGGAGTCTTGAAGCCAGGAGGGGTTTGGAGTGGTCCCCTTGGAGGCCGGCAGTCAGGCCTGTGTCCCCATCTGCCATCACCGCTGAGCTCCCACGTCCACCGCAGAGCCCACCCGGCAGCACCCGCTTCATTGCCACTGAGTCACTCAGCCATTGAGCCACGGCGCTCGTGTGCACCTGTCTCTGAGCGCGTGTTCACGTGAGCTACTTGGAAGATCGGTCTGTTCGATCTTGATTGTTTCACACGAAAACACGGTTGTTTCACAGATACAATTCTAGGAACTTAACTCCGTATTCCTCAACATAAATTAACTAAGCCTGATCAAGGGTAGAGGGGACTGTGGGCATTTCTTCATAGGTATCTACAAAACTTCGGTGTGGTGCAGCATGGTACCTCTCAATGCTGATTTTACGTGGATTTAAATCACCTTACTCAGGACAGCATCTAGTGTAATTTCTCAAGCAAATTTCAGGTGAAGTGATCAGATGTAAGTGTAGGAAGCAAGTGTGCTTTTTTACAGATGTGACTAATGCAGACTCTTTGCTTCCTTGAACCAGCTGTTGTTCGCATGACCTGAAGCGAGGCACTTGCAGAGGACTTCAATAAAATATTAAGAGAGAAACAGAATTTTGACTTTGTCCAGCCAAAGTTCTAATTTTGTAGGGAAGGAAACTGAGGCTCACACGGAAAAGTGACTTCCCAAGGAAAGAGTCCTATAGGACGTCTTCAATTTTAAGCAACATGTGCAGCCTTCCAGTAGAACAACATTGAAACTGTCTCCAAAAGTCTCACAATTGGGAGGATTTGAAATCATATGGGTGAAAGCACTTCATAACTCCGAAATCACTCTGCGTTGGCGAGGTGCCCGGTGGGGTTATGGTTTTCCCACTCTGTGAGGGAGGGCAAGCATTGTACATCTCAGAAGCCTTTCCTCTGGTCTTGCTGTGATAAAGAATGTAATTTTTTGGCTTTCAGCCCGAAATGAGGGGAGAGAACAGCCCTGGCAGGCAATTGTCCCGTCTCTGACGCCTGTCACCACTTTGTCGGCTCAGGAACCTTGAGACTCCAACCAGGAAGCTGACTTAGCCAGCGGGTACTGGGAAATTAGTGAAGGAACAGTCACTGTGAGGCACACATTCCCAGGAGGGTTTCCCTCGGTGATATCTCGAGTTTTAAAATCCACCCGTTTGCATCGATTCTGCTTTACTGACCTTCTGATAGAAAGTGTTTGTATTGTGCTCAGAAGCAGAATACCAAAGATTATTAAATGAAGCCAATGTTTTTGTGTTTTCTAGATAAGCGTGGAGTGTGGAAACGCTACGGTTATGATTGGGTCGTTCATTAAGACAGCAGAGGTCTTACTCTTAAGTCTTAAATTCCTGGCTGAGGAAATCTTGTGACATCTAACACTTCCCGTGAAGTCTGGGAGCATTTAGAAGGTAACTTCCGTCAGCACCAAGGAACAGAAGCGGTGGAGAGACCACACGTGACCCCAGATTTGTCCCACCGTGAGCTCTGAACCTGGAGAGCAGCATGATGTACCCTGTTCAAGACATGGTTGTTTGTAAAATCACCTCACTTGCTCCCGGCAGAGGCTCAGCTGACCTGTTGCAGCGAGACCTGGGGTTGTTCTGGTAAAGACAGTCTGCATATACCTTCTTCCTAAAGGGTCGTCTAGTAGGAAACCATATGCGGCACAAGCAACAGTAATGCAGCTCAAAGGGTGGCACCCGGTGGCTCAGTCGGTCAAGCGTCCGACTCTTGGTTTCGGCTCAGATCATGATCTCACGGCTTGTGGGCTCGAGCCCCGCATGGGGCCTGCTTTGGATGCTGTGTCTCCCTCTCTCTGCCCCTCCCTTACTCTCTCTCTGTCTCTCTTAAAAAATAAACATTAAAAAAGTCTGACTATATAAATGGTCAATAAAGAAAATTTTTAAATAATGAACATTCTCCATCATGGTTCTGGAGTGAGAATGTTATGTTCTTCCAAGATTTCAAGAATTCACAGAATCTGTTCTTGGGTGGAGAATTATCCACTAGTCAAAGACACCTCACAGAAGGGCTCCACACTCCCATCCCGTACATGCAGGAATCCTAAACAGTAAACCATTTTCTACGTCTGAGATTTATTTCCTGAATGAGATGGCTTAATATCAGGAATTTGGGCGTCGTGCTCTAGTATGTTGTTCAGGCAAGTGAGTGGATGCATTTGATTGAGTCCAAATAGAATCAAGTTTACACCCACTCCTAATTAAAAGCTGTCTTAAACAAACTGAAGAAATCATTTAATAGGCACTCCCATTAATAGATATAAACGAGACAGTGATTCCTACACTGTCTTTTATATTATTTAAAGATAGATAGTTATCTTGATCCTTAAACATGATTCTGGGGTGCCCGGATGACTCAGTAGGTTAAGCGTCCGACTTTGGCTCCGGTCATGATCTCATGGTCCGTGGGTTTGAGCCCCACGTTGGGCTCTGTGCTGACAGCTCAGAGCACGGAGCCCGCTTCAGATTCTGTGTCTCCCTCTCTCTCTGCCCCTCCCCTGCTCGCTCTCTCTCTCTCTCTCTCTCTCTCTCTCAAAGAATAAATAAACATTAAAAAAATATAAATGAAATAAAGCATGATTCTGGAAGTTCTGTCAATCTAATTAAACATGAAATAGGTGTTTTTTTATAGAACTCTCTTTCAAAATTCTTTCTATGCAGCAGATAGTCAATAGATATGTTAAATGAAGAATTGAAAAGATGAAAAAGTGTATCATTTTAAATGAAATTAACTGTGTCCAGCAAGTGATCCAGCCTGTGGGAACGGGCAGCTGTGAGGTGGGCAGGAAGGAACCCGGTGGGGGGTGTCAGTCAGCACGGGCCACTCTCCTGAGACGGTGATGTGACTGCCCAGGAGGCTTGTTGGGACTCCACGGGGACTCCCGTCTAGTCTGTCCAGTTGAGGGGCCTGGAGCCCCCAAAGTCAGAGAAGCCGACGAGTTCCCACCGGGCTGCAACCACAGAGCCTCTCAGAAGGTCGCACACCCCTGCACAGCTCTTGACCGCCCCTCACCTCCGGGGTCCCCAGGGCCTGACCCTGGAGCTGCGGTACATCAGGGATGACAGAGCTGGAGAAGGAGCCTCATCACAGTGCCATTCCAGGAACAGGCCACGTTCGTCTGCTGGACGGCACGTATCTGCAACATGGCCATGCTTCCCTCGTGGCATCACTGGACCCCCGCGGAGTTCTCAGGAATACAGAATTGGCAACTCGGGGGAAAGGTGACACCACAGTGCAGTGATAGGGTGTGTAATTCAAATCAACCAACTTTGAAATGGCAAGATATAAATTTATTATCAAAATTTAACTTATGTACAAATTTTAAAATAACTCTGATCTCCCCAGGTTACAAAAACCATGCGATTTCAGTGCTTTTGGACTTTGCGTATTGTGAACATGTCCACATATCAGAAAATATATATCTATAGTCCACTTTGCTAATTACTGCAAAATAGAGTACGATAAGAGTGAACCGTAACTTGATAGCATGACGTTCCTGGAAGAGGAGAAACGTGAAGTTATATACGAAGGGTGTCTTTTAGTGGAATGTTTACCCAGTATTTTATGCATCTAATAAAGTAAAAGATTTTAAAACTTTAATAATTATGAATGCTTTAGTTTGAGGCTAACTTGAAAATTCAAACTATGCCATATATTGTATCCTTCATTTGTCATAATATTTCGTATGCCTGTTTTTCGTATATATGGTTCCCTTGATCATTTTTTATATAGCTACCATACAACTTCTCTGTTCCCCTTAGCAATGAAATTCCCTAAAAAATGCTTACCTCCTGCTGATGCTTTTAACACGCTTTTATGAACTATTTATGACCTGCAGAATTGTTTCAAAGTAATATTGCAATGCCTTTATACCAGCGGCACCGGGTTCACTTGGTGAAAAGCAGATGAGCTTCAACACACCCTCCTCTATTAAAAAAAGTATTTTCCATAACAGTCAGGAAATAAAACAAATAATAAATAATAGTGACCAGAAAAGAAAAGCAGCCGGTGAAAATGCCTTTCATAGAATATTGTCTGTATAACTAAGACACCAAATTAACTTTTAATTAATAAATAACATGAGGTGCAAGAGGAAAGAAGTAACGTACGAAATACTTGGTTGTGAGGAAAGGGTAGATGTTCAGTCCACGCTGGCCTGTTGCGGCGATGAGCAGGTGCACGGCGGGTCCCACTTCCCCAAATGACCCGGTGACGTCTGCTCCGCGGTCACAGTGCCCACCCGTGCAGCGAGGACTCCCAATCCTCCCACAGGGATGAAAAAGCTCATTTCAGTCATTTTAATCTGGATTTTTTTTTTCGTGAAGCAACAGATACGTGAGTCCATAGGAAACATCTTAAGTATTAAGATTATTTTGGTCAAGATTCATAGCGTCTTATTTCAGAATAAATCCCAGAAATTGTCATGCTGTCTGTCCAAGTTGCCATTTCTTCAGGATCAATTCAGGATGCGTCCAAGTGTCTCCAGCACTGATATACTTCAGCGAATACCCTTCAACGAAAATAGATCGAAAATTCCTCAGACAGCCTGTAAAACCGCCTAAGTTTTTCATCTCCTCACACATCAGAGACAATGGCTGGGTGACATCACCTGCCCCAGTGCTTAGGAGTTGCGCCCACTTTCCGGAGGGTCTGTCTGAGGCACATACCTGGGCATCTGCCTTCCCTGGACTCTCGCTGCCTCTCGGGGAGGTTCACGCTGACTCAGAACCTAACTTGGGCTTTTCCTCTGTCTTCACGGCTGCTCTGTCGCCGCTGCCTGTTCAGATCCATGTTTAAATGCAGTTACCTTGTAACTCAGACACAAACCAGCTGCCGGAGGCTGTGGGGGCCCTGGGCCCAACACAGCCTGGAAGGGGTGTCTGTACTGACTCAGCCGTGGCAGGACGCAAGGTGCACCTGCAAGGTCTCTGAAAGAAGCGGTTACCGTATTCAGCGGCTATTAAAGTACAAGTCGTACAAGTGTGGAATTTGAAGCTGTGTAATCATTAAGCCAAAGCAATTGTTGAGAACTTAGATCAATGAAATATTTTTACTGGGCACATTCTATTATCGCTTAAATTATCTAGAATTGCAGGCTTTAGTGGGGCGCCTGGCTGGCTCAGTCAGCGGAGCATGTGATTCTTGGCTTTAGAAACGCAATGGCTTATAATGACTTGTATTATGGTGGTTTTTTTTCTTTTTAAAGGTTTATTTTTAAGTAATCTGTACACCCAACATGGGGCTGGAACCCACGACCCTGAAATCAAGAGCTGCACGCTCCAATGACTTAGACAGCTAGGTACCCCTTATTATTGTTTTTTTTTCTTTTTAACGTATATTTATTTTTGAGAGAGAAAGACAGAGCACAAGCTGGAGAGGGGCAGAGAGAGAGGGAGACACAGAATCTGAAGCAGGCTCCAGGCTCCGAGCTGTCAGCACAGAGCCCGACATGGGTCATGTCCAGCTACAACTGTACAAAATAATATTTATATTAATAATCAACACCGTATTTATCATCAACCCATTCTGGATGCTTTCAACAACAACAAAACATAACTAGCTCTGGTTATTAGGAATGTAATTCCCATGGAATCTTACTCTTCAAATAAAATGCAGTAAAAATCACTTCACGTATAAAGTAGCAACTCCGAGACTCAGAAGTGGCAAAAAAGTCATTTGTCTAAAAAAGAGATCCCATATATTGGAACAGCCCTACGTTGAAATTAAGGTGCAGAGAAATACTAGAGAATATGTAGAGAATAAACACAACCTGATGCAAATGTTAAAAATGAAGAAAGCTGTGTATTGCTTCAAAGAAAACTACAGAAAAGAATCCCTGAGTATGAAAGCCGGAGAGCTGATTCAGTTCTATGGCTCACAATGTCTGCGCGAGGGTCTTACGTCTTTTGTTTTTTTCAGTCAAACAGTGGAGAACACCTTTATTGCAGAAGACGACGTAACCTGCATAGACAAGAAGGCTCACAGATTTAATGGAGAGTAGGTGTCACCCGAGACCTCGGTCTCCTTCCGCAAAGAATTCATACAAGCGAACCTGTTGGCCCAGAGTTTAAACGTTTGGGAGCCACCAGTGGGTTCAGGATCATTGAAACTGAGGCACAAAATCCCCCATATTTCCTCCAAGTGGGCCGCCTATATTTTAAGGTGCTAGATTTTTTCACTTCAAGTGATATATGACCAAAAGTATTGATTTCGTTTTGTTTGCTTGCTTTGCAGGAATATCGAAAGTGTAGGGAATGTCTTCTCTTCATTTTATAGAGAATGTGTGTGTGCGACAAAGAGAGACAGAGACAGAGAAGCAAGAACATTCATTTATTTAAGAGGAAAATGCTTGAAACAAATAACTTTGTTAGGAACAGAATTTGAAACTATAATAATCTGATATCTTGGAATATTGAAGAATTCAATTAAGATAACTTAGTTTCTTTAAGGAACAATACTGCCTAACTGGAAATAAAATATTATGCGTCTCTGCAAAGGATGTAATGCAATACATGTTTCCATTCTTCTGTAACGGTCCCTGGCTTTTCCAGCGCTTCTCTTTTACAAATAACATCTGTCTCCTTGGCATGTGCGTGAGGTTCCTCTGGTGCAGACGCAGGAGGAGATAACCCCGTGTGCACATCTTCACTGAACTTGAGCTTCTCAGTCGCTTGCAGGGGGTTGAGTATTTACACTTCACATCCAGGCTTGAGATCTTGCGTGACTTTAGATGTGCTGTTTCCAGACTTGCATATTTCCAGCCACCTAATGGAGGTAAAATGGCATCTCGCTGGACTTTCATATTGCACCACCCTGGTCACTGAGGGGGTTTCCCACGTGTTTCAATATACTTACTGATCACTGGGGATTTCTCCTTAAAATAAAAACCTGAAAAATAAGGTTTATTTTTGAAGCTTAATAGTTTTTAGTTATCTCTTGGTTTACAGAAATAATTAATTAACTAATTAATTAATTAATTAAAAAATAAGAAGAAGATCATATGGTTTTTCTGTTTAGTTTGGTAGTGATTTTCATTACATTAATATATTGGTAATATTAAGACCATCTAGTCCTTTCTGGGATCATCCTAAGTTTATCTTGGTATGTTGTTTCGTTTTGGGTGTGTGTGTGTGTGTGTGTGTGTGTGTTGTGTCTGTGTTTTGTCACAGGTGATTTGAGTAACAAAATTAACAGTCTTGACCTGACATATAATAATCCACACCCAAGAGTTGGGTATATTCTCCTCAAGCACATGTGGAACATTCAAGAACTGACCATGTACTAGGCCTTAAAACAAGTCAAAATCATTACAAAAAGTCAGTGTAAGACAATACAACTTTCTTGACCACAGCAACATTGTTCGAAATAAAAAGTAAAATGCTATTTTGACATATAACGACATACATTTATAAAGTAAATTAAATCCACATATCACTCACAGATGAAAAAATAATAGAAGAAAGGAAGAACTACGTACAGATGAATAACAAAAATACTTCATATTAAACTTTTTGAGACTGGCAAAATAGAATATAGAAGACAATTTATGGCCATAGGTGCTCGTAATAGAGATAATTTTTTAAAGGCTGAAAAAGAGTCATTTAAGAATATAACTAAATGTTTACGTCATTAAGCTAATTAAACGAGTGATTTAAAATCTACTTACAAAAATACTAGGAGGCTCAAAAGTTGTGTATGAATTACACCAATACCTTAAAGTAGAGATAATCCCAAACTTTTACAAACCATTTAGAGAATAAATAAGAGGGAATATTTTTTAAAGGCCCATTTTTTAATTTTTTGATGAGACTCTTAGAAGCGAATTTGACTATCTGTATCTTTTTTGTCTTCAAATGACAACCGTTTGGATCTGATCTTGTGTGCACATATTTTGATGAGAGACATGTGTGCGTGTACAACCGCTATGTTGTCTCATGGTTTATACTGACCCGGGTATTCATAGTATTTTGGTTTTTATTCCTCTGGCTGCTTTTGAATTGATTGATTCATTTCCTATATTTCCCTTTTTTTTAATTTTTTAATTACAAAGTTATTTATTGGCTTTCTATTTTTTTAGTAGCCATCACTGAAATGTTGACATGTGTCCAAACGCACTCGAAAGGTAATAAGTCCTCAAGTGCTGTTTTGGTGGGAAATTGGCAAGTCCATTTTAGTAAGTTATATTTTTCTAAGAACTTACTAACTTATTAAAAAGTTGTTAATATGGGGCGCCTGGGTGGCTCAGTCGTTAAGCGTCCGACTTCGGCTCAGGTCATGATCTCGTGGTCTGTGAGTTCGAGCCCCGCGTCGGGCTCTGTGCTGACAGCTCAGAGCCTGGAGCCTGCTTCAGATTCTGTGTCTCCCTCTGTCTCTGACCCTCCCCTGTTCATGCTCTGTCTCTCCCTGTCTCAAAAATAAATAAAACGTCAAAAAAAATGTTTTTTAATAAAAAAAATAAAAAAATAAAAAGTTGTTAATATTATTTTATTTTGCTTAAGATGTGTTTATATAGTTAGACATCCTTTTTTATTCTTGATCTTGGCATTTCTGAATTGGTTTTTGCAGACCAGGCTCCGTAGATATTTGTCAATAGTAATAGTATTTTTATAGATTATTTTCCTTTAGGCTTCCTGTTATGTGAGGTTTCTTTCACTAATTACCCCTCTTACTGGTAATTTTCTTATTGAGAGGATGATTCAATGCTCAGCCTTCCTTCTTTTCTGATCTATTCATTTAACACTGCAGCTGACCCCCACCTCCCCCTACGCTCCCAGTGGTCCCCACGTTCCACAGGTGGCGCCACCAGCACTGTGCACCGGCGGCTCCAGGTCTCCAGGTGCCCCACGGTCTGTTCTGGGTGCAGCAGCCAGTGATCACATGACCACCCATTGCCCTGTGCTGCCCCTGCCCGGGGCCCCCGCTCCCCTAATGCACTTGGACAGACGGCACCTCCTGGGGACCAGGGACGTCCGTTGCCTCCAAGTTCACCTAAAGCCCGCTGCCTCAGGGCTCCGGCTCTGCCCCGGGCCTCCGGACAGGAGCTCCTCCTGGGGGCCTTCTGGCTCGGGCCTCCCTTATTGTCACCGTTCCCGCCGCGTCACCGTTCCCGCGTCACCGTTCCCGCCGTGTCTCAAGGAACCTCTGCGGTCACGGTCGCGCCGTTTTCCACGGCCTTGTCACCATCAGAAGCTTCCTGTTTCGTTGTTTCTCCACTGACTCCCTTCCTTGAGCAGGTGCGCTCGGAGAGGAGGAAGCCTCTTCGCATTCGTCTGTTTCCAGCGCTTACTCGAGAGGTGCTCACAGTGTTTGCTGACTGACCGAGTGCATTAATGCGAAGGAGAGAGCGGTGTGGGTGCAGAGAACGTCGCGTGCTGTCTGCTGGGGACGAGGAGCCCGGGTCCTTGGACCGCGCTGACTCCGGCCACGACGCCCTTCAGAGCGCCGCTTCCTACCGTGTGACCCGTGAGCTGACTGATGTCACCTTTAAAAGGATGTTTACCAGTCACATCACCAGGCAGAGAAGCACATTACCAGGATAATACCCCAGAATGGGAAGTGTGCCCCCTCTCACCTGGGGTCTCCAGGGCGCGATTCGGACCCTGTGTCTGAGCTGCAGGGGTTTCCAGTCATCTGCCCAGAGCCTGAGCTGGGGACATGCCCTGAAGAGGCCACGTGTAGCGCTGTGGGCATGTCAAACGCGGGATGGGCCCGGCAGGCTTGGGGTGCCGGGAGGGATGCTGGTCTCCAGGGTCGGTGAGGGGACCATTTGGCCGGGCACACGGGGAGCGTCTGTGCAGTTACTGATGTGTGTGTGTTTCTACATTTCTTCATTTTCTGCTTCAAAGGCCAATAGTTCACAAGTGAATCTTTCTTGGCCACGATTTCCCACCAACCTCCCTTAGTGCCTGCCTGACTCAGGCGCCTGGTCCTCGCCTGGCTGATTGCTATTCACATACCTTTGTGAGTCAAGGAAAACTCTCTGGAGAACAGGAGGGAGCAGGGGTGGGGGGGGGCTGGGCGGGGGAGGGGTCCAGAGCAGGGAGCCAAGACCTGTGCTCCCCCACAAGCCCGTTGGTCCAAGGCCTGCACCACCCCCCACAAGCCCGTTCGTCCAAGGCCTGCACCCCCCCCCACAAGCCCGTTGGTCCAAGGCCTGCACCACCCCCCACAAGCCCAATTGTCCAAGGCCTGCGCCCCCCCACAAGCCCATTCGTCCAAGGCCTGTGCTCCCCCCACAAGCCCGTTCATCCAAGGCCTGCACCCCCCCCCCCCCCCCCCCCCAGCCTGTTTGTCTGCTTCAACACCTGCTGTTAATTTTAAGATCCTGGTATTTTCCTGTTAAAATTGCCTCCCTCATATTTTGTGCTGATATCCTCAAAGTATCTTAATTCTTTTCACTTATTTTAATTCAATTCTGTTGTGTGTGATTTACCTCAAGATCATATTGCCCTGCGTATTCCAAGTTTCGAGGCTTCTGGTCTGTTTCCACTAACAGTTTTAGAACCTACTGAATTATATATCGAGCCACATGCCTGTGTCCCTGTCTGTGTCATGTGAATGAGTCTGTTTTCCGGCAAATGAAGGTGTGAGGTTTGGACCAGCCTTAATTACGGGGCACTGACAGCCTGTAGCCCCAGGGCCTGCGTTCACATCTGGGGCCTGCCAGCAGCGCCCCCCCCACCCTGCCTTGGGTCCTATTTGGGTGGAAAATACGGGGTGGGAACGTTCCTTAGTAACGTTTACCCTTCAGCAAACATTCCTTACGACAAAAACAAAATACACGTTACACCCTCATTAGGGACAGTAGCAATTGCAAAGTACTGAGATTACCTATTTAAATGTAAATACCATAAAACATTAAAAGTTGATTGTGTGTGTGACTAGCACTGGAAATCTGCTATCTTACATATCTGTCAGTGACACACTAACAGTTCTATTGTAGGTACAGTGAATTTTTAAAAATCACTTTACATTCATATATTATTTTACAATGACTAAAATTCCTTTTATACCATGAATTAATTTTCTTTATTTTATGAATAAAATGAGCTTTAAAATCCTATTCTTAATTACTATGTGTAGCTTACTATTTAAAATGAGAATTTTAGGGGCGCCTGGGTGGCGCAGTCGGTTAAGCGTCCGACTTCAGCCAGGTCACGATCTCGCGGTCCGTGAGTTTGAGCCCCGCGTCAGGCTCTGGGCTGATGGCTCAGAGCCTGGAGCCTGTTTCCGATTCTGTGTCTCCCTGTCTCTCTCTGCCCCTCCCCCGTTCATGCTCTGTCTCTCTCTGTCCCAAAAATAAATAAACGTTGAAAAAAAAAATTTTTTTTTAAATAAATAAATAAATAAAATGAGAATTTTAGGGGCACCTGGGTGGCTCAGTCGGTTAAGCGTCTGTGAGTTCATGGTCCGTGAGTTCGAGCCCCGCGTCAGGTTCTGTGCTGACAGCTCGGAGCCTGGAGCCTGCTTCGGATTCTTTGTCTCCCTCTCTCTCTCTGTCCCTCCCCTACTCATGCGCGGTCTCTCTCTCTCTCTCTCTAAAATAAATAAGCATTAAAAATTTTAAAAAAATAAAATGAGAATTTTAGCTGTAGGTGAAATATTAAGGGACTTAGAAATGATTCCTCACTCCTTTGTGTGGCCTTCACTCTGTGTGACTCATCTGTGTTTGTGGGACACCGTGTATACAAGTATATTGTATACATGCATACAAGTGTCATGCATACAAGTATATTTAGAAAAAGAACCAAAGAAGATAGTACTTTCTTTATCAGCTGGCACTAGTTGTCAAATCTTCCAACTTTTGGGGTCATTTTTTACAGTTAATGTTACAGCCGAGTTACAGCAAGGATCTCACCGGTTTACAGACGAATTAATTGCCTCAGAATGAAGAGTCTGGGAAACTCAGAAATGTAGTCAGAGCAAAACTGACTTGGCAATCCCAGCACACAGGTGCTGCGTGGCCACACTGCCCCCATGACCGCTGGGGGTGTCTCGGTGCCACAACCCCCGTCCTCTAGGTCATGATCTAGAAGCTGAGGAACGGGGGAATGGCCATCCCCAAAGGAGTGGGGACAAGAGATGTTCAGGGACTTCAGGAAATGAGGAATGTGGTACCACAGGCAGACATCTGGAACCCGGCGTGAATGCCAGTCACCCTGAGCATCTCAGCCCGGAGGCCCGGGCGGGTCCGGGACCCGGGTTTTCCAGGCTCCCGGGGGAGGCAGGTGCCACCCACAAGGACCACAGTGATGAGGCCTCCAGACCCAGGTCCCCATCCTCACATTGATCTACAACAGCTGTGACCCCTCAGAAAATACTCAGGAAACTCGGTGTCGACGTCGCCTCTCCAAGGAGCCAGCACTGAGTCATACCTGAGTTCCCTGCAAACTTGACCTTCATGGGGCCCTGCCACTCGGTAGGGCAAGAAGTGGTGCTAGGAGTCAATCAAATCCAACATCTCCCACTGATGACTGGATGTTACGCCCCTGTGTGGGCACGTGGACCCTGAGATCTGGGTTCTCTCCCTTCCCTGTGGGAAGTTACATCCTCTGGGAAGTTCTCCCACCAGGAGCATGGGAGGGGGTCTGCACTTGGCTGCTAAACCAGGCATGTCCAACGCAAGCCCAGTCTCTTTCCATGAGCGGTCCGTTGGCTGCCATCGTTCAGAGACTTCCGAGAGCAGGTGGGACATTAGCTGAGACTGGAGGCCAGGATCATCTTAGATGCACCTAAGAGAGGGGATACTTCATGTGGGGGAAGCTCCATGACCAAAATTTAAAGATGAGAAAGGCCACACCACATAGGTGTTGTTTGGGATGTTGAGGCCAACAAGAGTGGGAAGGTTGGGAATTGGTGAATTTGGGGAAGTTGGGAATAAACAGGAAGAGGAAATGTGTGGTCAGACTTGGAGCAGTGGGTTCACGGGGTCACAGGGAAGGGCGAGAGCTGGGGCTCTGAGGACGTAGGCGGGAAGGGAGTGTTCACAGAACAGGGGAAGTTTGGGGCGGCAGAATATCCAGATAGAAAACAGAGGAGGAAGCCGGGAAAGGCTCAAGCCTGACCACGAGGAAATAAGAATGCGTGCTCTGCAGGGTGGTTACAGACAAGGGCAGTGACAGCCTACTTGTGGTCCCCTCTGGGGAGGAGTCGCAGCTGCAACGCCAGCCTGGCCGGTTTTATCACAGAGAACCCACTTCCGGTGGCACTGCCGAGCGCCTGAGGCCTTGTGCTCGGGCCCCTCATGCTCCAGCATGACCCTGCTGGCCTCCCCCCTGTTGTCACAGACCTTCTCCCCGTCTCGGGGCTTCAGCTCGGTGTTGCCAGCTGGAGCTGGGGTCCCTTCACCTGCAGACACAAGCCAAGGAGGACTCCGAAACCACCAAATGGGGGAAGATTTGCTGAATGAACCATATCACCAAGTTCAAATACGCAAATCTTAGAGCAACCTTTGACAGCCAAAGAAAAGGTAAATTTAAGATAAATTAAAAAACACTACTGTATATTGTCGGTGGCAAATCTATAGAATGCACCAACAGCCATTTGAAATGTGACTTTGTTAACTTCAAGGGGGACACTTTAGAAACTTTCCAAATCTTCCCGTTGAAGTAGTGACTGTATCCACGTGTTTCTGCAGCGTGACCCCTGTGCTCCTGTCACGGTCAAACACTGGCCTGGAACGCGTGCTAAGACCAGTGCTGGCATAGATGAAGACCCTTGTCAAGCAGTTTGAGAACCTGGTGGGCGGCAGCACTGGATTTGTCCCCAAAACCTGCAGACTCATTGGAGGATGTGTTACAAGGAGAACCTCTGGTGCCCCCTGCTGCTCTGATCTGGCAGCTCTTTGTGGCTCTCGCTTCAGAGAGAGAACAAGGTTTGAAGCCTGCTATTCACTGTAAAATGGGAAAAGGCTCACGCGCGTGCTGTATAATTTACAAAGTATGGCGCACACATCAACTTCGTTGTTTCTTACACTCACCTGGAGGAAAAACAGGAAACATACAAGTATTGTGGTGCCAAATAAGAAGTCAAATCCTGACTTAGTAAGGAGAGACTTCATTCAAGTGTTCTCACAGCAAGAAAGGTCCAACTAGGAGAGGAGAAGGGTCCAACCATGAAGAGAGAAGGGTCCAACCACAAGGGGAGAAGGGTCCAACCACAAGGAGGGAAGATCCAACTACAGAGGGGAGAAGCGTCCAACCATGAGGGGAGAAGGTCCAATCATGAGGGGAGAAGGTCCAACCATGAGAGAAGGGTCCAACCACAAGGGGAGAAGGGTCCAGCCACAAGGGGGAAGGTCCAACCACAAGGGGAGAAGGTCCAACCACAAGGGAGAAGGTCCAACCATGAGGGGAGAAGGTTCAATCATGAGGGGAGAAGGTCCAACCATGAGAGAAGTGTCCAACCACAAGGGGAGAAGGGTCCAACCATGAAAGAAGTTCCAACCATGAGGGGAGAAGGTCCAACCATGAGAGAAGGGTCCAACCATGAGGGG
>NW_024412419.1:526102-529538 GCF_014898765.1 Herpailurus yagouaroundi
GGTCCAACCATGAGGGGAGACAGGCCAACCATGAGAGAAGGGTCCAACCACAAGGGGAGAAGGTCTAACCATGAGGGGAGATGGGCCAACTGTAAGTATCTCCATCTGGGGCACAAGAGGGCTCCTCCTTTCTGAGGAGGAGTCAACGGGTGTAAACAGGTTAGGAAGAGTGGTCTGGGTGGGGGATGAGCCTGATGGGCAGGAGTTGGGTTTGAAAGAAATGTCTTCCCTAGCAGTAGGTGTTAGAGAAATGGTACTTGCCTCCTACTGGAGCAGCCCCACCGACCCTTAGCAATACTGTTCAAGCTATTAGAATGATTAGTACATGTCACAGAGCAAAAAAGACCCCATCGTTCACCCAGGATTTGCCCTTACTCATTATAAAAGGAGACAGTTCAGGGGATTACATCATGCCGTCTGTCAGAGTTTCCGGGTGCTTCTCCAATCCACCTTTCCTGTGCAGCTCACTGTGTCCCACACGTGACAAGCCCAGCTATCTCTAGGGCATCTCTGCAGTGGCACATCCCCATGGCCTCCACTTAACTCTGAGATGGCTCTTCCACCACCAAATGTGAGAATATCATGCACCAAATGTGCATGAGAAGCTTCCAGAAGCAAAGGCAAGATCACCCCGTTCCCCCTTTGGCTGCATCGTCTGAACCCTCCCACATCAAAACTAGTCATTGCTTCAGGGACCCGGTTCCCTCTTTCCCTTCGCCCTTTCCTCCCCCAACCAGGACAGGGTCAGCCTTGAGGTGAGGAATCAGTTCGAGAGGCGCAGGAGGGAAACCACAGGATCTTGAGGAGGCCTGGGTGAGGCCACAGAGCATTTGCCCAACTGTTCCTTTATCTCCACAGTTGACACGTGTGTGGGAGGGGTGAGGGAGGGACGACTGCGTGCCCAGCGGCTGCAGAGTTGGGACCGGACCTCAGACACAGCTCAGAATGTGGTCAAAGGCCAACACTGGCCACGCCAGGAGACAGAAGCTAAAGCAGGGACATCTTTCCCAAACCTGAGGGATGGAAACACACTTAGAGTAGGGAAGTTATCTCAGTTTACCCAAATAAATGGACCGAGTCCATTGATCTTACTTTGTGCATTATTGGCCTAAAACACTAAAATTTTACTTCATGCGTTCCATCAGTTACTATCACTGCCAAAGACGGGCCTTTCAAACTGGTGCAGTGAAGTCAGAGATTATCATGCAAACGGAATCGTAGTTTGAAAACATATCCTACTCCAGACCTTGGCTTCTGTCACTTTGCACCCAAGCCGGCAGACACAGACCCAGATTTGGGGAGTGGAACTGGTACACTTTGCAGAACTCTCTCTGAGAAAAAGAACACGAGGCCGTGGACCAGAAGTACCCCACGACATGGCGAGGCTCCCACGCGGGCGAGGGCCCTGAAGCCTTGGAGGCATCAGGTCGCCGGAGAGCGGTCCCTGCTGGCCCGAGAGATGGGGTAGGCCGGCCATAAAGCCTGGAGCCCTTCAATACCACGAGCTGGGTTTCCGCTGAGGAGGTACGGAACTGAGCAGGAGGAGAGCGCTGTGTGCACACAGAGAATTAACACAGAAGCTTCCCAGAATGGGGGTCCAAACAACTCAGTCACAGGCCGCTGCTCCCATGACTCTGACTTGCAAATTCTGCTGGCACAACATCCACATCTCCCAGGATTGCCCTGAGGTCAGCCGGCTGCGGGCACAGCGGCCCCTGCAGCCTGGGGTCTGGGGGCTTGCTTCTGTGCCCACGCCCACACTGCAGAGTCCCCTCTGGCTGCATGAAGCCCAGGCCCCTGACTCAGTCCTCAGGTGTGCTGGGTTCACTTCCCAGGATTGCTGGCCCTGCCCATGTGCTTTCAGGTGAGTGACAGCGAGCCCAGGAGAGACCCAGGCCCTGAAATCCTGCTGCCTTCCCATCACAATGCACCACTCACTTCTTGGTCTGGACAGAGGAAGCCGTGAGAATACCAGAGCTCTGCTCTGCCCTGCAGCTTAACATCAACACAGTAATTTCATATTTGTGTCACTATGACTGACCCCCAAAACCTGCCCTTTGGCCTTTCTCTGGATTAAATTTATGCCACTCTCCCCCGCAATCAGGTCTCACCATTGACGCCTGTGGTTGGGACTGAGAGACAGACTGAGCTTTAAAACAAGGCAGTGTTATCCAGAACCGCACGGCAGTGACCCTGAGAAAATGGGCTGGGCCTCAGGGCCATGGGGTCCACCGCCCTGGATGTGGCTGTGGCACAGTGGGGGCCGTGCACAGCAGCCAAGTGGATCTGCCTGGTTTGCAGGGTTGGGTGGGAGCTCATTTTTACATGAGTTTTGTACAAAAGTGTGTTTAAATATTTCACTTCCAAACCTGATGAGAAAGAGGACTCGGTATCCATCAATACCTCTCAGTGAACGCGGGTTGGAGTCAGTGGACTTGACTGCATTTTGTTTACAGAGGCTTGTGTTTCCACATCCTGGTTCCCTTGTTGTCAACAATCAAAACCTAACTCACGTGCGTGTTGTTTTAGGCAAGTTACCAAAACTGTGCAGATAGGAATCAATGCAGTTTCGATGGTGAAATGGGCAGAATCAATGAGCTTTTTCCCTCCACCAAACATCTCTTGAAATTCCTCGTATGCTGGCTTTTTCCTCCCCAGAACATACAGTTCAGTTGTCTTCCTTTTCTTCTTCTCCATGCGATGCGGCTTTCTGTAGCAGCTCAGGGAAGGCAGGAAGGGCACCCTGCGTGTCCCCACCCCGGCCAGCGTGGTACTCGATACAGTGTCGTGCGCTGCGATCACAAGATCCATGAATGTAAAGTGGACGAGTCAATCAATGTTAAATATGTGAACAGATATTTAAAATAAAACACATTTACTTTAGATTTCCTATTCTGACACCAAAGTCCAATGGGTGGGACTTCCCCCTAGACCAAGCAATTCTCCAACACCAACTGGGTGGCCTACAGTTCAACCCGACTCTGACACAACCTACCTGGAGAGGGTCGGGTCCCAAGGGTTCAGAGCCCAGTCCTACAAGACTCCCTCCACCTACCTTCAGACATCAACGGACCACCTGTCCTTTTGACTGACCAGCTGTAGATTGTATAGCTTAGAGTTGCCATGACTCCCAACTTGGGTTTGGTTAATTTGCCAGCACACATCACAGAACTTGGAGAAACACATCACTTACTAGATTAACAATGTTAGAACACCACAGACCCAAAATGGCATCAGTTGGGTTAAGACCCCAAGTCAGTAAACAGGAGCTTAATATCTACTCTAACTGCACTTCTAACCTCTCCCAGAAATGTAAGTCTTAGTGGTCAGACAGCCATTTCCTGATCAGCACCAATGAGGCCGTCCCCCTGTCCATCACACAGGATGGATTCTCCATCCCCACCCACCCACCAAGGAAGTCAAGGTCACACGGGCC
>NW_024412419.1:529548-535589 GCF_014898765.1 Herpailurus yagouaroundi
CACCCACCAAGGAAGTCAAGGTCACACGGGCCTTCTCCATCCCCACCGAAGGAAGACAAGGTCACACGGGCCTTCTCCATCCCCCAGAAGGAAGACAAGGTCACACGGGCCTTCTCCATCCCCCCCGAAGGAAGACAAGGTAGCCCAGTTAATGGGGCCCCTGCCCTTCCCCATCAGTAAAGGTGACCTAATAACTTCCTTGCCCACCCTCCTCCCCATAAGACCTTCCATTTTGTGCAAGTGCTCCCAGCCCCCTGGACCCGCCAGACGGGATGAATCCCTTGACCAAGCCAAGTGGATGCGCACATTTACGAGGCTGAGTTTTGTTTCTTTCCAGCGGGCAAATGCGAAGGACGCAGAGGGCAGGTGTGGAGAAAGGTACTTTCCACGCCCTCAGGGAACAGCTCTCTTCCCAGTGTCCTGTGTTCAGCAACAGCCTGTCCTAGTACAGAGGCTTTATTACATAGGCAGCCCCCTCCCCTCCCCTGAGCTCAGGCGGGTGGGACTCAGATCTGGAGAGGGGTCTTCCTGGCACCCAGCCCCCATCCTTACGTGTGTTGCACTGGTCACTTCATTAACATAACAAAAGACAGCTTCAACCCGGATATCACTTGGGAAATTCCAATGGTTTTAGTTTTGTGCCACAAACTAGGTGAAACCAAATATGATTTTCTTGTTATAGATCATATCTCAATATTACACCAGTTTCCTTGCAGTTTTAAACCTAATTACAACTGAGAATTTTTGGCCACTACATATATTTTTTTAATGTACCATATATTTTTACATTCATACCATGTATTAACATATGTATGAATATATTGCAAATATGGTCTTGCCAAGAGAGAAAACACAAGTATTTGCACAGATTGTGTGCATTTCGCTGTAAATATCTGAAACACGAGTGCGCACTTCCACGGCGGGCTTTAGGGCTGCATCTGGGGGGGCACCGGCACCTGGCTCCTTGCCCGAGGCCACACCCCTGCATCCAGGTGGGCTCCAGAGCGAATTCTGGCCCCTGAAACACGGGCGGAAATGGCAAGCACCACCTTCAGGCCCATCCCTCATCCTTTCCAGAGCTCTGAGCACTCTTGCTCTCTCCCCGCCTACTGGTGAGCGAGGAAGACTCTAGAAGAGGAGCCAGGAGCAGGGAGCCCCAGGGGAGGGAGGGGGGCCAAACTCTCAATGTGCTCAGGCAGCAAGACGAGGGCTTAGTCTGTTAGAGAGGCTGGCGTGACGCCCTGGGCCAATCTGAGAGTGAGTGAGCCATCCCATCAGATGGTCCTTATGACAGAGGGACCTGGGTGAATGGCCTGACTTTGCAATTGACTTGTCCAGTGAGGAGGAAGGCTCTGGGTTGTCTTCTCACAGTGGACATGCATGGTGGCAACAATCTGAAGCTCCTCAAAGCCCAACAGTATTTTTCATTTTACTCATAAATTTCAAAAACATTATGGCATTTCTAGTCATGGGGCAGATTTGAGCTACAGCCTATGAGTGTGGGAGATAATTTTGTCCAAAATGTTTTGCAGAGATGGTATTCTCGTTTTTCTTTCTTTTTGCAAAGAAGTAACTTCGTCCTGAGTCATCTCCCTGCACTCACGTTAGTCTCATAAAAAGAGTTAAGTTGGACAAAAGTGAAATTCTCCAGGTTGCTTACCAACTTATCCCTTGGAAATACTAAAACATAACTCAGATTTAAGCATTTAGAGCACTTTCTCTATATGAAAAATACAGCCAAATGGAATAAGAAACCTCTGCATTTATACACACAGATTTGCTAACTATAACTGTGGAATTCTTTGCAAATATAGATTTGGCAAAGAGAATTTAAAAAAAAGGAATCTGAGTTGACCAGGGGGCCGGGGTACTTCAGCAAATAGGTGGTCACGGATGAGCTAATAGATGTTCTTACTCAAAATTCCAATCCACCCAAGCCTCAGGGGAACCTCCAGAAACCACAGGTGATGCTAGGGTTTTGCTGATTAGGTGGGTTCGGGCCTGTGCAATTCACACTTCCTGGCAACCTTTGCCCACATCAATGAGGTAATATTTTCAAAATGACTCTGAAATGCATCTTTCATGAATTAAGTAGAACACACCTGCAGACGATTGAAGCAACACATACCTTTAGGTGCAATCTTGGGCTCTCAGAAACCACACGGTTGTTACGGCAATCAATACCGTTGTCATTTCGTTTTCCCAAAATACGGGCTTTGTGCCAAGCACATCTGCCTTGGTGGAAAGAAAATCATTCTTTTCCAACTTTCTTGCCACTCTGTTTGCCGGAATCCTCTTTTGATTTTATAGTTCGGTGCAAACCTCTTAATTTTTTTCTATGCACTTCATGCTTCCATAGAGCTTCCCAGAGAACAAATTGGAAGACTTACTAGAATTCTCCAGCAAATATTTACTGGACGTTAATCCAGGTGCCACAGGGAGGACACGGAAATGATGACAAGCCATCAGTCTTAAAATAACTCATAGTTTTGTTAGTATTTTATTTTTTGTATGATCTGGTTCCTACTTCATGGAAATTATTATCTGGTTGAGATAGATGATAAAGCAGCATTTAAAGACACGGTTAAAACCACAATGACGTGTAGGATCACTTGTTAAGTGATGTCAACATGACAGGCCCCAAATAAAATGTATGCTCCCTATTATTTTCTGTGATTGTTCCAGCCACTCTATGGCCAGGCATTACCCATCCCTCCTCCCAACAGAAACTAAGGGTCAGAGACGTTGAGTATTTTACCAAAGTTCAAAAAACCAAACAGCCAAGAATTAGGTTAAGAATGATTGAAATTTCACTCAGTGAAAGGACAGGAAGTGTTTTTAAAAATCAGAAACACAGGGGCACTTGGGTGGCTGAGTCGGTTAATGTCTGACCTGATTTTGGCTCAGGTCATGAGCTCACGGTTGGCGGGTCCAAGCTCCACATCGGGCTCTGTGCTGATGGTGAGGAGCCTGCTGGGGATTCTCTCTCTCCCTTCCTCTGCCCCCACCCCTCCCTCTCTCTCAGAATAAATAAACTTTTTTTAAAAAGTCAGAAGCAGAGAGCAGCTGGACAGCTGGGGCAGTGAGAGCCAGTTTGGAGTGAAGCATGGGGCTGCCCGAGAGGGTGGGGGAGGAAGAAAAGCCACCTGGCGGAGGCTGTCAGCACCGAGGCCACGAGAGCCCCTGGAAGACATCCCCCACGATGGCTGCTCAGCAGGTGTCCTTCCTGAGGCCGCCACGAGGACCCGGGTGCGGTTGGAAGGAAACCTGTCGCTTGGCTTTCCCAGCCTATGCCTGGCTCCCTGGCCCTGGGATCTGCTTAGGATCCAAACAGAGGGGACTTGGAGCATTGAAGGTCAGGACCAGCATCCGCGGCTGTCGGGACGGACGGGAGGAAGCTGAGACTCCCAGCAGTGGTCCAGGCTTCCAACCTGAGGCACTTCAGAGTCACAGGACTGAGGACAATGGGCCACTCTGGTCTGTCTGCAGCAATGAAGCAGATGGCTTCCACTCTGACTTGGCCTGATGTGCTACCTTTCTTATGAATGTAAAGGTCTAAGGCCTCCGGTTCCCTTCCACGTGTCCTCCCCAATGCTGTGACATTGGTTTATGTGTCATCAGGGATAAATATTTGTGGAGTGCCTGGTGCTGGTGGCCGGCAGTATAGCTTGGAAGGGGAAGAGGCAGACACGGAGGGAAAGCTTGGAAGAAGGGACACGTACCCGGAAATTAGAGATAAATGTGTAGAGATGGGGACACATTCTTGCAAAGGCATGTGACGATGTGGGGTCTCCACTGACTCACTGAAAGCCCAACGAGGCTAATTCCTGGAGAATGAGCCTAGAAAGACCCCCTGGGCCACCTTCCTCAACTTAGGATCAATTCAAGTGCAGTCAAAGGAGGGACCGCTTTGCTGGAGGGTGGAGAGAAACAGGCCTGCAGGGTTTGGAGGCTCTGGAAGGGCACAGAGGGCCAGTGTTTAAGCATCACTCTTGTTTTTGGTGTAAGCAGTTGGCTGGGATTTGGGGCCATGGTTTAAGAGTTAAAGCCCTGGGACAGCAGGAACTTTGGAAAAGAGGTTGCGCTGGGTCGTGTGGGGTTGACTGGGGTCTTGCGGCTGATGTGATGTACCTCCTGGTGGCCGGGCCCGGGGACTCGTTCCAGAGCGAATGGCACACGGGCCGAGGGTCTGCATGTTCACAGAAACCCGAGGAGACAACGGGGCCCTGTCCCCGCAGGGCCGCCCCTCACGCAGACCCACAGCCCCGCGGTGCCGATCACACATCTGCCGCCCGCAGTGACAGAAGTGCGACCCTGGACGGTCTGGAAGGTTGACTGAGGCCCAGCACCGAGGTGAGCCTGGTCGGGCACCTCCTCCTAACCCTCGATGCAACCACAGAGGGCGGTGGTTCCTCGCCCCCACGTGGCAGAGTCAGAGGAAACCTGGAGCTTTCTCTGTCCCTAACCATTTGGGAGACCGTCCACGTGGAGCAAGTGACCCTGCAGCCTGGGTGTGGCCAGCAGTTGGATCTCCCAGGGCTCTGACGGTGGCCTGAACGAGCATCCGTGCTTGTGACGGATGACAAACTCTGGCCACGAGCTCCCTCGGAAGCTGTGTCTTCTAGCGACCCGTCTGTGGAGACAGACGTGGCTGAGGATGATTTCCCTGCACTGCGTATGCCGAGCCCCCCGCCACAAGCCCCCACTCCCCGCCTTATGTGGCACCAAACCACGGGAAAGTCAAGTACTCAAAATATCCTGTTTATTGGGTAGATGCAGTGAAATCAGTACCAGTCGTACCCAGAAATCTGGGAAGTGATTTTCTGGAATTGATTCTAAAATATTTGCAACTCAAGGGGGTGGGCGTAGTCAGACATTGCCAATAAAGTAGGGGTCAATTACAGAGCTGTAATAATCTAAATTAATGCCATATGACAGGGCGTTCAGGCCACTCAACATGCAGCAGTTTTTAAAGGAACTTGACAAATTGAACTTAAGAGTCTGTTTTCCTTTTCAGGGAATAGCTGCACAGACGTTGCTTTTCAGAGGCTGGGACAAAAGAGTCCCCAAGCTTCACTGCCTTGGGAGCGGGGAGTGAGGGGAACGGTGACTCTGGAGAGGGCAAGGGACACCCGATCTACGCTTTCACTCTGACTGCCGGGGGAGGGGTAGATCTCCAAGGTCTCCAGCAACCACTCAGCTCACCTGGTGCGGGAGCAGACCCCTCCAGGCGGCCCTCGCCCGCCCTCGTAGTGGGAGCTGGCCGCTGAGGCTGGGCTGTCCTGGGGGAGGGGCTCACCTGCCCGGCCCGACCCCATCCTGTGACTCTGCCCTGCCCCAGACACCCCTCTCGGCCACCCTGCTCTCCACAAAGGACCGGGTGATTAGCATTTACAAAAAACCCGAGTTGAACTACGTAGCAGACGTTTTTTTAATTCAGAAAAACCCTTTGGGGCACCCAGCACACGCCCGGCCAGCAGAGCGCCACTGCTGAGAGCCGCGTGGGTCTTCGCGCCCCTGAGCTTGAACCCAGGCAGAGTGAGCCCCACAGGACGAGCCTCCAGCACCGAGCGGGCCGGGCCCTCCTTCAGGCCTGATTTCCCATTTCTCCACATGGCTGTTTGCACCGTGGGATTTGCTTCCTATGCATGGAAGGAAGGGTTTTGCAGTCGGCTGGAGGGATTTCACGTAAAAAAACAAAAAACCACAGTAAGTGAGGAAATGCCAGTTGAAGACACACACCTAGTGTCCGAGGGACAGGGACACACACAGTGTCCAAGGGACGGGGACACACACACCTAGTGTCCGAGGGACGGGGACACAGACCTAGTGTCCGAGGGACAGGGACACACACAGTGTCCAAGAGATGGGGACACACACTTAGTGTCTGAGGGATGGGGACACATACACCTAGTGTCCGAGGGACAAAGACTCACACCTAGTGTCCGAGAGACGGGGACACACACAGTGTCCAAGGGAGGGGACACATGCACTTAGTGTCCAAGGGACAGGGACACAGACCTAGTGTCTGAGGGACAGGG
>NW_024412419.1:535599-592746 GCF_014898765.1 Herpailurus yagouaroundi
AGGGACAGGGACACACACCTAGTGTCTGAGGGACGGGGACACACACAGTGTCCAAGGGATGGGGACACACACACCTAGTGTCCAAGGAACGGGGACACACACACCTAGTGTCCGAGGGACGGGGACACAGACCTAGTGTCTGAGGGACGGGGACACACACAGTGTCTGAGGGAGGGGGACACACACACCTAGTGTCCGAGGGACAGGGACACGGACCTAGTGTCCGAGGGACAGAGATGGTGTCCGTGAACAACAGATGATCTTGAGGTAGCTGGCCTCCCACTTCAGGACCCAGGAGACGCGTGCTCAGAACAGCCACAAAGCAGGTTAAAAGCCGTTGTCCCCGGGGCCCACGTGGCCCCCGTCCGATCCGAGTCCAGGGAGCTGTTTCTGCTGGTGACCAGCGGGGCTGGGACGTAAGAGCAACACCAAGGCGGTGACGCTCTGAAGCGAGCGAGGAGGCAGGTGCCCTCGGCGACAAGGTCTGCGACCCGAGCCTCTCGGCAGTGGGGCCGCGGCCTCTCGGCAGGCAGGCCCACCCGTCTGAGCCTCCACGCGGGCGGCGGGCGAGCCCCCCTCCAAGCTGCCATCTTTTATGTGACCTCCTTGGGTTGTACCGGTTTCCACGTGCGAAGAAATGCTGCACTGAGAGCATGGCAGCATTTGGTGAAGCCTTGTGTTTCCAAACCTGAGTGATATCCAAGCCAAGCTGGTGACCAGCCGGAGCCTCCGCTGTGACCACTCAGGTCCCCGTGAGCCCAGTTCCCGGGCGCGGGGACTCCGCGATCACTCGCTCACTCGCTTCCCTCTGGTGGGAAGTTTCTCCACCACATCTGCTTCTCTCCAGTTAGGTCCCACCCAGACCCGCCCCTCCTCCTCCGGCCAGCTTCCACCCCAAGGTGGACGGGGCAGCGGGCGGCATCGTGCCTGAGAAAGTGTCGGGGGAGGGGGCACACATGACCTTGAGCAGGGGCATGGATGGCTCTGAGCGTCACGCTCCCTCGGCAGTGGGCGCATGGTGTGCGCCCAGCTCCGGGCATCCCCGTGGACATGCCTTCTCTGACCTCCCGGTGCACCTGCTGGGATTTCCGGCTCCGCCACAGTGACCTCCCTCCATCGCTCAATTTGAGGCCAGCGGAAAGTGGACACTCCCTCAGACACAGGTTTTCCTAGTTAGGAATTACAGGACAGGAAACAGTTAATGCATCATGTTGTCTGAAGGGCCCAGGGGTTGCCTGTGAGTGTGCACACCGTGGTCTACCTGACTCGTCGTGGTAGTTTTTCCAAAGTTGTCTTTGGCAGAAATACACCGAAAATGCTAAATGTGGTGCGCATGAAACCACTAAAATCAGAAACGTTTTCAAGGAAACGGCCATTTATTTTTCCCATTAGCAAACCAAATGATATCTGTGATGGCCACTTCAGTGGGAGCAGGCTCACCGGCGGGCAGGATTCTGACCGGACGCCGAGGCCCACCCAGCATCCATACCCCGAGTGGCCCCTGCCGCACAGCCCCATCACAGGCAGGACCGGGCTAGCTTAGATTGCAGACTTCGTGGAGGCTCCTAATCCGCAAGCTTGGAGTCAGTCCACGGGGGGAGATTACCCTGGGTGGTCCAGACCTAATCAGGCGAGCCCACACGGGACAAGAGGCAGTCTGTGGGGCCGTGCAGGCCGCAGGGGAGCAGACTCCATGCTGAGCAGACAGCCACATGGCAAGGACTAAATGGAGGTCTATCTCTCAGATCTGAGGGCTCGGCCCTCCATCCCGGAGAGCAGCTCTGCCACGGCCCCGGGGCCCCGCAGACACAGCACGGCCTCTGACCGCAGAAACCCCGAGCTAATACACGGCGTGTGCTCTGCAGTCCCACTTGTGGTATTTGTTTTGCAGAATATAAACCAATACAAGTGCTAAAACAGACCATTCCCTTTAATCTCCCAGCAAAATTCCACACACCTGCTGCATATACGTAAACGTGTTAACCAGTTTTGTCAGCCGCAATCGTGTCCACAGTCCAGTGGCCGCGCGGGGAACTGCGCCTCGTCTCCTCGGCAGACCCCCCCCCCCCCCCCCGGCCCGAAGCCATCGTGCTGACCGACCGGCCTTGTGTGTCTCCTTCCACTTCGTGCTCCATTTTTAGATATGTGTATTGTCCAGGATTTTGAGAGAAAGTGAACTGGAAACTCGTAGAACGTTTGCAGTTGGGCGGAAGCAGGTTCGTATCTGCCGAGGCCGTAGACCAAGCGTGTTACACGCACGTGGCAGGGAGCACCAGCCGGCTCTGGCGGGATGTGGGAGAAACGCCCCTCGCGTTGGCGGGATACTGGAGGGCTCACCCCGCGTGTTCTGTGGGCGTCTCCATAAAACTGTATCACGTTTCAGTCGGCCTCATCTTCCTAGTTTGGGTTATGAATCGTTATCAAAACCATTTACGGAAGAGGAGGAGGGCATCACGGGAGAGCTCGTGCCCTCCGGCCTCAGGTTTAGCCTGCGTTTGCCGTTTCCCAGCTGAGGGTGCGGACGACCGACTCACCGTCCTCAGGTCTCTCAATGAGGAACTTCAGGAAACAGAGGTAACAGGACAATGATAGTTCCTGCCTCCCTGGTGTTCTGTATGTGATGTGATGAGGTGTTTCTTTTTTTTTTTTTTTAATTTTTTTTAACGTTTATTCATTTTTGAGAGACAGAGAGCATGAGTGGGGGAGAGGCAGAGAGAGAGGGAGACACAGAATCGGAAGCAGGCTCCAGGCTCCGAGCTGTCAGCACAGACCCCGACGCGGGGCTTGAACCCACGAACCATGAAATCATGACCTGAGCGCAAGTCGGATGCTCAACCGACTGAGCCACCCAGGCGCCCCAGATGAGGTGTTTCTCATAATGAAATTCATCGTTGTGCTGGGCAATTAAGTTTTAGCTACTATCAACTGTATCACTAGAAAATCTGCTTTTTTTCTGTGACTTTTGGTACTTACTTTTCTTTTAAGTAGTGAATAGTCTTGAGTGGACTCAGCGGTTATCAGAAAACCAAAACAAAACAACACAACCCAGGAACCACTCAGTGACGGTAACCATGGGGAGCTGGCAGGAGAGGACTGAGGAAGAGACTGGGGGTCCCAGGGGCCCACAAATGAGGACACGATGGTGCAGGAAAGCTGAATCTGCTGAGTGAAGGTGAAGGAGGCCACAGGGAGGAGCCTGGCCCCAGTGAGGATGGGCCTGGGACCCAGTGGAAGGTGTGTCTATTCAGGGGGACAGGCGCTCTTCTCTGATCGGGGAAATGGAAAATGACGCGTGTGCGGGTGACCGTGGACGTGGAGGCAGTGATGAGAAGGGTGCGCTGGGCACAGAACCGCTTTCCCCGTTGTGAGGGCTCCCAGCCGAGGCCCCGTCTTCCTCCCGTTGGGCATTCAGTTCAGAGTCTAGTGAGTTCCAACCCTACGTTTATGTCCCTGCTGCGGACCAAGCCACTTGGCCGGCCCAGTTTCTTTTTCTTTTCTTCTTTGTTTTGCATCTAGTAGGTAACTTAATTGGATACAGTAGAAAATGTTCATCAATGAATATACACATTATAAATATTAGATGCATTTAAACTTCATAGTTTCCAAGTTATTTTATGAATCCCATTTTACCTTTTATTAAAACTTATACTTAGAATAATAACAGGCAGAGGCCACTTAAAATCCTGTCATAAGTATCCACGTACCCACCACCCAGCTGAAGAAAGAACGCGTCACATGTGAACACCGCCCCCCCGTGGTCCCACCCCTTCTTCGCCTGCACCAGGGAATCAGTAACATCCTGAACCCGAACTCGCTTTTCCTCCTGATCGCACCAGGCGTGCGTGTGTCCCTGGGATACATAATGCCCCATTTCACTTGTGTTTTGACTTTCTGCAGATGAAAGTACAGGCATAAGTTTCTCTGTCACTTTTTTCACTCACATTTTGCGTTTGAGATTTAACACTGTTGAAGCTTACAGCTGAATAGTACTACGTTTCATAGAATAGAATTCACCCATTTTATGCCGATGGACATTGGTCTCCTTCCAGCAGGGGACGGGAGCAAGGCCACTAGACACAGCGTCCCCCTCGGGGCACGCCCAGAGAGCCATCCGGTCTGCGCCCCGTCTTCATCCCTGGTGGTGTCTGGTGTCCCTGGACGTGTCGAGGTGTCTCCGGGGTGCGGCACACGCACACTCACGGCGGCCGTGGGCGGACGTGCCCCTCGCCCCCTTTGTGGATGTTTCCTGTGGGACGCACGCCAGTCTGCGGAGGGCAGGACGTGCCTAACTGTGCTCGTTTGAATGTCTCTAATTTTAATTACTATTTGGCCAGGGACTTCCACATGCCGATTATAACCACTGAGCTCCCCCAGGAAATGCCTCTCCAAGGGCCGTGTCTGTTTTTCCGACAGGTTGTTTGCCACCTTTTCGTGGATCCGTGGCAATTCTGCAAACTCTGACCGGGACCGAGTTGCCCATCTCCTCCCGGCCTGTGTTGCCTTTTCACATTCTTTGAGGTACCTTTTGATTCATAATATATACATATTATGAATATATTATATTGTATTATAATTCATAATATTAATGTAGTCAATGTTATAAATTTATCCTTTATTGTTAACAGATTTTTTTATCTTGTGTAGAAATTTTCTTTTTCCACCAAGGTCAAAAAGCTATTCTCTGGTATTTTCTCCAAAATGTTCAGTGTTTCAAGTTTCACACCTGAGTCCTTGAGCCACTAGAGTTCACTTTTAGGTTTCCTGTGAGGTAAGATCTGTTATGGGGCTAAGTTGTGTCCCCAAAATTCTTATGTTGAGTCTTAACCCCCAGTACCTTAGAGTGTGACCCTATTTGGATACAGCGTCTTTGAAGAGGTGACTAAGTCACGAGGGTGGGCCCTACTTCAATAGGCCAGGTGTCTTTACATGAAGAGGACATTTGGACAGTGACACAGGGAATTTTGCCTTCGCTGCCATCCCCCGCCCGCCCCCCTGCCCCAGGCGGGACACAGGTCACCTTATCCAGGGTCCGCGGTGGCTCTGCAGGTTTTCCTAAATCCACCTGGTTGGACACCATCCCAGCACGCATAATAAATACTTAATAAATATTTGTTCTTAACTCTGTCCCCTTGCTTTATATCGAAATACACTTAGCACAAGTATAGTATAGTAGGAGTGCTAAAAGTAATAGAGCCTTGGGGTGCCTGGGTGGCTCAGTTGGTTAAGCATTGACTCTTGATTTCAGCTCAGGTCACAGTCTCACAGTTCGTGAGTTCGAGCCCCGAGTCGGGCTCTGTGCTGAGGGTGCGGAACCTGCTTGGGATCCTCTGTCTCCCTCTCTCTCTGCCCCTCCCCCACTTGATTGCATTCTCTCTCTCAAACTAAATAAAAATAAACTTAAATTGAAAAAAATTGAGCCTTTGTTACATATATGTGTGCATTTAGTCTTCTCTTTGTGCCCTCTGAAGCTCGCGGTAGCCTGGACCATCCTGATGGCCCCAAAGGACAGGTGACCGTAGGGGGACAATGTGCTTGGTGAACAAGAAAACACAAAGCCAACAGGAGAAGCTTCTGAAGTTACAGACTGTCTTTTGAGGACTGAGAACATGCCAGCCTCCTACATAATAAATAAAGACCACAAAAGTCTTCTTAAAAACAGAGATGTTGGGGCGCCTGGGTGGCTCAGTCAGTTGAGCGTCCGACTTCGGCTCAGGTCACGATCTCACGGTCCGTGAGTTCGAGCCCCGCGTCGGGCTCTGGGCTGATGGCTCAGAGCCTGGAGCCTGCTTCCGATTCTGTGTCTCCCTCTCTCTCTGACCCTCCCCCATTCATGCTCTGTCTCTGTCTCAAAAATAAATAAACGTTAAAAAAAAAAAAACAGATGTTTTCAACAAAGGGTCTGAAACAAGAAAAAAACAAGCTAAACTTTGATGTGCTGCAACAGGTAAGCATTATTTTCTCTTGAACTTAGAGTTTGGGTTGCCACTACATTTTAGTTAGCATGTCAACTCCAAATTTCTGGCCACGATTATTTCATTATTTCTTAGTTATTGTGACAAAACAACCAAACCAAACTTTTTTTTTTAAGTTGAGTCTTGGGAAAAACCTATAGAAGATCTTTGGTCATTAATCAACGCACCTGTCACTGCCTTGAAATCCTGACTCTGGCGTCTGGAAGACTCCAGGGCTGGGGATCTGCTGCCCCAGGGAGCATGACTGACACACAACCTTCTGTTTCTCTCATTTGGGGGACCAGGAGATAGAGCTTTTGTGTCCTGGGAGCTTTCCTGTCAGACTCCACTCAATCACGACTCAGTCGTCCTACAAATCACACACTCTGTCCTCCACCATCTCCCCTGATTGACTGTCCTTTCAAATCCACCAGATTCAATTCTGTTAGTCTTCTTCTGGCTGATTTTACATCGGAAAATCTTCTAAAGGACTAGAAAAAAAATACTGACATCTGTAGAATGTAAACTATACTTGGAAATGCAAACTTGGACACTGACCGTGGAAAGAAAAGCACCCATGTGCTCTACTGCGTCTGTAAGTAACGCATGGGGTCTGGGAGGCAAGACCTGGCCATCCTGAGACTGCCCACCTGTGGATGCCCTCTCCTCTCCTTTCCTTCCCTTCTCTTGTTTTCCTGACACCACTCAGCAGCCAACATGAGGCCTCTTCTGAAGTTAGGTCTGTTTTCTGATCCTCTGTTCCTCGTAACATTTTTGCTCTGAACCCCAAGATTTCATCAGAGGGAAGGGGAGGAAGACAACTCAATGGTCGAGTTCTTGGATACAATCCCAATAGTACAGTCTGTGGAAGCAACAATTGATAAGTTGGACTTCGTTAAAATTAAAAACTTCTCTGTGAAAGACACCGTCAAGAGATGAGAAAACAAGCCACAGCCTGGGAGAAACCAATTGTCAAAGACACATCCGATAGGGGGCTGTCATCCAAAATACACGAGAGTCTTAAAACTAATAACCCAATTTAAAAATGGACAAAGGTTAGAGCACCTGGAGGCTCAGTCAGTGAAGTGTCCGACTCTTGGTTTCGGCTCAGGTCATGATCTCACGGTTCATGGGTTCAAGCCCCACATTGGGCTCCACTCTGACAGGGTGGAGCCCGCTTGGGATTCTCTCTTTCCCTATTTCTCTGCCCCTCCCCTGCTCACTCTTTCTCTCTCAAAATAAATAAACTTAAGAAAAATTTTTAAAAAATAAATAAAAATGGACAAAAGATCTGAACACACACCTCCCCAGAGAAGAGACAGAGGCAGCAGATGCCTCACTCGTCTTCCACGAAACGCCAGTTAAAACCACACGGGGTCCCACTGCACACCCGTGAGACCGGCCACAATCCGGAACCCCGACAACAGCAGGTGCTGGCGAGGACGTGGGGCAGGAATGCCCACTCACGGCAGGTCACGATGCAGAACGGTGCAGCCCCTCTGGAAGACAGTGTGGAGCCTCCTCACAAAACTAAACACCAGACGGTCCAGCGATCACACTCCTTGGAATTCAGTCAAAGGAGGTGAGAACTTACGTCCACATGGAAACCCGCACGTGGATGTTTACAGCAGCTTTATTTGTAACTGCTAAGCTCGGAAGTAACCAAGATGCCCTTCAGTAGGTGACGGATAAATAAACTGTGGTCCATCCAGACAACGGAATCTCATTCTGCACTAAAAATACATGAGCTACAAGCCACGAAAAGACAAGGAGGAATCTCAGATGTTACTGAGTGAGGGAAGCCAACGTGAAAAGGCCGTGCACTTGATGGTTCCTGCTATACGAAAATCTGGAAAAGGTGAAACTGTATAGACAGGAAACAGATCAGTTGTTGCTGGGAGTTGGGAGATGGAAGTCAGGAGCACAGATGATTTTTAGGGCAGTGGAAAAATACGTATTTAATACATATATAATAATGATGCATGCCATCGTACACTTGTGTGAAGCCCGGCAGTGAACGTGCAAGCAGCTGTGAGAGGAAACAGACCGACGTTAAGGCGGGAGGTCTGCGACGTTTGAGGGCTCCAGGCACAGGATAAAGTCCGCAGCTGGCCCTCTAGGACTGGGGCCCCGCTGGACCCATCGTTTATGTGTTGAACTGATGCTGCTTGGTTTGTGATGATGCCCAGATGGGAGCCTACACAGGAGGGTCCAGGGAGCCGGAAGGGGTCCAGGACGAGGCCAGTTCTCCCCACAGGCTTCTCCTCCGTGTCTCCGGAGCAGCAAGCGGAACTCGGCCCAGATGTGCCCAGATGTGAAACAAGTGACCAAGATGCTCCCTGCAGCTTCCAACTGAAATTAATCATTGAAATGCCTTCCTGAGACCGAGCTCTGCAGGGTGAGGGCCAGACCTCCGATCTGCACACCTCCGTGCCTCACATGCCGGCCGTGAGTGACGAGCCACCTGAGCATTTCGGCACCCGCCTGGCGTGCTCTTCCTGCAACTTAATCTTTAAAAAGTGTTCCATTGGATTGCATTATAATTAAGTATGTGTTTATTAATTCAAATGGAGTCCAGGGCCTGGGCAAGCATGCACACTGGTGTGGGCATCTTTTGTTCTCTGCTGTGTGTGTGTGTGTGTGTGTGTGTGTCTTTATCCAGTCTGCTTCTGACAAAGTAAAAATTAACTTTACAACATAATTTGGACATGGTCAGCTTAGTTCAAATGAAGACAGGAAATCAAAGCATCATAGTTCTTGGTCTGTTCCCTTTGGAGAAGCCTCAGCCTGGCCCCCGCATCCCTGGAGCACTTGGCCTGCTGCCCTGGCGCCCTCTGGCGGCGTTAGTGAAAATACACGTTTCCTCGCCTGAGAATAAGTTTGCAAACCTGAGGAGAGACGGGTTCTGCGTTTTGACATTTTTGTTTCACAGCTTAGGAAACGGGCCGCACAGAGCACATGGCTGCTGAGGGGGGCACGTCCCTCGTGCACTTGTTTGCACACACGTCTTTCTCTCCCTGGGCTCCTGGGCTGAGCTGACACTTGGATGTGTCCCGTCCTGGGTGTGAGTCTTAGGACTAGATCGATACCAAGTTATCGCCAGCCCGCTAGCCACTACTGTCCATGCGCTTTAGGGAAATTTAACGCCTGCCATATGTTTTGATGCTTGCCGTCATCTTATTAAATGAGTGCGGCATGCATTAATACACATTTTATTCGCAAGGGGAAACAAATTCAGAAAAAACTCAGTGATTTGGCCGACACTTCCTCTCTAGCAAATTCCGAGAGTCAGAAGTCAAACCAACCCCTCCCACTCCAAAGACACTCCCCTTCCAGGCCTTGTCTCCCACAGAATGCTATTTTATGTCCTTGATAGTCTTGTGAGCAAGTCTCTGGGAACATGGGAAGCAGTGTTTAAAACCTTTTTCTGATGCGGGAGGAGTCTTCTAACACGGCAAGACTCGGCGCAGGTGTCTTTACCCAGAGTCCACTGCTAGACGTGCAAACGATTCTCAAAACCACTTCGTTTTCACGAGCAGTTTTACAGCCACCAGGCGCTCATCCCGCAGCCGAGGCACAGCGACTATTCCGGAATCTCAGCTGTGTGTGCAGGTAACTTGCTGTCAACAGGAAGTCACCTCACCGGTAGGATGGGGCGTGGAGAACCCCCAAGGCCTCTGGAAGGCTCTCCCGGAGGGCGAACGTGAGGGCGCCATGAACATGAAATCCAACCGTATCGGTCTTCTCCACCTCTGTCGTCCTCCGTGTCTCCGTTATTCTGCTCAGTGGACACTCCAGGGAGTAAACATTCCAAGGCTGCTTGTCACAGGCACCCCACGGCGGGAGGAACACGTGGCCCCTTCCTCACGCCAGAGTTGACCAGCCACAGAAGCAAGTGAAGCAGGGATTCAGGGGGATTCAGGCAAACACTATACTGGAAAAAAAAAAAAAAAAAAAAGACAAATCCCACAAGCATCCACTAAATATATTTCAAAAATGTACATCTTGGGGCGCCTGGGTGGCGCAGTCGGTTAAGCGTCCGACTTCAGCCAGGTCACGATCTCGCGGTCCGTGAGTTCGAGCCCCGCGTCGGGCTCTGGGCTGACGGCTCGGAGCCTGGAGCCTGTTTCCGATTCTGTGTCTCCCTCTCTCTCTGCCCCTCCCCCGTTCATGCTCTGTCTCTCTGTCCCAAAAATAAATAAAAAACGTTGAAAAAAAAAATTTAAAAAAATAAAAAAAAAAAAACGTACATCTTTATAATTTTATACCCCAAGTATGTTTTCAGGGATTCTTGGCTAAACTTTTACATGTCAAAATATAAATAGTCTGAATTCACTATTTCCTTAATTGCCACTTTTACTATTAAATGCACATAATCTCACAAAACATTGACTTAACATGAATCGGACTGACTACTTTGGTTTAATCCTTCCGACGTGAGTAAGCACTTCCAGACCAGAGCGTCAAGAGTGGAGGGCTGGTCTTCGTGACTTCACGGGTAATACAAGTTTGTGTAAGTAAGTGAAACAAACCCCCAAAATATTTGGCATTAGCCAAAATCTATGCAAAATAAATAAATAAAACTGAAAGTAACTGCTTTGCACCAACTTCCTTATTTGTCGTCACGCTCCTTCCAGGATGAGTGGCGGCCTTGTTGGCTTGCAGTGAGGGTGAAGTCCCAGCCCTTCGCAGCTGCGCCAGTCAACACAGAAAACACAAGAATTTCTCACAGTTCTAAACTCTTACAACAAAGGCAAAAATCAAACTTCAAACCGGAAAGACATTTTGCCTTACATGTTATTAATTTTAATAATCAATAATGTTAATTATGTTAAATATGTTAAATGTTTTAATAATGTTAATGTTAATAAATATATGAAATTAGAAACAATTTTTAAGAGGCAATATCGTAGTATGAATAGATTAGTCCGCCAAAGTGCAAAATGTCAATTAGCATTTGCAAAATGTTAGCCTCTCTGGTAACCAAGGAAATGCACATTAGAACAATGAGATAAATTTGTGTTTATTCACCAGAAGAGTATTCTTTTAATGTTGCCAGCTAGAGGAAACAGGGTCAAGGAAACACGTGCAAACGATGCTGGTTTATGCTTCCTGAAGACTGGCTTAGCAATATTTATCAATTGCAATAAAACGTTTATATTTTGACCTAATTTCACTTGCAGGCTTTACCCCACATCAATAACTAACATGTAAAAGTACGCCTCGGAAGTCGTAGAAACTTGTATTGCTTAAGTTAGGAAAACAATCAGAAAAACTCTGCACCTCCAGTACCAGTAACTGGTTAAGCAGATTGAACTAGTGATTTGGTTACAATGCAGTCATTGAAAATGACATACATATTGAAATGTGATCATGATAAAAGGAATTGAAAAAATACTTCATAAAAAATTGATCTCAAGGAAAACTGTAGGGGCAGCGAACTGACATTTGACCATCTCCTTCCGTTCCAAATACACCGGAGGTCATTTAAGAACAGCAAAGCAGACGAGGGCAAGCTGGAGTCCCTGCATGGAAGGTTCAGGAAGAGCGGACTCACGGCGGTGGGCAGGGCTCGGCCCGGGGAGACACGCCCAGGCTCCCCGAGATGGATAAACTCGGCTGGGGACCAGGCCGGACCCGGAGCGCAGGGACCAGCGGTCCCCGTGGGTCCCCGGCAGGAGAGGAGACACACAACACAGGGTGGGCCTGCTGTACGGGCTGCAGGCGGAGGCGGCCGAGTCACTGTCCCTGTCTGGGGACGGCTGTCCCGGGCTCACTGTACAACGCGGGCCCGAATGCCATCCGCGGACCGTTTCTGAACCCGCTCTGGAGGCTGGAAGGAGGCGGTGCGGGGGGCGAGGCCGAGGACATGAAACAAACGTAAGCCGTGACCCCTGCCAACAGGGCACCGACGTAGGCAGTGTCACCAGATGCAGCGTGAGACATCCTCGGCTCCAGGAAGGGAGATGCACAGCACAGAGGACACGTGAGGTCAACAAGAGGCGGCGGGGACCCAAGCACCCGAGGCTCGAGGCTCACTGGCCTTCCCGGGGGCACGGCCTGGCGGGGTAGGGTAGGTGGCTTGGTGTCTGTAAGTGTTGGACCCATTTCCACTGATATTCCTCAGTCCGCATCCCTAGTCAATAAGGATTCCAAATTAAAATTTTTAAGTGCTTTGACATTCAAATTTTATTTATTTATTCAGACAGAGCAAGTAGGGGAGGGGCAGAGAGAGAGACAGAGAGAGAGAGAGAATCCCAAGAAGGCTGCGTAACCTTGAGATCATGACCCGAGCTGAAATCAAGAGTCAGACACTTAACCCACTGAGCCAGCCAGGTGCCCCTAAAAGTTTTTAACTTTAAATTTCTTGTAAAGGGTGAGACTATGTCACCATGTCCTTGCCACTTTGTCACGATAAATAATGCAGGTTTATATGTCACCTTATTTGATATGCATGTGTCTGTGTCTGCGCTGATTTTCTGACAAAAGTCAATGTCTGGGTACGTGAAGCTCAGGGCCTAGTGAGGGACCATGTGGCCACACCAGCAGAGCCAACCTTCTGAGGGTTTCTGCTTCGTCCACAGAAAAGCCAAAGCAAATGTACAATTTCAGGGGGGAAAAACCATACTATATGTTATTAAATATATAGTCGATCAAGTCAATCATACGATCGGTGTCAACAAAGACACTGAAGGTGTCACAGATTTGGAATACGCAAAATATATTTTTATCATGAATCTCTTTTTCCCCCTCTTCGTCTACAAATATACACGTAAAACGTCTGCTTCACTTAAACAGAGGGGACGATGTCCTCTGGATGGAGCGGGCAGTTTGGCGTGTAGGACCTTCCTTCCCATGACAATGAGAATTAAAACACTTTTTAACAATTGCATTTTAAGGCACAGAATATGAACTTACCAGTTAAAAAAGGTTTGTGTTTGTGAAAATAAAATATAACCACCCCCCCTGAAATTACATATGCACACACAAATGTACAAAGACAAGGCCCCGTGTCATGTTTTCACACTGATATACATCATTAAAATCAAATTCAGACCATGTTCACGATACTGCACTATGACATCCAGACGGTCCCACAGCACAGTCCAAATAATTGCAGGGAGTGGAAACGCAGTGCGGCCTCCTTACATCAGTCACGTGAGGCCAGACGTCTGGCTGTGTCCCCTTCCCTCTACGGGCCCGCACAAGCTCAGCCTGCACATCCCTTCTGCCTTGCATGAGCTCACACGGCTACTCCTGGGGACCAGGGCTGGGGCCGGGGCTGTGACGCCTGAGCTGTCCCAGGACCACGACACCACTCAACACCTGATGGGGAGCATCCCACTCACAGGCTGCAAGTGCAATGGACTTGAAATGACGGAACACGGATGCTACTTTGAAACCACTTTTTACGTTCAATACAAAAGAGAACATACCAGGAAGGAACCGGAAAACATGTCATAGTAGAAACTTCACTGGCTCTGTCTAGAAGATCCTATCAACTCCCTTCTAAAACTGTCAGAAATAAGGAAATTGTTTCTCTACCAAGAGTTCACAATTGTCCAGGAAAACGTTCTATATTTCAATTTCAAGATTTAATTTAAAAATCTATCAAAGTGTGGGGTGCCTGGCTGGCTCAGTCAGTTGAGCATCCGACTTCAGCTCAGGTCATGATCTTACTTAGGTTCATGGGTTCAAGCCCTGCATCCAGCTCTGTGCTGACAGCTCGGAGCCTGGAGCCTGCTTCAGATTCAGTGTCTCTCTCTCTCTCTCTCTCTCTCTCTCTCTCTCTCTCTGCCCCTCCCCAACTTGTGCTCTGTCTCTCAAAAATAAATAAACGTTAAAAAAATTTTTTAATTAAAATAAAAACTATCAGAGTGTCACCTTTTAAGCTGCTAAATATAAATGTCAGACTTTTTTTTTTAATTTAAAGAATATGTTTCGTTTAGAGGGAAAAACCTTGTTAAAATTAAGACAACTATTCACAATTTTTTTCATACCCAAATCAAGAGCCAACAGCATTTCCTATACTGGACCCTGCACTTTTAAAAACCTGGATCTCTACTCACCTGTCGCCCTCCAGCTACGGAAGGACCAAGAGGCCTGAGCGACAGTCTGCAAAGGAGATGCTAAGAGGTAATGGTGCACCTGTTCTAACACAAGTGCTAGCACATTCCTGAGCACCCACACTTTTAAAAAGTGAAATTTAGGGGGCGCCTGGGTGGCTCAGTCGGTTAAGCCGCTGACTTCGGCTCAGGTCATGATCTCGCGGTCCGTGAGTTCAAGCCCCGCGTCGGGCTCTGTGCTGACAGCTCAGAGCCTGGAGCCTGTTTCAGATTCTGTGTCTCCCTCTCTCTGACCCTCCCCCGTTCATGCTCTGTCTCTCTCGGTCTCAAAAATAAATAAACGTTAAAAAAAATTTTTTTTAAGTGAAATTTAGGAAGGACTATAATCTTGTCATCATTGTAAAAACCTATTAGCTGGAACAGCTAAACAGTCACTGAATATTTCTACTTCTAATCCCGCATCCTGAAAACCTTTCCATGGAGCCCTGACTTGAAGGCCTTTGTACCGTTAACTCCTAGAACTCCTGTGAGAACACAAAGCAGCCCCGAACTTCCTCTGCCCCGGGGCCAACCGTGTGCCCTTCACAGAAGCCTCGCCTCCTGGGCCTTGGCTGCCTGCGTTCACAAGCCTGACTCTTTTCAGGACCTTGCTCCCAGGGTCTCACATACAGACTGCTCCAGCCCAGGGCTTCTCAATCCTGGCACTGCTAACGTGCCGGGTCAGATCATCCCTAGCTCGGGACCACCCTGGGCTCCAGCCCTCCAGTGACAACCCAGAATGTCACCAGCTTGGCCACATCCCCTCCGCGGAGAACCAGCTGGGCCGCAGCCCGGGAAGCAGCGCATGCAGGGGGTGATGGTGCCGTTGCACGGACAGCACCGTTTATCATTTGCTTCAAAGTGTGTACGTTGCTTCAATGCTTTACAATGAATACTAATCGTACAGGTGACAACTCGGCGAACTATGCACAGACACTACTGATTTACACACTTTAACAGGAAGACGCCGACATCCTGGGTCGATCCAGGGCTAACCAACACCCAGATGGAACAGGAGACTAGTGTTTATTTTAAAAACCAGTTTTAAAGTGTGTCCTACAACACGGATGTCACGATAAAAGAACCCTCTGCACAAACGTGAGTGGCCGAGTGAGGACGCCTCCGATGCGCACTTTAACCCTTGACACGACAACAGAGGAGAACAACGTCCATAAGGAAACCAACGCAACTGTTCCAGTGTTAGTCTTCTTTTCCCTTCCTTCCTCTTCTCTTCTCCTGTAACGTTTTCAGGTCAGTCATTACATTCAAAGTCTTTCGGACCCACATAATCTAAAAACAATGATTTTGAGACACGTTTAGAATTGGAAAACACACATCCGTCAACAACACTAGAACTCAGAAAGCTGTAACACACATACCACAATGATCATGGCATTGAGCAGCAGCGGTGCTGAAAACACTAGAGAAATGAACATCCCCCGTGAATCGAAATACTGGTATTTTGAAAATGACCTGTTTCAGGAAGAAATTAAAAGTTACTTGGTATAACGGAAAAACGTCCTTAGCGATATTCCCTGACGTAAAGCTCCTGGAGAGCCTCTTACGTCGACTAAGGCTCCACCGCCTGCCCCACAACCGAACCCACCCTCAGCCCTTCCCAGCTCACTCCTACTGGGCCCCATCAGGGAACGTGCAGCGGGCCCGCGGCGAAGAAGGCAGGAGCCCCGGGGCCTGGGGAAGAGGACAGTGGGGGCAACAGCAATCAACCCTCGGATTTGCCGGGCAAAGTAAACGCTTGTGCGCTCTGGTTAACGGCGAGTTTGACGTCACCTGGGACGTGCTGTGCCTTCCGTGGGCCAGAAGGCGTCACGGGCTGCACACGCTCCAGAGCTACTCCGAGACGGTGCCAGCCGGCTCTCTGCTCGAACTCTCACCAGCAGGCTGAGTCCCTCAAGCTGCCCCTAGGCAGAGGCTGGTTGTATCCTGGGGCTCGTCTGCGGCCACCAGTGACATGCAGGACGACCGTTTATAAAGCACCTAACAACCCGTTAGCTCAGTGAGTCACGGAGGAGCCGGCCAGCAGCCCTGGCGTCACGGCTGAGAACAGGGGAGGCAGAGCTTAGAGCTTACACTATAGGGGACACGGTTCAGATAAGACGACACTCAAAACGCACTTGTGTGACTGATGTTCCGGAAAAATGAAGCCAAGGAGCATGGAGTTGCACATGGGCTGCAGGAAGGCTCCCGACACTCCAGCAGGGACCCGGGGGAGCCACCAGGGCCCAGCCGTGGCCAGTCCGTGGCCGTGGCTGCCGTGGCTGTGCCGAGGCCTAGGTCGAGGAGGGGCTGGCGCCTGGGGAAGCAGGCCACCGCTCGGGAGGCATGGGGGCGGGCACCGAAGGGGAGGGACAGAGCCGCGCTCGTGGTTTGTTTCCAAGGTCAAGGACCTCGGAAGGAATCTGCGTGGCGAGTGAGGTCTCTGGCCAAAGTCACCGGCAGGAGAAACGCCAGTACAGAGTGGAGCACCGTGCCTGGGGTCAGCTCTGGATGGGGGCCGAGTGTGAAGCGCTGCTCTCCTGATGGTCATCAGACCTCCGGCGGCTGGGGCAGCTGCCCTTGCACAGGAGGAAGGCAGAGAGCGGAAGGAGGGACGTCCTGAGAGAGGAGACTGGCAGCCTGGTGTCCTGGAAACCCGCCAGCAGGTGGTTCAGGGGGAGGGAGGCTGAGGTCAAGTAACCCGCGGACTGGCGGTGGGCCAGGCCCCACGCGCCCCACCCTGTCATGAACAACAGCGTTTCCGCTACAAGGTGGGGAGCGGGCCCAAGGGGACAGTGACCATCTTCCAAGTCTCATCGTGAAGGGTCCAGACGGGGGAGGCCCAAGGGACCCTGTTTTACATTGAAAAGTGGGGATTTTCTCAGTACGTCTGTCTGAGGAGATGGGTTCAGAGGGCAGCCAGGAGCAGGTGCTGGGGCCACAGCCATTCCCTGAAGGCACAGGCTTCTTCCAGGTCCTCAGGACCCGACGAGCAAGGACGTGTGGGGGCTGGAGAGACAGCAGGTGTAACGCAGGTGGGATGGAACGTGCACGGTCACCTAGGGTGGCTTTCCGCAACCTCCTGGAGAGCGCCAAATGGCACACATTCATGCTTCCCGGGCCAAGAGGCAAGGTCTTCAACCCCTTTTTGCTGAGAGTCTAGTAGTTTTTCTTTTTTTTCTTTCACATTGAAGAAATGTAAATGTTTTAGCACTTAGAAATATCAAGACCATTTTTAGCTCACAGGCCACGTAAAACCAGCAGGCCAGATAGGGCCTGTGGACCGTTGTTTGAAAGCCACATCTAGACACACGTGTGAGGGTCCCAGATGAAGCCCCTCGGTTTGCACAGCTGTGTCTCGCTCACACGTGTGGGTGCCGGTGCTGAGCTGCACCCAGACACAGGGCCTGACACTCAGGCAGGATGTGAGAGCTGGAAACGGGGGCAGAGGACAAGCAGAGGGCAGTGACGGCTGGTGATGCCCCGCGGGTCTCCACACCCCGGGGAACAGAGGCTGGCAGGAGCCGTGGTGGAGAGGGAGGAGGTGGGGCTCCAGGGAGGCCACAGGCAAGGGGCTGGAGCTGCGATCACTGGAGGGCGGCCGGGGGTTTATGCCAGGAGGACATCCGAGGCCTCGAGAGGACACGGCAGGTCCAGGGAGGGCAGAGAGGTCTCAGAGCACATCACCCACCGCCCTGACCAGGCATGGACCGAATTCTCTCTAAAATGCCACTTTCTCTACTCTGCAAATAGAGCTACCTCAAACAGCCCCTTGAACTGTTGCCCGCTGTCATGAACTGTATCAACCAATCTTCAAATCCTAAGCTGTCTGATAAGCCGTTCCTCTGACCTAAACCTGTCAGAGCAGAAGCACTTGGGCCCCCGGGGCCTTCAGCGACTTGTTTTCTCTTGCGGCTCCCGGAGTCTTGTGGTCGGCGTGCAATGCTCCCACTGCACAGACCACTCTAGAGTGCCACTCCCCAGTACGGTCAACATGCACAGGGCGTCGGCCTACCTCCAGTTCATTGCCGCTACTTCATTGATGTACTCGGCACAATAAACTAGAATCACTGGAAGAGAGAGAAACCACGTGTCAGGATCCGGATGGCGATTGATCACCAATCTTTACAGAATTAAACATGCTGTTTACGATGGTATATTTAACATAAATGTAAGAGAATAGCAAGAATTTGATGAGAGGTGGACTTCCTATTTTAGAGACAGTGTGAGGTAAGACCGTAACGCTTGCACACTACAGGCAGGACACCTTCCCTTGACGGAAACACAGGAAGGTCTCAGTGCAGAGACGGGAAGCAGGTCTGCCCCTGCAAACCACGTGCGCACACGTGTGCCTGCGCCCGCGCTCCGACACGACCCGGTCACGGTGACCCAGTCACAGAACGCCCAGAGCTGCGAGACCAGGTGCCTTCCACCGTCACACTGCCGCCCCGCGGGGACACACGGGACAGCCGGCTAGAGACAGACCCAGAGGTTCTGGCGGCCGCAGCAGGAATCCCGAGCCCACCCCCCCCCCCCCCCCCGCGAGCCTACCTGAGTAGAGACGGCGACCCTCCCGGAGCCCAGGACGCAGAAGCACGCGGCTATTCAACCCCGGACCCGGAGCTCGCTCAGCACCGCGTGCTGCCACCGTTCCTGCGTGAAAACTACACGGCGGGACGCGGCAAACCGCAAAGTCTGATGCTTTCAGTTCTCAGGTAAATTAAAACGGGAAAAACCTTCCCGTCCTTGACCCAAGTCACAAAACGGAAGCCACCACGGCTTTAGAACCTCTGGACTCCTCCCTCCGGATTGGACCCAACGAGGCACATCAAGAAAGCCAAGGGAAAAGGAGAAAAGGGGGGGAAAGGCTGAGACACGGAAGGCGGCGGAATGACGCCATCTCTGCCAGCTGACCAGGTAATGAATCTCGGCGGTGCCACCCAGGGGCTGAGTGACCTGGGGGGCAGGGAGCCCCTCCGCGTCTCACTTGTAAAAATGCGGCAAATAACACCGCCCTGAATAAAATCAATCCGTGCGGGTCTGAGAGTCCAAGGAATCACAGAAGATGTACACACACGTAGAACACTGTCTGTCTGTTGCCCCCACGTGTGCAAAGTCCTCCCCTCTTCACCCTCAAACATAAGAAACCCAACACGGTTCTTGAGTTGCCAAGTTTTCCTCACACGTCCGCTCCCGTGATCAGGCCGGCGTCTTTCTCCGAGGGACCCGCCCCGGGGCCCGTGCACAAGCTGTCCCCGCGGCAGGGAGTTCACTGGGGTCCTCGCGCCGCACCCCTGCTGCGTCGCTCCCTCCTGCAGGCCCTGCACACCCCAGTCTACGCACTGCCCCCGCACCTCGCACGAGGCCCCGTCCCGGAGCTCCACTGGTTTGCTGCCTCGTCCGGATCACGGGCGGCAGCAACGCACCTCCGCCCGAAACTGCGTCGCGGGGCCGGTGCTGCCCACCACCTCGTGCGGGCCCAGAGGCGCACGCGCCCGTGACAGCACGTGGCGGCAGGAAGCAGGGCCTCCGCTCATCCCTTGCGCTGCAGGACAACTTCTGCGACGCCAACGCACCGCTTCCCTCTCTCCCGAGGACGCTCTCTTACGGACACGTCCCACCCTGCACCTGGTCACGTCACACGGCAATCTGGGTCACAGAATTCGTGCATTCTACTCACCTAAGCACAGGAAATGCCCGACCTGTAGTTTATACCTCTGGGCTGAGAGACACGTGAGCAGCAGACACAGCACGTGGAAGACGGCCAGCCCCAGGAGCCACGGCTCCGCCCAGTCCGTCTGCTGCAAGACACATCGCTAGAAACTCATCACCGACAACTCACGTGGGGGCCAGGCGTCGCGTCTCCTGGGTCAGGGGGGCCAGCGGTCCCTCACTGCCAGCGCTCCTGGGGCTGCGGGGCGGGGCGTCCAGGGCCCTTGCCCCACAGGCCTCCCAGAAGCAGGTGTTGGGGAAGGAAGGGGAGGAGGGAGGCGGGAACCGACCGCACCGCAGCCACCCGCAGACATTAAAGAGAAATGTCACTGCTTTAATGCCTGAGCACGCAGAACTGGGGCACCACGGATTTCCCCTTCTGTGGCCTGAATAAAATCATGTTTTAAGGCTTCTAAGGATCATCGTCCCAGGACAAGCAGGAACAGAGTTCCTGAGACTAGCACTCAAGGCCTTGGGAAATCTGAGCCATCCCAATTTGCTAGATTTCCTCCGACCTTTCTGTCAGGCCGCCAAATAGCACTGACATGTCGGGTCTCCTCAACCGGAGGGTGGGCATGTCCGCACCCCCAGATGCTCGTATCCCCCCCCCCAACCATGCTCGGATTTACCCTTCGTCTAGATCTCCCCTGCAAGCTCACCCCCAAGCCCTGCCCTTAGCCCCGCCCCCAGCAAACCAGGCCGGGAACTGCATCAGGACACTGCAGAGCCCTCAGGACTAAGTGTCCCCTGCCGCTTCTGCACGCCCCGGAGGGTAAACTGCCCACAAGCTACCCGTCCCCATCAATGTGCGGAGGGGGCAAAGGGAAGGGAGTGAGGGGGGGGCGTCCAGAACAGCGCAAGAGCAGCACCTGGAGTTCCCACTGAGCTGGGGGAGCGGTCCCCCCACCACCTCTACCCGCGGTGCGTCCACACCTAGAGCCCAGGGCCGCCCAAGAGTCCCCGCCAGGCCCCTCCCCGAAACGTCCCGCCCACCACCAGGCCCCGCCCAGGATCGGTCCTCCCACCACCAGGCCCCGCCCCCACCCCATCCGGTGTCGTCGGCGTCCGTGGCGGATGCGAACTAACCCGGACTACCCCACCCCCCCACCCACCAACCATCACCCAAGCTGACGACCAAACAGGCAGCGAGTTACCGTGATCACGGCGGGAATGCTGACGGGGAAAGAGCTGACCGAGAAGGCGGACGGCATCGTCCCCGGAAAGGCCCACCCTCGCCACCACCGTCTCCTGTCCCGACCCCAGTCGGTTACCACAGGGAACGCCTCCGGCCTCCCCTCTCGCGGGATTTCTACGTGTCGCGAAATCTGCTCGGACCCAGCTATCTCGCGATATCTCCCGTGCCCGGTGCCAGGTCCACATCTCGCGGTTTTCTATGGCTTTAAATCTAATGTTGAAATTGTAACTACGCTCCCAGAGTGTTTTCCCAAGCGGGCCGAGAGGCGAGAGGGGACGAGAGCGTCTTTAGTTCTCAGACCTTCAACCCAGTGGCGCTCTCGAGAACCCGGGGGCGAGTGGGCGTCTCTGCCTGCTTCCGACGCCGGCCCCGCGGGACCGAGGGGGGACGGTGTCCGCGCTCCCGGGGGACCGAGGGGGACAGCGTCCGGGGGACCGAGGGGAAGGGGGCAGTGCCCGCGCTCCCGGGGGACCATGGGGACGGTGTCCGCGCTCCCGGGGGACCGAGGGGAGAGTATTCGCGCTTCCGGGGAACCGAGGGGGACAGGGTCTGGGAGGGACCCACTTTTTCTGGCAGATAACGTTGTGCGTGCGCACACATCACCTGGGCCCATATGTACGTGGGGTCTGAGTACACCCGGGGGTGCCGAACGTTCCACCTTTCTAACAAGCCGGGTGAGGGGGATGCTGCCTGTGGGCGAGCGCAGTTGAGAAGGCCCTGGGGACGCCCTGCCTACCCTCCGCTTACAGGTGCATTCGGGTCGCTGTTCGTTAACCGGGGTGTCCAGAGCCCTGCGCCTCAGGGACGGACTCGGGACCCGCGGTTAATAGGTGAGCGCGGGCACGCGGTAGCAGGAGCGGGTGAGACAGGGTGTGTGTGCGGCCGCCCGCGGACCTACCCGGAAGGCGACCGTGTGCCCGCCGGGCCGGGACTGCCACGTGCGGAGACAGCGCCCGCCGTCTGGGTGGAGTGGAGCGAGGACGCGCAGTGCGCAGGGGCCCCGCCTCTGGGGCTCGTGCGGGAGCCAGGCGGCGCCAAAGGACGCGAGGAGATGGCTTCCCGGCGGGTGCGTTCCTGAGCGGCGGAATCAAACCGACACTGAACCCAGAGGGCCGCGCTCCGGTTTAAGCCGGGCCGCCGCAGCGTCCGAAACGGCGTCCGGTGACCCCGCAGGTCCCGCGGGTCCCGGCCGCAAGGGTCGTGGGGTCTGCACGCTCCCGCGCCCTCCTCCCCACGCTTTCCACTCCGCCCAGAGACCTCGAAGAACACCTGCTAGGCCAAGTCCCGCCTGCTTTGAACGCTCTGTGCTCCTGCTTCTTAGGTGTTCTCCCTGCTCCCCGCTCCTCTGCCGCTGCGCTCCCTTTTCAGACACTTTCTAACCTTTGCCCGGAATCGTCAGGGGGCACTCAGCTTTCCCTGCGCCGAGTCAAGATCCCACTCGCATCGTGATCCTGGAGGTGGGATCCCTGGCAGTGTGCTCAACACAGAGCTGCCGTTCCGGTTCTGGGACTACATCTCCCCGGGAGGTGACCCTGTGTGCCCTCCGCCCCGCCCCTCCTTCCCCGGAGTTACCGCGGGCCGGGCTGGAACAGACCCCTGCGGGGACCCGGTCGAATCGCATTTTAATCAGGCGCCAGCAGGTGGCAGCACGCCGCCTTGCCTCGGTCCTGCTGGCGGAGCCTGAACACCTTTTCCACGTTTTCAACAAAATCAATTTTCGAGTGTTCACACTTGTTGAACTGAGAGGCTTTACTCTACACCATTTAATTTTAGACGGAGAAATAGTTTGGTTTTTTTTTTCCCCTAGCATTATGGGGTAGCCGAATCTGTTCTTATCGATTCTTCTCTCATAGAATGCAGGTGTAAACTTGCAGTCATTTAACGACAGGCTTCCGAGAACTCCATAATTATGGACAACGAAAGCCTTATGGATTAAATCCAGCAAATTTTATATCTCACCTTCACTTGATATTTTCAGTATTCCACTGATGCGTCCCTACCTCAGTGCTCGGGAAGTGGTGACCACATGGGTCACAACCACACCAAACTGTGCTACTTGGTTTGACGCGTTTCTGTCCTTCTCACTGACTGAGCCGCTCCAGGGCCGGTCCTGTCTTATCTGTCTGATTGTTTGACACCCTCAGCACATCTGATACCTAGTAGGTTGTCCGTGAGAATGTCTGTGACCAGAGCGCCAAACACATCTGTAGCGACAGCTCATTCAGTCGTTGGAGATGAAGATCTTCTGGAATCTGTGTTTGTGTGCAGACCCTCAGGACTACGCATGCGAGCGCACTCCCGGGAGGGCTTCTTGTGTCCGCAGACAAGGGGGGAAGAGCTGAGGAAACAAATTAAGGCACTGTCTTCTCTTGGGAAAATTGAATCCATAATGACACATCATTAGTTGAAGTCGTCCCCTCCCACCCCCACCTTATTCCTGAGCCAGCAGGCACTAAAGCAGCAGTTTTCCAGAACATGTTTGGGAAGCCTCATTGTACAGCATATGGAAGGGACTGTGTTCCTCGAGGCCCATGAGGTTTCTATAGAATTTCTTAAAATTTTATCGTGGCTAGTAGTAAACACACAAGTGCAATGTTATGTTTGGGGATTTTCCCCCTGTATTTTTGATTGTATATTGTCGACCCAAAACAGATAAGATCACTAAAGCGTGGTTAAAAATTAGGCCACACTAACATGGTATTTGGGTATTTGGTGTGCTCTCTAACAGGTCGTCTGTAAGAAGCCAGAGCCAGATGACCAGGCTCTGCTGATGTCCTGGGATGAGGCCCGTGGTGACACAGACATTAGTCTAAACCTCCCTCTTGGCTTTTCTGATGTGTGTGCCTGATGCCTCTCGATGGCAAATCTGTCACAGGCCATCAGTGGCTGGCTCTGGGTTTATGGAAAGTGTGGAAGGATTTCCCACAATGGTTTCTGGCACATAGTGGACACTCAGGGGACGTTTGTCTAGTCATTCATAGCCTGGCCATTGGCTAATGGGACAGGCCCTGGGCCAGATGGTGGACCACCACCAGGCCAAAAGGCGGTCCACGCCATGGGAGACACGTGCTGTGATGGTGCCAAAGGAAACTGCCTGCAGGAAGCGTCACCAGGCGGGGGCACGTGCAGGGCTGACCTCTGAAGATTGAGTAGAGACTCCTCTGGTAAGCTGGGTAGAAGGAAAAGAACATTGCTGGCAGAGGAAACCATGTGTTCAGACACAGGTAAGGATGAAATTTGTTAACGAATATAAAGAACTGTAAGTTCTTGTTCTGGGTTGAAGTGAAAGGCGTCTCGTGGAGAATATTAGGGAATTTGAACATTAACCAGGTAATGTAAGTGTGTGTCCTCTGTGGAGACTGGCCTGACTCTTACAGGCCAGTATTTCTCATTCAAGGCCCACTGTTCTCCATGTTCAGGGACATATTCTCAAACTATTTCTCAGTAAGGCTATAAATGCCACATCTGTATTTAGATGGCAGTGTTTAAAATCACTGTGTCCATTTACACGTCTGTGTCTCCTCTGTCTATGCATCCACTCTGCATTTCCTGAACATCCACTTTATGCCACAGTTTACTTCTAGAACCCCAAAGACGCCCCCACCCTCGTTTCGGGAAATGATGAGCGTGTTCCCTCACACAGAGGAGGGGAGTGTAGGTGGCACATGGGATTATAGTCACTGCACAGCTGCCTTCATGTAGGGAGCGAGGCAACCGGCCATGGCTAGTGTGCGGGGGGAGAAGAGCCTGGCACGCAGGTGCCTCCAGAGGCTGGAAGGCAGCAGAATCATCTCCCTGGGAGACTCAGAGAGGAACCAGCCCTGCCAACACTTTGATTTCAACCCAGTGAGACCCGTTTCAGAGTTTTGACTCCCAAAAATGTAAGATGCATTTGTTAAGCTGCTAAGTTTGGGGCAGTTTGTTAGAGCAGCAACAGAAAATACGTAAGGCAGGGGGTGCAATGGGCGGCGGTCGGTAACCACTCATGTTTTTCAGAAACCTCAGTACGCGTGTGGTCTCCCCCAGGTGAATGTCCTCCGCGGTCGATGCACGACGTCCCCACCCTCCAGCTGTCACTCCATGAGTTCCTGGGCACAGTACGCACACCTTCCTGTGCTTCTTACATCCTTTCCACCCTTAAAAAAATTTTTCTTAACGTTTATTTATTTTTGAGACAGAGAGAGACAGAGCATGAACAGGGGAGGGCAGAGAGAGAGGGAGACACAGAATCCGAACAGGCTCCAGGCTCCGAGCTGTCATCACAGAGCCCAACGCGGGGCTCGAACTCACGGACCGTGAGATCATGACCTGAGCCGAAGTCGGACGCTTAACCGACCGAGCCACCCAGGCGCCCCCTTTCCACCCTTTAAATGCAACCTCTGGGATCCTATTAGCTGGGACTTTCTTGATTGTAGGTTGTGGAAATCTCCTCTCCCTCTGGCAGAGCAACGTTCTCTGGACCTAGAGCAGGAAGCATGGCCCTGAGCCTTGGCCGCAGACCCTCCTGTCTACATTCATGTTCCCCGTTGCTTGACATCGTTATGAAAGCAGTGGCCGAATCATAGAATGACTTTCTAAATTAGGAGGGGCAAAAGCATCTTTTGATTTTTACTTCTGTCAACTAGCTGTTTCTCCAGCTTTTAAGATGATAAACTAGGGGCCCCCCGGGGGCTCAGTCGGTTAGGCATCTGACACCTGATTTCGGCTCAGGTCATGATCTCGGGGTTCATGAGACCGAGCCCCGTGTCGGGCTCTGCACTGACAGCTGGGAGCCTGCTTGGGATTCTCTCCCTCCCTCTCTCTGCCCCTTCCCCACTCACGCTCTCGCTCTAAAACACAAAACAAAGCTGGGGACACGTCGAAGACTCGGTGAGAAGAGAGGTCAGCTGGGACAGCAAGTGGGAGACTTGATGGCTCGCAGGCTGGTTGCGGGGGGCGGGGAGGCCTGAGGACAGAGGGTGCTCTTTGCAGGGTCAAGGTGGGAGTGACCCAGCCCAGTGTTCACAGGTTCGCACCAGTGCCTGATTCTTTATCCTTTTCCCTTTTGTTTCGTTAAACACCTAGAGCGAGATATGGGCTGGTAGGCTGGGTGCACATGCAGCGTGATTCTCCTGACAGGAGCCCGCCCCCCAGGGTCCCCCTCCTGGTGCTGGTCCTGCTGGAGGCACCATCGCCACGCTTGCTGTGTCTTAACGTGCGTTTCCCAGATAACTAGTAAAAGTGAATTCTTGTTCATATGCTTATTGGCAATTTATATATCTTCTTTGGTAAAGTTTCTATTTAAATATTTTCTCCATTTTTTACTGGGTTGTTTTTTCTTTTTATTATTAGGTATAAGATTAAAAAATATGTTTTGCACACTCGTTGTTTATTAGATCTATGTTTTGTGAATGTTTTCTCCTGATCAGGAGCTTGTCTATTCGTAGTCTTACGGAATCTTCAATGAACAAATATTTTCAATTTTGGCAAAGTTACTTTATCATTTTTTAACATGTTCATTGTTTTCTGTGGCCTAAGAAACATTTGCCTACCTCATATCACAAAGATCCTGTATTTTCACATAAAACTTTAAATGTCGATGAGCCATCTCAAATTAACTTTTGTGAAATGGGTGAATGAGGAAGGGTCAAGTTCATGTTTTCCTTGATATGCAATTATTCCAGAACTGTTTACTAAAAAATGCTTTCTTTCCCCCATTTGATTGCCTTTCCACCTTTGTCCAACATCAGCCAGCCCTGGGGGGTGCCTACTGCTGGGCTCTGTCCTGTGCGGGCCCCCTGCCCTCACACACACAGTCTCTACCACTGAACTTTATCTGAGGCTCAACCTTATCTACATGCATCGTAAACACTGGGAGAAAGTAAAATAAGGTACAGTAGAATGCATCAGATGTATCTACAAAACCTACAGGAAATGTCTTTTAAACTTGCCCCCCATTTACCATTTCCAAAGCTCTTCACCCCTTTCTGGAGATTCACATTTTTGTGCTGTATCATTTTCTCTGAGGCTAAAGAATTTCCTTTAGCATTTCATGCCATATGGATCTGTTGCTATTTCCTTAGTTTTCTCTGTCTGGGGATGCTTTCATTTGGTCTTCGTTTGACAGGCTATTTTTGCGGCACATTGATTTTTGCACGTGACCTTGTCTTTCCGTGAGCGCTCTGGAGCAGCCCTGCTGTCTTCCGACCGTAGCTTCTCACCGGAGCCAGCTGTCCTTCCGCATGCAGGTTTTCTGTGGGTACTGTGCCATACTCCTGTTTTGAGGATTTTCTCTTGGTTTCACCAGATGGACGATGATGTGCCTAAGATTCATTTTATCTGTATTTGTATTTCTTTTGGCTCAATAAACTTAATTCTCTGAGTTATATCTGTTTTTAACCAAATATTTACACTTTTCAGACACCATTCCCACCAATATCCCTGTCCTATTCTTTGTCTCTTCTCTCCTGAGATGACAGACGAATGTATATGCTAGACGTCCCAGGATTACAGAGGTATGCTTAGTTTGTAGGCTGTACAAAATGGGGTATATGAGAGCTGGTCCCGGGCTTGATGAGCCCTGGTCTCCACGGTGAAATGTAAACACAGCAGTTAACTCAAACTACAACAGAGGAGTCTGGTGTGTAGGGCACATTTCCTGTTTCTTTGATTTTGGGGTAGTTTTGTAGGACCTATTGGACATTGTGCATAACATAGATATGGGTTCTGTTATTTCTTCCAGAGATTAGTGACTTAAACAAATAAAGGCATTAAATCAGTTTGACAAACTGCTGTTGAAGACTATGAGTCTGGAGTTCTCTCTCGTCCAGCAAGAGAGCAGACGCAGAATTGAATACAAGAGAGGCTAATGTCTGGGAGAAGATAAGAGCCTGAACAGGGGTTTCGTCTCTGGATTTACGGAGCTCACTAGATGCTACCCACGTGGCGAATGTGAAGAAAACAAGATCTTACACACGCGAACGTGGAGAAAACAATCAGACAGTAATCATTAACCTATGTGTGTAAGAAGCAAAGCGGGGGCAAGAGGAGTTTGTGGTCAAAGCATACTGGCACCAGAGGGAAAGTAATTTCCTGCAGGTGGTCCAACAAGTTACTCATGATCCCCGTACAATGTCTCGCTAGCTAACCTCAGGCGCTTTCACCCCGTGGTGGCGGCTTTCTGCCCCATGATTTTCTAACCCATTTATGTAAGTATAAAGAATTCTTGAACCTATTTCCCCACAAGCTGCAAACTCTTTTGTGCAGAAGCTGAGTTCTTAGTTGGGTTCATCATCCTTAGACGGGCTGCTTGCAGCATGCTTTGTGCAGAGCTCAGGCACCAGCCAGAACCTGCGGCACGGCACGTGCACTGAATTTGGGGTGGCCGCCTCTGCATCCCTCCTTCCCTGTGGGCAGCCATCACTCCGTGGATGTGTCCTCTGTGTCTTCAGGCAGGGAAGACTGAGGATTCCCTGCCACAGGGAAGGCCTTCCCCTAAAACCAAAGTCCCTATGAGAAATCTGCTTCTTCCCCCGTGCGCTGCCATTCTCTCCCACCGTCTGAGCGTCCCATCGTCCTCCAGGCCTTCAGGAGGTCACTTTCCAGATTTCGTTCAGTTTGCAGTTTTAACTTGAGGACACTGTCGTAACAGCAGCAGGCTTGGCCGCTTCCTGCAGAAGTGCTATCCTGACACCACTTTTTTTTCTTAATGTTCATTTATTTTTGAGACAATGCAAGAGACAGAGTGCAAGCAGGGGAGGGGCAGACAGAGGGAGACACGGAATCCAAAGCGGGCTCCAGGCTCTGAGCTGTCAGCCCAGAGCCGTGACGTGGGGCTCAAACTCACGCACCGTGAGATCATGACCTGAGCGGAAGTCGGACGCTTAACTGAGCCACTCAGGCGCCCCTATCCTGACACCACTTTTAAGTGGTGCTCCGGTAGAGGCCGAGGCGAGGCCACTCCGATGGGCCACTTTGGCACGAAGCCTACTTGGAGGTAAAGGCAATCAAAACCCAGCAGATTCAGGAAAAGCTCTTCCCCTCCCCCTCAACTGCCTGCCCTACAGGAAGAGAGCTATTAACAGGCTCCCCTTCACCCAGGAAACCCACCTGCGTAATGGGCACCTTTATTCCCAAGCATCTCCTGTCACCTTCCTGCTAATGTCCTTCCTCCTCTTTGTGTCCCAACACCTCTCCCTCCCCTGAGCTCACGGAAGCTTCCGGTTGCCTCACTGTCTTTGGAATTTCACATCAGGGTGGGTTCCCGTTATGTTTGGCATTAATTTTGATTTTCTCCTGTTGACCTACCTCATGTATTTGACTGTCACCCAGTTCACAGAGCCTTGAAGGGGACGGGAGTTCCTGCCCCTGACACCCCAGCCCCGTTCTGTGCTATGTGTTTGCTACCTTGTCCATTTTGCAGTGAGCCAGCAGACTCCAGGGAGGAGAGTGACTGCCAGTCAGGATTTACGCAGGATTCTCCAGTGTAAACTCTCTTAGATGTTTTCCCCGTCAGACCAAACCTAATTTCCTCCCTCTTCTAGATCGAGAATTCTTCATGTTAGGAGATGATTTTTCTCTCCAGAAAGTAATAAACTATTGACTCGATACCTGATTCCCTTGCTCAGACGGAGCCTTCTAGTCTCTGAATTCATGTCTCAGAAAACTCTTCCAGACCACTCTTTCACCTGCTTGCAATGGTGTTTTGGGCTGTCTGGTCACCTTCTTCTCGGCCGCGGTGGGGCTGCCGGGATGGGCACAGAGGGTTCCGTCAGTAAAGAGCTGCTTGGGAACAGGAGTTGGCCCGCCACCTTGTGGCCACTTTCCTTCCGTGGCACCGGATGTTCACACGCAGATTTGCTCTCCTGACCTGTCGAGGTGGGTTGGAAAGGTCCCGGGCTTCCAAGGCAACGCTCCTGCTCACCGTGGGGACTACAGTAGGGTTGTGGAAGCAGGGATCTCAGCCCCCGCCCCACACCAGCCCGGCACCCTGGCCCCCACAAGGGGACCTCCGGCAGGGGCATCCCCGTGTTGCCATGGCGACGTGCCCCAGGGCCTGAGCAGCACTGCCTCCATGCTGTGGCCGGTCCCCTAGTGGTCCAGCAGGGTGACAGCTGTGCACTTCCCGTGCTGCTCAGGATCTTGTGGCATCATCACCAACTTGTTTCTAAGATTCTAGACAACTACGACAGAGCTTTGCATGCAGTTGTCAAACAGATTTCCACCTCCACGTGAGCAGTCATCACACACATTGACGGGCCCCGGAGACATCCAGAGAATCATTCACCTCTTCAGCAGGGGGTCTGCTCTTGTTCTGGTACCAAAGACAGAGACAAAAGCCCGTCCAAAGGCTGCTTATGACTCTAAGCAAGAATCAGCAGGTGATTCCTTCTGAGCCTCAAGGTGGGGGGGAGCCTCTGGGAGGGGCTGACTGGGAGACTGCCGCGGTCGGCCTGCACACAGAGCAGGTGCACACGGGACGCCTACTCGGTGGTGTGAAACCACAACCTGACGCAAGGTGATGAGTTTACATCGGGGTCTCCTGTGGCATTTGGACTGAGAGTTGATGATGGTTGCCCTCGCGTGGAACATCTGGTCCTTCCCTGAGGGTCGTCAGGTGGTTTTCTGGGTAACATTCTGCACGTGGCATGAGTTAGCTGGGCTGCCGTGGTGATAGTACAGACGTGGGGATTGAACGACCCAAGTTTATCGTCTCACAGTGTTGGAGGCTGGAGTCCAAGGTCAAGGTGTTGGGGCTGGTTCCTCTGAGGCTTCTCTCCTGGGCCTGTGCTCACCTGGTCTGCCCTCTGTGGTGTCAGGGCTCAAACCTCTTCTTATGAGGACACCAGTTGTGTGGATTAGATCTCACCCTGATGAGCTCATTTTACCTTAGTTAAAGACCATGTCTTCAAATATCATCACGTTTGAGGCTCTGGGGGTTGGGACCCACCATATGAATCTGCGGAGACACAGCTCAGCCCGTCACGGCCACCACGGGGCGTTTGGCACAGGGCCAAGGACACGCTTCCCCGTCCAGTCCTCTCTAATTTGTAAGCATCTGGAATAGTGGAAAGAAAATGGATTTAAATCAGAGAAAACTGGATTTTAGTATGATTTGTTTTCCCTACTAGCTGCATGGCCTTGGGATTGTTAGTTTTTAGTTGCCCGAGTCTTCGTTTGTGAGTGAATGTGGAGAACGGTGTGTTTTGCTGATTGCTTTGAGGGTTTGTGATCACTGCCTTGAAGGTCCTGCCTCCGGCCCAGTGTGAGGCCTTCTTTCTGCCTGACAAATAAGTGAATGCCAGGAGGACAGTGGTCCCCCAGTTACTGCAATGCCTCTTCCCACCTGTCTCCTCAATGCCAGGAGCCACCTACCTGAGTGGCCAACGAGTAAAAGAGGGTACAGGACCTGTCCTTTGATATGGATTCTGGACCATGCTTAAGAATAGCCTTTCTGTGGGGCCCCTGGGTGGCTCAAGTCAGTTGAGCATCCGACTTCGGCTCAGGTCAGGATCTCACGGCTCGTGGGTTCAAGCCCCGCATTGGGCCCAGTGCTGATGGCTCGGAGAATGGAGCCTGCTTCCGATTCTGTGTCTCCCTCTCTCTCTGCTGCTCCCACACTCACACTGTCTCTTTCTCTCAAAAATAAATACACATTAAAAAAAAAAAAAAAACAGGGGCTCCTGGGTGGCTCAGTCGGTTGGGCGTCCGACTTCAGCTCAGGTCATAATCTCGGGGTCCGTGAGTTTGAGCCCTGTGTCGGGCTCTGGGCTGATGGCTCAGAGCCTGGAGCCTGCTTCTGGTTCTGTGTCTCCCTCTCTCTCTGCCCCTCCCCCGTTCATGCTCTGTCTCAAAAATAAATAAACGTTAAAAAAAAAACATTTAAAAAAAAACAGCCTTTCTCACTTATTGCTTATTACCCACAATGCATCTTGAAGATTTCCAATTTAAAGTTGGGTGTGATTTTAAGGACATTTGCAAAACTATGCGCAGGATATTTCTAAGTTATGTATTCATTGATTAATTTTTGCTTTTTCATCAGTCCCAACAGACTCACATTTACCAGCCTTTCCAAAGCAATCCGCTTATATCATGAATCTTCATATTCAGTTCGGTTAAGTAATATAAGTACAATAACGAGCAAAACCTTATGAACTTGGTTGGGGGTAAACACGGCTTCCTTTTCATAAGACTTTAACTCCCTGTGGGGAACACACACACAGGCTTTGAGTGTCCAGAACCCTGTGGGCCACAGCAAAATACAACAGAGGATTCGGAAAGGTCCCCTAATTCGGGGAGTTAAATGAAGTATGACAACAGTGACCACTTTCAGAAGAACTATTCCTGCAAAAACTTAGAAGGTGTGGGGAAAAAAATAAAGAAAAAAACAGACATAAAAGGTTTTGGGGGGGCGCCTGGGTGGCTCAGTCGGTTAAGCGTCCGACTTCGGCTCAGGTCACGATCTCGCAGCCCGTGAGTTCGAGCCCCGCGTCGGGCTCTGGGCTGATGGCTCAGAGCCTGGAGCCTGTTTCCGATTCTGTGTTTCCCTCTCTCTCTGCCCCTCCCCCGCTCGTGCTCTGTCTCTCTCTGTCTCAAAAATAAATAAAAACATTAAAAAAAATTAAAAAAAAAATGTTTGGGAATGCCCTGAATACCTTGATTTCATTTCTTAGTTTTGCATCTCACACAGCAGAGCCACTCTTAAAGTTTATCCTTCTTAGCAGATGTTATTTAAAATACAAGAATGCAGGGGCACCTGGGTGGCTCAGTTGAGCGTCTGACTCTTGGTTTCAGCTCAGGTCATGATCCCAGGGTCGTGGGATCGAGCCCCACGTCAGGCTCCGTGCTAAATGTGGAGCCTGCTTGGGATTCTCTCTCTCTCCCTCTGCCCCCCTCCCCCAGTTGCACGTGCACTCTCTCTAAAAAATAAAAAATCAAAATATAAGTAAAATACAGTAATACAGACAATTTTATAGCTTTATGGAACCTAGAGACCAAATCAGTTCAGTGACTCATTTTACAAATAACTTGTGCTGTGTCCCATGCAGAGGGCATGGGGGTCCATTTAAAGCTTCCCCTTCGGAAACGCCAAGGCATCAGAGGATGCCATGTGCGAGTTTCCATTTTATTTTATTCTCAAGTCTGTATTTTTTTACACAGGACCAATGAACGTAGGCAAAGAAGCAAACACACAAACTTAAAGCGTGACCGCCACGGGGCGCTATTTGGAATGTATCTGTCACCTTTGCAGTTTGGTTTTCCTGCAGACGCGAGCCTTGGGTCTCTATGCTTCGGGGTTGGCTCCCCCGAGCAGGACACAGCGTCAGTGTGAGAGGGTTCCTTCAGCCCTGTTGTCCCTGCCACCTCCTGCTGGGCCGCTGCTCCCGTTTGCAAGCTGCACTAAGGGTTCTCCTTTCTCCAGAGATCCTTCCCTCTTTCCTGCGCAGTCCGCGGTGGGGACAAGCAGCTTTGCCCACGGTTGCTTTAGGTCTGGATTCGGGCCTCAGGATACACGGAAGGCTGATGGAGCCACGCCACCGCCTGCTCCAAAAACAAGAATCGTTGTCCTGATTTTTGGAGCGAGTCCTGAAAGACATTCTCAGAAGGAAGAAAGGAACAAAATTTCAAGACACTCCTTTGTTAATAGAGTTTAACCCAAGAAAGAGGAAAGAGAAGTGATGGGTTAAAGGTGAGACCCCGTGTGTCCACACCGTGACAGAAGGCAGCAGCGGTCTCGGGGAGAAAGTCCGGCAGTTCCGGCCCAGTCACCCTGGGCACTGGCATCCGTGTCTGCCCCCCAAGCCCTGTGCCGCTGTCCTCTGGTTTTCTGTCCCTGCTCTGCCCTGGCCGCTGCTCATGGAAACTTCTGGCGCCAGTGGGAGACTGGAGGCCCCTCAGTCTTTCAGATGGCCCGATCCAGGCGTGGTCATCTTAACTCTCTTCAATTATTGTGTTAAAATCACATAATTACCTAGAAACATGACACTTTTGTTATCACAGATTTTGTCATTACAGCTTCTGAGTATCAACAGATCCTAAGGAATATCATAAAAAGACAAATGTATTGTCGAACCTAGAACCAAAATCAACAAGTGAACAGAAGACAAGGTTTGTTTTCACTCATCAACCCCGTCCACACAGAAACCCGCATGTAATTCTGCACGGCGGTGTGTTTTCCTTTGACAGCAGCTTGAATTTGATTATGTGGAGGCAGAAAAGATTAACAACACATTTAGACGGAAAGAATTGGTCGGTTAATCAAAAGGCCAATTGCAGACACCTTTCTCTTTTTGTGACCCACAGGGTTTGTGCAGGTGACACCCATGGGGGCCTCCGCAGGCCCAGGAAGCTCTGGAAATCGCTCACACGTCTCTTTCTCAGCCTGTTTACATACGGTTTCTCTGCAGGAAAAGTCTACATCTTTAGCTAAAGGGCCCGTGGCACCCAGAGATTGAGAAGATGGGCTACGTTTCCTGGTTCCTGGAGCTTAAATGTCAAATATTATTGCCTCCATCTTTCACTCGGGTTTGCTGTTACGATGCATCTTTCCAGATAGTGGACATGGGAACCTTTCCTGTGGGCACACCACCAGCCCTTCACTTGTGAAAACAACTGAAATGTGTTGATTTCCTAAGAATTTACAGGCTTTTCTATTCGGTGGATGTCGTGTGGGGAAGTGTAAATGAGGAGTGAAATGAAAAGTTTCAGCCCGCTGGGCAAAGAGGGCACTGTGTCTTGTGGTTAGAACTTGGCTGTGACACTCAGCTCTGCAGAAAGAACTCACCAGCCCAGCGGCCATCCCTTTCCCTGGGAGAGAAGATCACTCCTACACTATACCTGGAGGTAAGAAACTGTAGCTAATGCGGGGAGAGCAACCTAAAGTAACCTGGAGATGTTCCAGCTGTAGCCGTCCGTCCACACGGTGGGGAAACAGCACAATCAAACGTGGAAAACGGACACGGTAAGGCGGCAGGAGTGCAGACTGAACAAGTAGATACTAATTTATTTCTTTAAATAAAAACTTTAAAAACGTATTATTCCGGGGGCGCCTGGATGGCTCGGTTGGTTAAGCGTCCGACCCTTGATCTCCGCTCCAGTCGCGATCCCATGGTTCGTGAGTTTGAGCCCCGCGTCGGGCTCTATGCTGACAGCCCAGAGCCTGCTTGGGATCCTCTGTCTCTCACCCTGTGCTCCTCCCCTCACTTGCACACTTTCTTTCTCCCTCTCTCAAAAATAAAAAACTTTAATAAAAAAATTAAAAATATATTATTCCGATTTAGAATTTTAACAAGACTATTACCTTTCTTATTTGCCTTTCATTTTGATATTTGAATATACTTTGAACTTCATTTCCATTATTTTTCTATTAAGATTTCCTTATGAAACACTCCATGATCATCTTAAAATCTTGTGGTGAGTATTCAGTACTTTCTTTAGCTAAAAGTCAAAAGACTTGCTGCTTGTCAGCAAGCAGGAGGAAGCTGGAGAGGAGAAGGCGGAGAAGTACGTCGGATGCGCAGAGAACACTGACTTCATCCAGAAGAAAAATCTACAGGTGGGTGTTTTTAGGGCTTCTTCCTTTTCTTTAACTGTGACTAAATGACACCGTGTTGAAACGTAATGTGCTCCAGGGTAAGTCCTGGCTGTGGAAAACCCCTTAACAAGACCTAAACCTTGTCACTGGTTGCTCAGTTTGCTGCTGTCTTGGTGGTTGGATCAGATCCAACCAGTGGATTGATGCGTTTCTGCCGAGTGTGCTCCGTCCTGGGCTTACAGGTGTCCTGTCTCACTGGGACGACGCTAAAATGACAGCTGTTAAAATATAAATAAAATAAAACCAGTGCACAAAATGAAACCGTTCAAAAATCTGCTCCACGCTGTGTGAGGTAGCTCGATGTTTTAAGCAACATTTTCGTTAAATGAACATTGGTTTGGGGGCGCCTGGGTGGCTCAGTCGATTGGGTGTCCGACGTTGGCTCAGGTCATGATCTCACGGTTCGTGGGTTCAAGCCCTGCATCGGGCTCTGTGCTGACAGCTCGGAGCCTGCAGCCTGCTTCGGATTCTGTGTCTCCCTCTCTCTCTGCCCCTCCTCCACTTGTGCTCTGTCTCCCTCTGTCTCAAAAATGAAAAAACATTAAAAAATTTGTTTAAATAAATTTAAAAAATAAACATTGGTTTGGTGTGTCTTTTCCACTAGCCTACACAAAGTCTGTTTTTACTTTGTTTTTTACTTTGTTTTTTACTTTGTTTCCAATCATGTGATATTTTACCTATGGGATGTTGAGTGTGAACGTGTGTTGTAATTACCTTTACTGAGAACCTAAAACTGAACTTCAGGGACGTGAGAAAGGTAAGAACTTCTCTTTCTCTTGATTTAAAAATTGCGCTGTCGGTCTCTTCGGAAGATGGCGGCGTAGGAGGACGCCGGGCTCACCGCGTGTCCTGCTGATCACTTAGATTCCACCTACACCTGCCTAAATAACCCAGAAAACCACCAGAGGATTAGCAGAACGGAGTCGCCGGAGCCAAGCGCAGACGAGAGGCCCACGGAAGAGGGTAGGAAGGGCGGCGAGGCGGTGCGCGCTCCACGGACCGGCGGGAGGGAGCCGGGGCGGAGGGGCGGCTCGCCGGCCAAGCAGAGCCCCCGAGTCTGGCTTGCAAAAAGCGGAGGGGCCGGACGGACTGTGTTCCGACAGCAAGCGCGACTTAGCGTCTGGGAGGTCATAAGTGAACAGCTCTGCTCAGAAAGCGGGAAGGCTGGAGGACAAAGGGAGGGAGAGCTGCTGAGCCCCCTGACGACAGAGCTCAGTTTGGTGGGGAACAAAGGCGCTCGCCAGCGCCATCTCCCCCGCCCATCCCCCAGCCAAAATCCCAAAGAGAACCAGTTCCTGCCAGGGAACTTGCTCGCTCCGCGCAAACACCCAACTCTGCGCTTCTGCAGAACCAAACCTCCGGCAGCGGATCTGACTCCCTCCCGCTGCCACAGGGCCCCTCCTGAAGTGGATCACCTAAGGAGAAGCAAGCTAAGCCTGCCCCTCCTGCCCCTGTGCACCTTGCCTACCCACCCCAGCTAAGACGCCAGATCCCCAGCATCACAAGCCTGGCAGTGCGCAAGTAGCCCAGACGGGCCACGCCACCCCACAGTGAATCCCGCCCCTAGGAGAGGGGAAGAGAAGGCACACACCAGTCTGACTGTGGCCCCAGCGGTGGGCTGGGGGCAGACATCAGGTCGGACTGCGGCCCCGCCCACCAACTCCAGTTATACACCACAGCACAGGGGAAGCGCCCTGCAGGTCCTCACCACTCCAGGGACTATCCAAAATGACCAAACGGAAGAATTCCCCTCAGAAGAATCTCCAGGAAATAACAACAGCTAATGAGCTGATCAAAAAGGATTTAAATAATATAACAGAAAGTGAATTTAGAATAATAGTCATAAAATTAATCGCTGGGCTTGAAAACAGAGTAGAGGACAGCAGAGAATCTCTTGCTACAGAGATCAAGGGACTAAGGAACAGTCACGAGGAGCTGAAAAACGCTTTAAACGAAATGCAAAACAAAATGGAAACCACCACGGCTCGGATTGAAGAGGCAGAGGAGAGAATAGGTGAACTAGAAGATAAAGTTATGGAAAACGAGGAAGCTGAGAACAAGAGAGATAAAAAAATCCAGGAGTATGAGGGGAAAATTAGAGAACTAAGTGAAACACTAAAAAGAAATAATATACGCATAATTGGTATCCCAGAGGAGGAAGAGAGAGGGAAAGGTGCTGAAGGGGTACTTGAAGAAATAATAGCTGAGAACTTCCCTGAACTGGGGAAGGAAAAAGGCATTGAAATCCAAGAGGCACAGAGAACTCCCTTCAGACGTAACTTGAATCGATCTTCTGCACGACATATCATAGTGAAACTGGCAAAATACAAGGATAAAGAGAAAATTCTGAAAGCAGCAAGGGGTAAACGTGCCCTCACATATAAAGGGAGACCTATAAGACTCATGACTGATCTCTCTTTTGAAACTTGGCAGGCCAGAAAGAATTGGCACGAGATTTTCAATGTGCTAGACAGAAAAAATATGCAGCCGAGAATCCTTTATCCAGCAAGTCTGTCATTTAGAATAGAAGGAGAGATAAAGGTCTTCCCAAACAAACAAAAACTGAAGGAATATGTCACCACTAAACCAGCCCTACAAGAGATCCTAAGGGGGACCCTGTGAGACAAAGTACCAGAGACATCACTATAAGCATAAAACATACAGACATCACAATGACTCTAAACCCGTATCTTTCTATAATAACACTGAATGTAAATGGATTAAATGTGCCAACCAAAAGACATAGGGTATCAGAATGGATAAAAAAAACAAGACCCATCTATTTGCTGTCTACAAGAGACTCATTTTAGACCTGAGGACACCTTTAGATTGAGAGTGAGGAGATGGAGAACTATTTATCATGCTACTGGAAGCCAAAAGAAAGTTGGAGTAGCCATACTTATATCAGACAAACTAGACTTTAAACTAAAGGCTGTAACAAGAGATGAAGAAGGGCATTATATAATAGTGACAGGGTCTATCCATCAGGAAGAGCTAACAATTATAAATGTCTATGCGCCGAATACCGGAGCCCCCAAATATATAAAACAATTACTCATAAACATAAGCAACCTTATTGATAAGAATGTGGTAATTGCAGGGGACTTTAACACCCCACTTACAGAAATGGATAGATCATCTAGACACACGGTCAATAAAGAAACAAGGGCCCTGAATGATACATTGGATCAGATGAACTTGACAGATATATTTAGAACTCTGCATCCCAAAGCAACAGAATATACTTTCTTCTCGAGTGCACATGGAACATTCTCCAAGATAGATCATATACTGGGTCACAAAACAGCCCTTCATAAGTTTACAAGAATTGAAATTATACCATGCATACTTTCAGACCACAATGCTAAGAAGCTTGAAATCAACCACAGGAAAATGTCTGGAAAACCTCCAAAAGCATGGAGGTTAAAGAACACCCTACTAACGAATGAGTGGGTCAACCAGGCAATTAGAGAAGAAATTAAAAAATATATGGAAACAAATGAAAATGAAAATACAACAATCCAAACACTTTGGGACGCAGTGAAGGCAGTCCTGAGAGGAAAATACATTGCAATCCAGGCCTATCTCAAGAAACAAGAAAAATCCCAAATACAAAATCTAACAGCACACCTAAAGGAAATAGAAGCAGAACAGCAAAGGCAGCCTAAACCCAGCAGAAGAAGAGAAATAATAAAGATCAGAGCAGAAATAAACAATATAGAATCTAAAAAAACTGTAGAGCAGATCAACGAAACCAAGAGTTGGTTTTTTGAAAAAATAAACAAAATTGACAAACCTCTAGCCAGGCTTCTCAAAAAGAAAAGGGAGACGACCCAAATAGATAAAATCATGAATGAAAATGGAATGATTACAACCAATCCCTCAGAGATACAAACAATTATCAGGGAATACTATGAAAAATTATATGCCAACAAATTGGACAACCTGGAAGAAATGGACAAATCCCTGAACACCCACACGCTTCCAAAACTCAATCAGGAGGAAATAGAAAGCTTGAACAGACCCATCACCAGCTAAGAAATTGAATCGGTTATCAAAAATCTCCCAACAAATAAGAGTCCAGGACCAGATGGCTTCCCAGGGGAGTTCTACCAGACGTTTAAAGCAGAGATAATACCTATCCTTCTCAAGCTATTCCAAGAAATAGAAAGGGAAGGAAAACTTCCAGACTCATTCTATGAAGCCAGTATTACTTTGATTCCTAAACCAGACAGAGACCCAGTAAAAAAAGAGAACTACAGGCCAATATCCCTGACGAATATGGATGCAAAAATTCTCAATAAGATACTAGCAAATCGAATTCAACGGCATATAAAAAGAATTATTCACCATGATCAAGTGGGATTCATTCCTGGGATGCAGGGCTGGTTCAACATTCGCAAATCAATCAACGTGATACATCACATTAACAAAAAAAAAAGAGAAGAACCATATGATCCTGTCAATCGATGCAGAAAAGGCCTTTGACAAAATCCAGCACCCTTTCTTAATAAAAACCCTTGAGAAAGTCGGGATAGAAGGAACATACTTACACATCATAAAAGCCATTTATGAAAAGCCCACAGCTAACATCATCCTCAATGGGGAAAAACTGAGAGCTTTTTCCCTGAGATCAGGAACATGACAGGGATGCCCACTCTCACCGCTGTTGTTTAACATAGTGCTGGAAGTTCTAGCATCAGCAATCAGACAACAAAAGGAAATCAAAGGCATCAAAATTGGCAAAGATGAAGTCAAGCTTTCGCTTTTTGCAGATGACATGATATTATACATGGAAAATCCGATAGACTCCACCAAAAGTCTGCTAGAACTGATACATGAATTCAGCAAAGTTGCAGGATACAAAATCAATGTACAGAAATCAGTTGCATTCTTATACACTAACAATGAAGCAACAGAAAGACAAGTAAAGAAACTGATCCCATTCACAATTGCACCAAGAAGCATAAAATACCTAGGAATAAATCTAACCAAAGATGTAAAGGATCTGTATGCTGAAAACTATAGAAAGCTTATGAAGGTAATTGAAGAAGATTTAAAGAAATGGAAAGACATTCCCTGCTCATGGATTGGAAGAATAAATATTGTCAAAATGTCAATACTACCCAAAGCTACCTACACATTCAATGCAATCCCAATCAAAATTGCACCAGCATTCTTCTCGAAACTAGAACAAGCAATCCTAAAATTCATATGGAACCACAAAAGGCCCCGAATAGCCAAAGGAATTTTGAAGAAGAAGACCAAAGCAGGAGGCATCACAATCCCAGGCTTTAGCCTCTACTACAAAGCTGTCATCATCAAGACAGCATGGTATTGGCACAAAAACAGACACATAGACCAATGGAATAGAATAGAAACCCCAGAACTAGACCCACAAACGTATGGCCAACTCATCTTTGACAAAGCAGGAAAGAACATCCAATGGAAAAAAGACAGTCTCTTTAACAAATGGTGCTAGGAGAACTGGACAGCAACATGCAGAAGGTTGAAACTAGACCACTTTCTCACACCATTCACAAAAATAAACTCAAAATGGATAAAGGACCTGAATGTGAGGCAGGAAACCATCAAAACCTTAGAGGAGAAAGCAGGAAAAGACCTCTCTGACCTCAGCCGTAGCAATCTCTTACTCGACACATCCCCAAAGGCAAGGGAATTAAAAGCAAAAGTGAATTACTGGGACCTTATGAAGATAAAAAGCTTCTGCACAGCAAAGGAAACAACCAACAAAACTAAAAGGCAACCAACGGAATGGGAAAAGATATTTGCAAATGACATATCGGACAAAGGGCTAGTATCCAAAATCTATAAAGAGCTCACCAAACTCCACACCCGAAAAGCAAATAACCCAGTGAAGAAATGGGCAGAAAACATGAATAGACACTTCTCTAAAGAAGACATCCGGATGGCCAACAGGCACATGAAAAGATGTTCAGCGTCGCTCCTTATCAGGGAAATACAAATCAAAACCACACTCAGGTATCACCTCACGCCAGTCAGAGTGGCCAAAATGAACAAATCAGGAGACTATAGATGCTGGAGAGGATGTGGAGAAACGGGAACCCTCTTGCACTGTTGGTGGGAATGCAAATTGGTGCAGCCGCTCTGGAAAGCAGTGTGGAGGTTCCTCAGAAAATTAAAAATAGACCTACCCTATGACCCAGCAATAGCACTGCTAGGAATTTATCCAAGGGATACAGGAGTACTGATGCATAGGGGCACTTGTACCCCAATGTTCATAGCAGCACTCTCAACAATAGCCAAATAATGGAAAGAGCCTAAATGTCCATCAACGGATGAATGGATAAAGAAATTGTGGTTTATATACACAATGGAATACTACGTGGCAATGAGAAAAAATGAAATATGGCCTTTTGTAGCAACGTGGATGGAACTGGAGAGTGTGATGCTAAGTGAAATAAGCCATACAGAGAAAGACAGATACCATATGGTTTCACTCTTATGTGGATCCTGAGAAACTTAACAGGAACCCATGGGGGAGGGGAAGGGAAAAATAAATAAAAAGAGGTTAGAGTGGGAGAGAGCCAAAGCATAAGAGACTGTTAAAAACTGAGAACAAACTGAGGGTTGATGGGGGGTGGGAGGGAGGGGAGGGTGGGTGATGGGTATTGAGGAGGGCACCTTTCGGGATGAGCACTGGGTGTTGTATGGAAAACAATTTGACAATAAATTTCATATATTAAAAAATAAAATAAAATAAAAAAAATTTTGCGCTGTCCCCTATAACTTAGGAGAGCATATTTTTATCTCCTTTAACCTCCATAAATGTATACGAAATTCAATTTCATCATTTTCAGAGTCCAGCCCATCCGAATAATCTCTCCCCCACACGGCTGGAAAGAGTTTTCACTAAGCAGGAACCTTCAGCCGTGTCATGGGGCCACTGACCGCAGCAGCAGCTGTGAATCACGACCCCCCTCAGCCCACATTTCCACTCGTTTCTGGGGAGGACCAGGCTGCTTTTCCCCTGTAATCCGCTACGCCCTCCTCCCTAGTGGAATCCACATCGTTTACGCGGGAGGAGGATTTCTTATTTGATTTCATTACACTTGCTTCTCACCCAGAGTACCGATGAACTGGGGCTCGTCTATCTACTTTGAATTCACCGTGGCATAAAAAAGCACATTCGGTTAGAATTCTGAGTGGTACCAGCTCAGGTGTTCTCTCCTGCCAGGACCTGCTTCCTGGCAAAGTTCCTACGTTTTCACTTGGGAGAGTCAATCACAGAAAGTCTCCTCCACAGCTGTGTGAGGATGCTCCTCGTCTCACGGCACCAACAGAGCCAAGAGCTTGGGCCATCAGTGCCCTCTGCCCACAGGCCAGCCTCCCGCTGGACAGAATCATCCCCTCTCTAGCTGTAGGAGTTACTTGTCGGTGAAATAAGCCAAAAAATAAACGGTAAGAGTATTTGAGGTAAAGAAATAAATGTGTCTCTACTTATAAATGACATATGCTTATGTAAGAAATATTCCATAAACTATTAGATTCAGCAGGTTGGTTAGACAGACTCTCTGTACACAATGTCGATACACAGAAACCTTTCCTACTTACCAGCAATTGACTAACAGAAAGTACATTTTTTACGTGATACCATTTACTATAGCATCAAAAATCACCAAATACCTAGGAAGCACGTGTCAATATGTGTAAGGCCTCTACACCAAAACGATTAAAACATTATTGAGAGTGAACGGAGGCCTAGCTACCTGGACGGATATACTATCTTCTTGGATCGGAGGAAGCGATGTACTGAGAATGAGAATTCTCCCTAAATCCGAGCAGATGCGTTTGTTTGGCGACAAGACACTCGATAACCTAAAACGCACCTGGAAACAGAAGGGCCGTGAGTAGCAGAAAGTCTACGCTACGCGATACCAAGATTTGCTGGGAAGAGAGCCCAGCAGAGCGGAGCAGCCCAGGGCTGTGCGAGGCAGACAGGTCGTGGCGGTCCAGCCCCAGGAAGAAGGACACTTGCTCAGACACACAAGCGACGTGCTACAACAACGGGAGAGGCAGGTCCTTTCAGCGAATGGTGCTGGGTCGACTGGGAATATACTTAGGGAGAAGCTCAGATCTACACGCACCATAAAGCTAAACAGGGAAACAACCCAGCTTCTGGAAGATACCGTGCAGATATTCTCCTTTGTTACTCGGGCAGCAAACCAGTCTTTAAACGGGCTTTTAAAAAGCTCTGCTTATAAGGAAAAAAGAACTTCTATTTACCAAAGACCCCATTAAGAGTTTTTAAAAAGTAAGCCGCAGAGGAGCAGAAAATATTTGCAATACATGTAACTACCAAGGAATCATTACACCGGTAATAATACCAATATATATACATCAGTAAGGAAAAGACTAGCAAAAAGAAAAAAGAAAAATACGTGAATGGGAAGTTTATGACGGGAATCTCCAAATGACCAATAAATATATGACAAGTTGCTAAATGCCGCTACCCTTCAGGAAAATGAAAATGCAAACGAAAATGACAGAAACGACCCGCACAGTGAGAAGACAACCCATGACGTGAGACAGAATTTTTGCAAACCATGCATTTGGTAAGTGGTTGATCTCCAAAATATGTAAGGAACACCCACAGCAAAAGATTGACTGATTGACAAATGGCCAAAAGACTTGAATAGACATTTCTCCAAAGAGGCAGATATGTGGCCAAGAAATATATTAAGAGATGCTCAACATCATTGATCATCAGGGTGTTGAAAACCAAAAGCGCAATGAGATGTCACCTCACACCTATTAGGGTGGCTATCATGAACGTGTTGGCGGGAAGTGGTGAAATGAGAGCCCCGCGCACCGCTGAGGGGGATGGAAAGGCAGCCAGGGCTGCAAAAACAGTATGGAGGTTCCTCAAGAATGGAAGTGACGACCACACGATCCAGCAATCCCACCTCTGGGAATTTCTCAAGAACTGAGGTCAGGGTCTCAAAGACGAAGGGGCACCTCCACCCCCATTTCAGAGCAGTATTACTCACAACAGCCGAGACTCAGAAGCAACCTAGGTGTTCATCGATGGCTGGATAGACAAAGGAAACGTAGTGCACACACACAATGGGATATAATCCAGCTTTAAAAAAGAAAGAAATCCTGCCATTTCTTCTGACACGGATGAAAGGTGAAGTCCTGGGGCGCCTGGGTGGCTCAGTCGGTTAAGCATCTGACTTCGGCTCAGGTCATGATCTCGCGCTCTGTGAGTTCCAGCCCCGCATCGGGCTCTGTGCTGACAGCTCAGAGCCTGGAGCCTGCTTTGGATTCTGTGTCTCCCTCTCTCTCTGGCCCTCCCCCATTCATGTTCTGTCTCTCTCTGTCTCAAAAAGAAATAAACGTTAAAAAAAAAAAAAGAAAGAAAGAAAGGTGAAGTCCTACCTAAATGAACAACCCCATCCTGGAAGGATAAACGTGGCACGATTCCACTCGACAAGCTGTGCAAGGAGCCAGACCCACAGGGGCAGGGAGCAGGAGGGCGGTTGCCCTCACACATCGTCTTCTTTGGTTTTGACGGTCTTCTCATTGCTGCGATGTGTTTATACAATAACCTGATATGTGGCAAAAAGTCCCAACTGCTATACACAACACGTATGAGTATCAGAAGCATATTGTTGCACCAAAGAAACCACACACACACACACACACACATCCACTTCAAGAAAGGTGCACGTAACCTGGTGTGACGGGGCAGGCGGCTTCCACCTCTGGACTGGGGGCACATGGAACACTTAGGTGTCCTGATCTGGGCAGGAGGTCGTGGGGGCATTCACTCCGGGACACCGATGCAAATTATGACTTATGTGTCCCTTTACTCAGGTGTGATATACTTTGACGTGACTGAGTGAGGACGGACAAACTTCGCCTAAACATACCAGTGAGGAAAACAAGCTGTATCAGCCCGATTTGAGCAGTCCGCTCCATGGAAAGCTGTCCTCACACCTCTGCTGTCCCCAAGATCCCTGCAGAGTGCCATCCACCCGCGCTGTCCCACAGGACTGAGGTTGTCACAGTACAAGCGTCGGTGCGCCCGGCCCCCGTGCGCCCGACCTGCCACAGGGAGGGTGCCCACCCACCTCTACCCTCTCCAGCAGCAGTCAGAACCCGCGTTCTGTGCAGAAAATGAATTTTCTTACAAATTACTTTGTCACTGTTGTTGTTTTTTTAATTTATTTATTTATTTTTGAGAGAGCCAGAGAGAGAGAGAGAGAGAGCGAGCAGGGGGGAGGAGGGCAGAGAGAGACGGAGAGAGAGAATCCCAAGCAGGCTCCTCGCTGTCAGTGCAGAGCCCGACGGGGGGCTCAATCTCATGCACCGTGAAATCACGACCTGAGCCGAAACCAGGGGTCGGATGCTTACCTGACTGAGCCACCCAGGAGCCCCGTGTCATTATTGATTTTAAATAGATCTTTCGTGCGGATGAGTTGGCTACTTTTTCCGTACAAATGTCGAAGGCAGGGGAGCTGGGGGGCAAGTGCTTTCTAAGTCAGTCGTACTCTGGGGTTCTTGCCACGCAGCAAAGAAAGTGTGAAGTGAACTCTTCTCTCCGCGGGCCAGCTGAGCAATCTGGACACTGATGAAGGCGGTCTAGATACTGAGGTGCAAAACACCGTGTTTCATGTGGGAGGGATTCGGCCCCTGAAATATTGTTTACCAAATCGCCAGCTGAATCTTATCACAGGAAAGCAGATTTTGTTTTCAAACACTTTCGAGAGGTGCCTAAAATTCAATACGTGTGCCGAGCCTTCGAACGCTTTGAAGGAGTTTATCTGCTGAAGCGCTAAATAGCGTTGGACTTAAAAAGGCCTCTCTTCCCAATTCTCAGGCAGGCTGTCGGCCTCTGTGCGACCCCGCTGGCTCTTTCTTCGCTTTCTGTCCTCGGCGGGCGGGCGGGCGCAGGGCCCCCTCCGCTCATAGGGCCCCACCGACGCCCCTGCCTTGAACTCCCTGGACAACCCCGGTCCAGACTCTTTTCAGCTGGTTTTCCAATAACTACGTGTTCGGTGTTGTCGCACTGATTTGGTAAGTTGACAAGGGGCACTTTAAAAGGCTGGTTTCACATGATTTCTAACCACAAAAACAACACAAAATAAAGTTTCTAAAATGCTGATGAAGACACATGATCTAAGTCTATTCCATGCCCGACACCCCCCAAAATAATCATCAATCAGGGTTAATATGCGAGTGTACATACATTCAGTAAATAATGAATATACACAGGTGGTGAAGGCACCTTCCACAGGCCTGATACACCCGCCTGCCACAGTCTCCTTGTTTGTGGGTCACAGAACATCCAGTTATAGACAAAGTGGGGGAGGAATCACATGCTGCACAGGATTTGGACTCATTTTTCCCCAGGCTCGTGAGCTTACAGTGTCCTGGACAGAAGCCAGGATTCCCGAGAACGTGCTTCCTCATCAGGGGCTTACGCGGAGTGTCTGCGAGCGTTAGGTAAACGTGCACACGCACAGCACACACACAGGCACACGCTGTGGACTGAGCATTGAGCTGAGCCCCTGAGCTGCTTCGGGCTCTCTTTGCAGGGAGAAACCTGCAGCCTCCCCAGCCTGCGTCTAGCAGGGGACAGGCATCGTTGAGCCCATGTGGGAGCAGGTGCACAGCCGCTGTGGTGGCCGGGCCGGAACAATGGGCGGGACTGTCCCAGTGTGAATTTGAAGCTCTGGGCTTTGAGCCGAAATAGCCACTTCTCAGCACGGCCGGTGCCCGGCCCAGCATCGCCTCTTCTGAGCAAAGCACAGATGCCAAAGTCAAGGTGGGAGCTTTGCGGAGGCTGTGAGGGAAAGACCCTGCGGGAGCCCCTCTGCCACGAACCAGCCCCTCCTCATTAGGAAAGCTTCAGAAGAGGACAGAAAGCCCGAGGCTGGCAGGGGGTTGCTCTGCACCCACCTGTGACATAGTGACCGTGCTGTCGCTCCCGACACTTCCTTCTGACCCGTTCTGCCCAGATCCTGCCTTATGTCCCTAGAGTCAGGATCCCTGTTCCTGGAGGGTTTTCCACGGGACCCTGTGCGTGTCATTACCACTAGAGGGTTTTGGGTTTTTTTTATTTTAGAGAGGGACAGACAGAGACAGAGAGAGAGCACGTGCGCATGAGTGAGGGAGGGGCAGAGAGAGAGAGACTCCCAAGCAGGCTCCTGCTGTCAGTGCAGAGCCCGATGTGGGGCTCAAACCCAGATCATGACCTGAGCCAAAGTCGGACGCTCAACTGACTGAGCCGCCCAGGCGCCCCTGGGTCGTCATGTTTAGTGTTTGACTCTGATTTGCCAGCTGCAGTTGTAAAGATGGACGAAGCCTGGCACCTGCCGCCCAGAGGAGGGCGTGATCATAGTGCAGGAAGTAAGGCCTGCTGATAGCTACCGGGTTCAGCCGCGCGACACTTACCCCCTCAGGGGACAGAACACCTCCTGACAATTCACCCCGTCACACTTGGGCAGGAGTTTTCTCCTCAGTTGGCTAATAAAACATCACACAGGAAGGCGAAGATGAGCCAGCACTCTGCCGACAGGCGCACGGCATCTCCATCTGCTAGCGCCCTGTTCCGGCCGCTCCGCACGGCAGCTGAGACGATCCTGTGTTTCCGCGGCACCCCCAAGCGTCGCTGCCCTGTGGCCAGAGCTTTCTCCGGGAGAACCCTATTTCACGAGGGGACACACCGCGTGAAGCCAGGCCTGACTGCCATTTACGGAAAGAAGTTGTCTTAGACACGGACACCAGGCAGGCATCTCAGCGGGGCAGACAGACAGACAGGGCTCTCTCTCACTTCGTGTCTAAATGAAAAGTTTCTTTTTGTAAATCAATCTTCTCTCAAAGAATACAAGCTAGGGGCACCTGGGTGGCTCAGTCGGTTGAGCGTCTGACTCTTGGTTTTGGCTCAGGTCATGATCTCACGGTCGTGAGTTCAAGCCCCGCGTCGGGCTCTGGGCTGACATCATGGAGCCTGCTTGGGATTCCCTCTCCCTCTCTCTCTGCCCCTTCCCACTTGCTCTATCTCTCAAAAGTAAAAAAATAAACTTCAAAAAAAAAGAGTTCAAAAAACACAAGCTACACAGTAACAACACGTACACATTTCTCACACGAATACAATCACTTCGAGGCCTGATATCATGAGAATGAACCCACAGTTAACAGCCCATCTTATAAAATTGCAGTGACCACACTGTCAGGGTCTGTCCCCATGGGGACAAAACGCCTCATTAGCTATGGTACAGGAGGTGATCAGGGTTCTTTTTATCAGAACTGACATCTGAGTGAAGAAAGTTGAAACAGCCCTATTGGTTTTTCATATAATTCCTATTTCAATAAGGAAAACACAGAGCAAAATGAAGGTTAAAGCAGCTCAGTGCACGCGGAGTGCAGGTTATTAACGTCACCGGTGGCAACTTCTGAAGACTGAAGGGTGCTTCGGTGACGACACAGTGCTAACGTCTCAGGCTCTCTCTGGATTGTGTCCTGTCACAAACGGGACTCACAGGTGTAACTTCCTTCCATACATACGGAAATAAGTCTGATTAAACACAAACAAACCTTAACCTGAGTGGGTTTTTGATGGTTGAAATATGACCTCATTAATGTTCCCTCATAAAAATATATAATTGGCCTTCATTTGTTTGGTTTATAAGATCTCAGTATGTCATTAGAGCATTTAGTAGATCGTGTATCTCAATAATTCTGGAAGAAGTATTTTTTATTTTATAATTTTCTTTAACATGTATTCATTTTTGAGAGACAGAGGGAGACAGAGCGTGAGCAGGGGAGGGGCAGAGAGAGAGGGAGACACAGAATCGGAAGCAGGCTCCGGACTCTGAGCTGTCAGCACAGGGCCTAACGTGGGGCTCAAACCCATGAACCATGAGATCATGACCTGAGCCGAAGTCAGATGCTTAACCGACTGAACCACACAGGCACCCTTGTAATTTTAATTAAATTGTATTTTACTACAAACTTATTTTGCTATATTAAGGCTACATAATACCACAAATTGTTTGGATTGGAAGAAATCTATAACATCAAAAATAGCAAAACAAAACAATATCCAACTATTGTAACCTAAAGCAGTGAATCCTCCGCAACGTTAACTTAAAACATGGGAACAGAGAAGACAAAGGTTCGTAAGAACAATGAGATCGGTGACACCGTTACAGATTCCACAGACACTTGAAACAATGGGAGGATCTTACGAGAAAGTGGTGATGACTCCGAACATGTAGATGTAAATCCACTGACGACAGAAACTGAAACAACGAAACCAAAACCGTGTGTCAGACGGCGCGTGCCACGGGAATCTGACGTCCTCTGAATACGCGCGCAACGGCTCTGGCCACGAAGACTTCGCTGACAAGTAATCTCACGCTTAAAGAGGGAATGCTGCCAGCATCACGCGGGATTCCGGACGATCAGAGCTGGTCCGTGAGTCCCGCCCTGTGCCTGGACCCACTCGTGTTCCTACATGGGCAACAGAAACACAGCGAAGGTAACGTTTAGAAAATACTACTTGCGGCATCACAAAAGCCTCAGATGACTGGAAACGAGCGCAAATAAGAGACGGAAGTCTCCTACCCCGAGAACTGCAAATTACTGCGGACCGAGCAAGGAGTCGGAGACTCGTAGCCGACACCGGAGCATCTCCCAAATTACCTGCGGGCTCGCGGCCCCACGCCCGACGCTGGGCATTTTGCGGGTGATCTGAGCAGCTGGGCTGTCCTAGCTGAGCAGTCGAGGAATGTCAGTGAATGTCCCGTGAGTGTGAATAGAACAATGACACCCTCCAAAGGACCTGCTGGGAGGACCACAGGACACGGCCATGGTGACACTGGAAGGACCACGGGACCGGGCCGCTGTCACAGTCACAGTCACAGTTAAGGTTTATCAAGTGAAAAGGCAAAGGTGAAAATCTGCGAAGGGAACAGGTGTCTGGGAGGTCCCAGAGACACCAGGTGGGAGCTTTCCTGTGACCTTGGCCAGTGGGGCCCCGGGGTCATGTTGCGTTCTCCCCCCACGATTAAGGGGCCCTGTCAGGAGGCCGGATGCCTGGGGTGCAGCACCCAGCCGACTAAACTCAGCCACTCAGAGCCCCCCACCCCCCAGCAAAAGCTCACTCCTCATAAATCAGGCTGTTAACATAAAGGACAGAGTGTCCCGGGGCCCCGGGCTACAGACGCGCTCACAGCAGATAGGACGCCCCAGGGGCCTGGCACCTAGCTCCCCAGAGCCCGCTAAGGGCTGGTCCTGAACACAGGCCTGTCCTGGGAATGCACAGGGTCGGAGGAGCCCAGGCCTGCAAAACTGGGGAGGAAGACAGTGGCACCCCTACTTTAAATCTTTCACAAGTCAGTCTGAAAATGACTAAAGCTCTACGTGTAAAAACAAAATATAACTGTTAAAATTCTATCAAAAATAGAAGAACATTTAAAAATGTTTTAAGTCTTATGACTTCCCTGAATATGAAATAAAGCCCAGTAAGCCATTAATAACTATAACACACATCACCTAAAAACATTAAAAATCCTTGTGATAAAGGCAAAAATGAAGACATATCGATAGTCTAATAGAAAATATTCTTGGGGCACCTGGGAGGCTCCTTGGTTAAGCGTCTGACTTTTGATTTTGGCTCACGTCATGACCTCACAGTCTGTGACCCGAAGCCCCGAGCAGGACCCTATGCGGACAGCACAGAATCCCCTTGGGATTCTTGCTCTCTGCCCCTCCCCCACTCATTCTCAATCTCTCTCTCTCTCTCTCTCTCTCTCTCTCTCTCTCAAAAATAAATAGAAGACATTTAAAAACTTTTTTTAAAAAGAAAATATTCTTAAAACATATGATGGGAAAACGGTGGATTTGTGTTGGTAATGCTCACAAATAAATGAATGAAAAACCAGCGTAAGCGGTGTGGCAGGTGAAATCATGCCCCCCAGAGATGCGTCTCCCCCAATCTCAGACACCGTGAGTATGCTGGCTCACGTGACAGGAGGGGTTACAGACATGGCCCTGAGATGGGAGAGCACCCAGGGTGCCGGGGGACCCAGCGCGAGCACCCGGGTCCTCACCGGCTCCAAGGGCACGCGGTGACAGAGGGGGAGGGAGGCGGTGAAGACAGGGCCACCGCCGAGGAATGCAGGCAGCCTCCAGAAGCTGGGTGAGCCGCCACCTAAGCCCGTGATGGGAGATGGGCGTCCTCTCTGCCACCACAGACACCCGCGTTCTGCCCACACCCCGTGGGGTTCCCGGAGCCCCCGCGGGGCAGCTCAGCTTCTGGCCTGGAGAGCCCCGGGGACATCCCTTCGCTGGGTGCGACGGTGCAGTCTGGTCACTGTTTGGCAACAACAGGAAACGAACTTTCCAACACACGCCGAAAAGTATAAGAATTCACAGAAGAAACAAAAATAAACTTCTGCGAAAGTTACTCAGCTTTGCCAGGACGTCTGCAGTCCCGGGTTAAACCGGTGTGAACTACAGGGGCGCCTGGGTGGCGCAGTCGGTTAAGCGTCCGACTTCAGCCGGGTCACGATCTCGCGGTCTGTGAGTTCGAGCCCCGCGTCGGGCTCTGGGCTGATGGCTCGGAGCCTGGAGCCTGTTTCCGATTCTGTGTCTCCCTCTCTCTCTGCCCCTCCCCTGTTCATGCTCTGTCTCTCTCTGTCCCAAAAATAAATAAACGTTGAAAAAAAAAAAAAACAACCGGTGTGAACTACTCTTTTCTCCACACCAGTTAGAGAAAGGCAGAGTTTTGCTAATACTCGGCTTCCACCACCTGGAAGGCGTCAGAAGCTGGGGCACTGTAATGGGCGAGGTCCCCGTGGCAGTTCCCACCGCCGGGCCTTCCACGCACACCCTTAGGGCCGCTCTTCTCGATTCACCAGCAGCTGCGCGCCCCCCGTGCTGCAGATCGGCACACGGAGATGTCTCGTTAGGGATCGTTGGGAGCGCGTTCTGGGGAGGCAACCAGCGTGAGCCACTGCCTCGACCGTCTGGCAACGTAAAACGAGGGACACGGCGGTCTGGCCGTGCAGCGAGCGCTCGGGCCGCCCGAGACCGCCTCCCGTGCGGTAGAAGGAAAGCGAGGAAACGCGCAGAAGCCACAGGCCAAAGGGACGCGTGACGCGATTCCGCGTTAACCACGCACGTATTTGCACACGCGGCGCTGCTTCCGTGGACTTTCTCGGGAGTTCCCGGTGAGGCGAGAAAAGGCGTGGGAAGGGTCTGCCTCCTCGGAACGAGTTCCCGGAAGCCACGTGTGTCCAGGCGCCGAGGCACCTGCCCCTCCGGGCCGCTGGCCTCGTTCTCGTTAACCGCCAGGAGCGGAGTGTGACGCGCCAGCTGGTCGGCTGCACCGGGCTGGCGTTTTTTCCTCTGAAAAACTGTTTACCTTTGCAAGAGAAAAGTAGGCGATGATAAATATTGAAATTATTAACGTGTTACACTTTTTGTTCTGGGAAGAGAGATTAATTATATAATTCTGCAGTAGCTTTTCAGGGAGAGTGAGCTCAAGCAATTTAGTACATCTGAGATGTTATGTAATCGTCACATTAATTATGCATCGGCTGACGTTAGAGTTGTTCATCTACGAATATTGTATTCTGTGACTTTTAATCAACCAAGATAAGGAAAAAGAAATCTCAGTGAAAGCTGCTAGTTTTCATTTAAGAAACGAAAGAAACATTCTTCACTTTAAAGGACATCCATCTCGGGGCGTTTCGGTGGCTCAGTCAGTTAAGTACCTGACTCTTGATTTCAGCTCAGGTCATATCCTCACGGTTCGTGAGATCGAGCCCCGTGTTGGGCTCTGCACTCGCAGCACGGAGCCTGCTTGGGATTCTGTCTGCCTCTCTCTGCCCCGCTCCTACCCACACATGCTCTCCCTCTCTGTCTCTCTCTCAATATAAATAAATAAACGTATAGAAAAATAAAGGACACACATTTTGGTAATTTAAAAACACATACTTCTTGTGAGCACTCTTTGAGAAAAATTTTATTTTTATGACGCCTGTGGGGTGCTGTGCTTTTCCAGCAACACCCGGAACAGTGTGAATTATGCTGCTCTGAACCGTGTGTCTGTCTGTCCCCCGCACGCTTCTTCCCTCTCCTGGAACGTTGTGCTTCATAAATATTTCCTTATGTTGCTGCTGGGTTCCAAGCAAATGCACTGAGCATAAGAAATGTAACAACACATTTCAGTTCATACAAGTTTTGTGGCCTTACCTTCCTGTTCACTTTGTTCCTGGGAGGTCTTTCTCAGAATTTGCCGCATCCTAAGCCAATGGCACTCACTGGGTGTATATTCAGATGACCTCACTTCAGCTTCATATCTTTCGTGAATTCTTTACTGGACTTTGCCCGTGCGAGAGGCCATAATCTGTCTCTGCCTCGAGTTCAGGTGGGGGGCCGGGGACGAATCTCCTCCGAACCCCTGACGTCCGCATCCTGCCTGCTCTCTGAGCTCTTCGGTTCAGCCATCTGCACTTTTCCCTCTCACGACAGACACGGATTGTACCCAAACCCTCCACTTCCAATGCCTCACTGCTGTGAAGTGTAAGCTTTAAAGAGAAGTGTGGGTCCCCTGGGAAGGGAGTGTTTTCTAAGGTCAGGGGCGGGTGGGGGGGAACCCTTGTAGCTCACAGGAATTTGGGAGAAATGGTCAGAAAGCATTGCTTCCAGAACACGGCACGAGCTTCTCTGATCCTTCTCTAGAAGCATCAGAAGAGCAGAATGCAGCCAAGTAACTCCGCCTCTCCGAACAAAGTTGCGGAATGTTTCAGGAGTCAAAACTATTCAGGAGGGGCGCCTGGGTGGCGCAGTCGGTTAAGCGTCCGACTTCAGCCAGGTCACGATCTCGCGGTCCGTGAGTTCGAGCCCCGCGTCGGGCTCTGGGCTGATGGCTCGGAGCCTGGAGCCTGTTTCCGATTCTGTGTCTCCCTCTCTCTCTGCCCCTCCCCCGTTCATGCTCTGTCTCTCTCTGTCCCAAAAAAATAAATAAACGTTAAATAAATAAATAAATAAATAAATAAATAAATAGAACTATTCAGGACCGGCAAGGGTAACGTTTACAGTTCTGGCATCAGTAACAATCGCCAGGCGTGCAAAGAGGTGGAAGAATCCAGTGTATGTGACGACGAAACCAACGAATAGAAACAGATGCGGGAACATCACCTATTATAGAATTAGTAGGTGGGTTGAAAACCAGTTACGAGACTTTGTTTACTAAGGCAAAAGAAAGTAGGAGCATGTCAGGAAGAGAAGTGGACTGTATTTTTTAAACCAAATTGAATTTCTAGAGATGGAAGCTAAAATATCTGACGTGTGAGTTAATGGATCGGACATCGCAGAAGAAAGGGTCCAGAAACTTAAAGGTTCAGCGAATGAACCTAGACAAAGGAAAACACAGAGAAGAAACTACTGAAAAAATTAAAATGAATTGAAAGAAGGCAGTGCCAGTGAGCCGTGATGTGATCCGAGTCCCAGAAGCAGGGACCAGGGGAAGGAGAAAACATTTGGCAAACACAGGTGTCCACCTCCTGGGGGATTTTTAGCCCCTGCCACAGGGACCAGTGAGGCAGGATGGCTCTCGGGGCCCAGCCAGGTGTGACCGGCCCCCCTCACCTGCCTCACCAGAACCTACGCTCGCCCTGAATCAGAGCACCCGGATTTTGAGGCTGCGGACCGTGGTTTACTTTCCGTTGGCGATTGTTTGGGTGGCCCGAGCACGAGTGGGTTTCTGCCGAGCTGGAGAACTTGCACGTTCACTCGGGATCCAGTCCTTCGGGATCCAGCTCGAGGCTCCCAGTGGCCCCGCGGCCCACCTGCTCCCTCCCTGAGCGGAAGAGGGTCTCAGATGGGAATCTGAAACCTGGAACCGAGCCCTGCCCCCCGAGGACCGCCCCGCCCGCCGGAGGTCGGCGGACAGGCCCACGTGTGCAGCTCACGGCCTGTGCGCCCATCCTGCTAATTTTCTGTTCTCATGTAATTTGACAGGGATTTAATAGGAAATACATTCCGTCAGTGGAGGCCAGACACTGTGGTGATGAGACGTTTCTCCCACTGACCCTTGATATTTTTAGATACTCTGTCAACACCATTAAATGCGTTGCTTCCTTAATGTAATTTTCATGCAATACCTGTGGGTTCGTGGGTCTGAGATGAGTGTTTACAGAAAGCGACAGATCATTAGTCCAGCAACCCCTGCAGGCGGGACTTCGGCGCCGTCCAGGGGGGATCCCCAGGTTCCTCGGCTTGTGCAGCCGATGTGTTAGCCGTGAGGCCTGTAACCTGCTGGAAAGGACAAGTGTTCATGCCAAAAACTACAAATCTGCCTCTCCATTTGCCTTTTTCATGAGTAACATTTAAATGTAGACCCCAAACTAGTGCTCTGTGCACATAACGGTGATTTCTCTTCACACGTGACTGGAACTGGCTTGTTATTCTATGTACAGAATAGAGTACTTTTTATTAAGACTTTTTAAGGGTTTAGGTTCACAGCAAACTTGAGGGGGATGCAGAGAAATTTCCCACATATCCCAGCCCCCCAGTCCGCCTCCTATGACGCACACCCTCCCCCCTACACCTTCCGCCTCCTCCCACACAACCCTCCCCCACCACAGACACCCTCCCCTCCCCAGACGCTGCCTTTGTTACACCCGATGAGCCCACAGACGAGCATCCGAGGCCCCGGTTCACATAGGGGTCAGTCTTGGGGGCACACGTTCTATGGTTTGGCACAAATGTATAAGGACACGAATCCCCCACGTGGTACCTGACAGAGCAGTTTCACTGCCCGAAGAGTCCTGTGCTCCGACCATCATCCCTCCCCCGACGCCAGGCAACCACCAGTCTTGGCACCTTCGCCGTAGTTCTGTCTTTTCCAGAACGTCCTGTGGTTGGAGTCACGCAGCGTGTAGACTTTCAGACCCGCTTCCTTCACTTAATCATCTGCATGGAAGGTTCGTCCGCGTCTTTTCACGGCTTGATGGCTCATCTCCTTGTAGCGCAGAGTAACCCTCCACTGTCCGCGTGGACCACAGCTTATTCATTTATTCACCCACCGAAGGGAGTCCGTGTTTGGGCATTTGGGAACAACACCACTGTAAACTTGGGGGGGGGGGGCAGGTTGTGTGGACGTGTTTCAATTCCTTTTGTGAGTACCAAGGACTACTTGTTAAGAGTGTGCTTCGCTTCATAAGAGACCCCCGCGGTGGCCCCCACAGCGACCTCCACAGTGGCCCCCACAATGGCCCCCGCAGTGGCCCCCACAGTGTCCCCCACAGTGGCCTCCACAGTGTCCCCCGTGGTGGCCCCCACAGCGACCTCCACAGTGGCCCCCACAGCGACCTCCGCAGTGGCCCCCGCAGTGGCCCCCACAGTGACCTCCGCAGTGGCCCCCGCAGTGGCCCCCGCAGTGGCCCCCGCAGTGGCCCCCGCAGTGACCTCCGCAGGGCCCCCCCAGTGGCCCCCACAGTGGCCCCCGCAGTGGCCCCCGCAGTGTCCCCCACAGTGACCCCCGCAGTGGCCCCCGCAGTGACCCCCGCAGTGGCCCCCGCAGTGGCCCCCCCAGTGGCCCCCGCAGTG
>NW_024412419.1:592756-618570 GCF_014898765.1 Herpailurus yagouaroundi
CCGGCAGTGACCTTGACTTCCTGCTGCTCTGCATCCTGGCCGGTGTTGCATGCTGTCAGAGTTCCGATTTGGCCATTCCGGTCAGTGCCCGGTGCTGTCTCACAGTTGTTTCGATTTGTGTGTCCCTGGTGGTATATGGTGCGCCATTTCACCTGCTAACTTCCCTCTGCATAACCTCTCTGGGGAGGTGTCTGTTAGGGTTTGGCCCATTTTTTAATTGGGCTGTTTGTTTCCTTAGTATTGAGCTTTAAAAGTTCTTTACATATGTGTATATAAGTTTATTTCTTTATTGAGAGAGACAGAGAGCGAGTGAGATCGTGAGTTGGGGAGGGGCGACAGAGGGAGAGATTCCCCCTCAGTCTCCGTGCTGCCAGCTCAGAGCCCGACATGGGGCTCGGCCTCACAAACCTTAAGATCATGACCTGAGCCAAAATGAAGAGTCAGATGCTTAACAGACTGAGACACCCAGGCACCCCAGGTTCTTTGTATGTTTTGAGTTTTGAATAACAGTCCTTTCTCAGATGTGTCTTTTGCAAATATCTTCTCCCAGTCTGTGGCTTGTCCTCTCTCTCTCTCTCTCTCTCTCTCTGACATTGTCTTTCTGAGAGAAGAAACTTTTTATTTTAATGCAGTCCAGCTTATCGGTCCTTCCTTTCACGGATCCCGTCTTTAGTGTTGGATCTAAAGGTCGACACCATCCCCAAGGCCACCTGGGTGTTCCCCGATATCATCTTCCAGAAGTTTTACATTTTGCATTTTACGAAGATGGTCTTTGCTTCGTTGTCAACGATCAGTGACTATACTTACGGGATCTCCATTCACTCTACGGATCTAGATGTCTGTTCTTTGACCAATGTCACATGGTTGCGATTGCTACGGCTTTCTATTACGTCCTGAAATCAGGTGGTATCAGTCTCTGCATAAAGGAGGATGTCACATAATGACTTTCAAAAGTTTAATTTCACCGAGAAGACATGAAAACCCCAAATGTTTATGCACCTAGTAAAAGAATTTCCTTATTTAAACAAAACCTAGTAGAACAGAGAGGAGAAATAAACACATCTACAGTTACTCGTGGAGACTTCAAGACCCCACTGTCAGTGACTGGAAATCAGCAAGGACCCATGAGTCCTGAGAACACCAGCAACCGGTCAGCCCCCTGACGCCACAGGAACACCACCGTCCGTAGCAGAACCCAACCCCTTGTCCAGTGGACACGGAACGCGCACAGAAATGGACATAGTGTTGTAGGCTCTGGAATCGACATTAACAATTTCGTAAAAGATAGAAACGATTTAAAGCGTGTTCTTTGCCCACAGCAGAACAAACAGATATCACCTAACCGCCCACTTTGGAAATTAAACAATATTATCAACTGAGAAACATGACACATCAAAGCTTCCTGGGGTTTATCTTCTCTTATTTTAGCTCTTTCAAACAAAAATGAGACGTGTTTTTGCACCCACGCTGCAGCATTATTACAGCAGTCCACATGCAGCTTAGCGCTGGGTTGAATTGTCCCCTTTGTGAGAGTTAACCGGGCATTTTAGGGGGACTGGAAGTTGGAGTTCTCCCGGTGCGTTCGTGGCTCGGTGCCTGTGCTAGAAATAACTTTTATTTGAAGTAGAGTATTTGCCCCAGGATGAGGGCACCTTCGGCAGCTCCCCCCGGACTCCCCGACCACCTGCCCGCCCTCTGCCATCCAGAGAAAGCAGCTGTTCTGATGTCTGGTCACCTCCGCTTAGTTCTGCCTGGTTTTGAACTTCGTAAGGAACACCTGCCAGTGAAAGTCTACTTGGATAGGAGCCGGGCAAGTTATTTTAACAGAGAGAATTTAAAACAGAAGTGTTCTCCAGCACCGGAGAACTGGGGAGGGAAGGAAGGAAGCACAGGGCTCGGGGGAGGAGAGAGCTGCTCCATGAGCGGGACAAGTACTCATGCCATGTCATCATGCCCTCACCACCCTCCCACCACACGGAATAGCTCCGCCATCAAAGTGTCCCCACATCAGCCCCCTTTTAGCCAAACCTTACTGTCCACCAACCCCAGCAATAATGTTCTGGATGATCTTACAAGCAAAAAAACAAAAAAACAAAAAAAAACTTATGAAGTAAAAATGTTCTTCCACATGCTTGTACACACATGCATGTATCGTGTAGATTTTATTCCATGTAGAAAGAAGCATACGTTCTCATTCTGAAATGCTATAATGTAGAAGGTAATCAATTAGCCAGTGGTAGTCGCGTTCAAAATTTGCCTAGCACTATGCATAATTTTGCTTCTGTAGACACACATATTTGCCGAGTTAGGTGAAATGGGATTCCACTCCATGTAATAGGGTACCAGCTCTATTTATTAACCTCTAACTTCTCACTTCTGGTAGACACTTGGAAGGAGAAGTTTTAATAACTGCATGACATACACATAACTGGTACAACCTCCCTGCAGTGTGGCTGTGATGCTAACAACAGGATGTAGAGACACGAACCTCGCATGTGTGTGTGAATAACTCCCTACTGAGGATCATTTCCTGGGGGCGGAACGTGTACGTGCTTGAGGGAAAACACACTGGGCTGCTCTCCGCTCCCACGGAAACTCGTCCAGAAGATCTCGTTTCCCTCATCTGGGCCAACCCTTGGGGTGGCCTGTGCGCGTGTGCGCGTGTGTGAGATTATGTGTGTGAACGTCCCATATTCGCCCATTTGTTGTAAAATTGTCAGCTTTTAATTTTAATGTCTATTATTGCCAGTGGGCTGAACATTTTCTTCTAATATTTGAATTTTTGGAAACATGGCCTTAGTTTTTCTTTTGTGTTCATTCCTTCCCCTCAATAGGTTCCAATCTGCTGGTTGCACGTATTTCTTTCAGTTTCGTTTTCTTGCCGGCAGTGGTCAGAGATCACATACTCTCGGATAAATTCTTGGCACATCCGTTGCCACCGGGAAATAGTAAAGAAAAGCCATCCGTAACATGATGGGTTTTAACTTTCATTTGTCACTTAGGGGTGAGAACATCCCAAGCTTTTAAATTGTGTAGTTGTGTCCTCAGATATTTCCTCCCTTATTTGAACACTGTTTACTAATTACTACTTCTTGGAAATTGTGGGATATTACTGAAGGCTCATCATTTCCACAAACACATCCTTGATTAGCAAGTGCTGATGGTGTAATTCTCAAGGTAGAGAAACTTTGACCTCCCTGCAGGCTACTCAGATTCTCAAAGACTGTGAACTGGGAGCCCGTGAGTGAGGTCTGTTTCCACATGGCAAGGCGGGGTTCAGCTTTTGGCCCAAAGGCATTTTAGTTTTACATTCTTAGGTCAAGAATGTTTCTCGGCATGAACTCACCTGAAAGCTAAAATGATTGTTCTCTGGATCCCTCCAGATCTTAGGAGTCAGATGCAGGTGAGTTCTGCCGTCTGAGGTAAAAACCGGAGTCCCCAGGTGTAGACACTGGATGGTAACAATGGGCAAAGCAGGGGCTCTGTGCTCATTTGACAATCAATCCTCTCCTCAACCATTTTCCTCCAGCAGTGGTGCGTCATTGGAAATCATTTCCGTTCACGCCTTATCAGCCAGGGCAAACACAGAAACTCATTGCTTAATTTCTGTGATAATAAACTAGCAACCCCCAAATTCGTTGTTTTCTTCACGCAGTAACAATTTGTTGGGCGGGGCTTGGTGTGACGGCTCCGTTCTCCACTAGGTGGCACTGCTTAGCGGACTGGGGTGGATCAGTGCGAGTGCAGGTGCGCGTGGGAGAGTGGGCGTGGCTCCGCCCAGCGACCTCATCTCCGACCCCCGCGAGCTCTGTGCGCTCACAGACCCGCGATCAAGCACCCCTCGTTTGTCTCAGGCCTCCGTCCACTCCCCGCCTCTACCCTGTCCGTGTCCCAGCCGGCTGCCTGCCGGGCCGCACCTCCCTCCGGGTTTTATCTCAGATGCGCTGTGTTTCAAAAGCCCGCACTTCAGAGGCCCCGTGGCGCGGACTCCCGCCGACTCTCTGGGGAGGACGTTGCTGAGCGGTGGTCCCACGTGGCCCCAGAAAACGTTCGTGTAACCGCACGAGGGCAGAGGTTCAGAGATTAAGGCAAACCACAACACAGCCGGTGCCACCACACTCTGGCGTCTTTGTCCCCAAACCAGCAAACGGGGCTGCTCTCCAGGATCCGCTGGGACCTTTGCCCGAGGGGAGGCCGCATGGCCTCTACCAAACGCCCTCCGAGCGGGGGAACCGCTTCTCCCCACGTGGCACACGGAGCCCTGAGACCCCGCTGCCTGCTCCTGGGGATTGGCCCCACTTGCTCGCCGGAGCCCCGCCAGGCACCGAGCTCTGGAACGTCAGACTCTGCGCCCCACTGTTTACAGAATCCTGGTGGCCTGGAAACCCCCTCCTTCCTCCCCATCAGTGGTTTTGGGGGACAGAGCCCTCGTCAGTCCCTGCGACTGTTTCCACTCTTTCTCTCTCCTCCTCTCCAGCTACTTCCGGGGGAGTGCTTTCCTTGCACTGCCCGCCTGAGCCAGAGTCGGTCCCCAGGGACAGCTTAGCTCCCATCAGGGCCCACTGGTCTCTTCTCAGCATTGCAACGAGCCGTTAAGAGTCTGTGTGACCTGCTGTGTTGTTCAGTCGCCTTCCCCGGAGGAGGCTGGACCTTCCTGGGTGGAGAGGCCTCCGGCACGTCCCCCACGCAAGTCACTAGATGCATTGACTTCATCATATGCAATCACACAGGTCCTTAGGTACGACTTTTGGTGGAAGCCGTACGGAGGAGGTGACGGAAACCCAGCTGTCCTCACACCCAAGCTGAGACCAGCCCATCCTCCTTCCTTACCTCAACTCCACTCAACCACCATCAAAGGAGGTTTGGGGTGAAAAGCAGCTTCATCTGCATGGTGCACAGCGCGTACTTTTGGGCACTTTCAACCAGCTTTGGCGTCAAGATTTATGCAGTAAGGAGCCATATTTCTTCAACTTGATTTAGGTTTAATTTTTAAGCAGCTTCCATGATTATGAGAATGTTGAATAATGTTTTATTTTAAATAATAATTAGGGCTTTCTCATAAAAGAACTTTTAAAAACTGTTTGAAGGGGCTTCAAAGCCTTCTCAATTTTAGGCTGTCTCAGAAATAGAGATAATTTTCATAATTTTGTTTTTAAAAGTATGGACCAGTCATTTTTCTGGGCGTCTTAAGGAAGCAATTTTCTTGAAAAGGTTACAGAATCTTTTTTCCTTCTATCATATTTCTCTTCAAAAAGTATTCAGTTTGAAAGAATAGATAAATATTTTATGTGTGCTTTTAAAATTTTCTGTTTTTAACATTGAGAACTGAGATATTTTGGAGGCTCCTGGGTGGCTCAGTCGGTTAAGTGTCTGACCTCAACTTGGGTCATGATCTCCCAGCTTGTGGATTCAAGCCCCGTTTGGGGCTCTGTGCTGACAGCTCAGAGTCTGGATCCTGCTTCGGATTCTGTGTCTCCCTCTCTCTCTGCCCCTCCCCCCCTCTCAAAAATAAATACACATTAAAAAAAAGAGCTGAGATATTTTGTTTGCATTGTAGGTAGCACCTGCTGGAGATCTGTATATATGGTTTATTTTAAAATCACAGTTTTAAATAAGCTAGTTTGGGGATTATGGTGCTGGTATGGTTCGTTGGTCCACAGTTCGGTAGAAACCCTTAGTGTGTCTGAGGGAATAGGAAATGACACACTTCTGATGGCTTTTCCATTCACTCAGGGCTGTGCTGCCTCCCTGGGGTTTCCTGGGTCCTTTAGATAAGTCAGCAACTAAGGGTGGAGAAAACCAAATTAAGAGACATAGGGAAAACCCACCTGACTCTAAGATTTAAGTTAATTATGTGTTGGTTTTATTACTAACCGACTCCCAGCTCCAGTGTCAGCAAATACCCTCAGCACGACGTGGCCGTGTGACCCGATGATGCACCCGACACCTGCTGCTTTCGGGTGATCATCCCACCCCCGAGGCCCTGGGCCCTTCCTTCCTCACCTGTCCACGTTCTGCAAGCAAACGTTGCCTCGTCACGCGCGATCCTGCAGACTTGCCAATGAGCATTAAGATCCCATCGGAAACTACAGAACGGTGTGTGACAGAAGGCGAGTGGTCTGGCCCAAATCTGAAGGGACCTCACGGCCCCTGTGACTCCGGGAGAAGCCGGGGGGCAAGTATGTACACGGTGGGTAGCCGAGGGCCCATTTAAGGGAGGAGGAGGCCCTGAGTCCCCAGGTGCAGGACGCAGTGTGAGCGGCCCACGTGGGAGCGGGATGAGCGGATTCGGCTTCAGAGGGGTGCGAGGCAGGGTTATGAGGGGACAGGCATCTGAGAGGCACGGGCTGGGGGGGACGGAGCCCCTGTTCGTCAGGACACGGCTGTGTATTGGAAGACATTTAAAGCAAAACATATTCTTCACGTATATTTTTTCTTTTTTAAAAAATGTTTTAATTCTTTCATTTTAGAGACAGAGAGCGTGGGAGAGGGACAGAGAGAGAGAGAGAGAGAGAGAGAGAGAGAGAGAATCTCAAGCAGGCTCCATACTGTCAGCACAGAGCCTGATGTGGGACTCGATCCCACAGCCCCGGGAGCCCACATCAAGAGTCAGATGCCACCCAGGAGCCCCGACGTTTTTTTTTTTCTGATAAAAGTCACACGTGCTTATTGTATTATACAATATTTAGAAAATGTGGGAAAATATAAGACATCAGTCACCCTCAATAGCACCATCTAGATAGAACAGCAACTAAGCTTTGTCCTTATATGCGCGTGCACATGTGTGGATGTGTGCACAAGCATGTGTGTTTAGGGTCATAGTACTGTGGCTTCTGTTTTATATACTTTCCACAAAGCATTATAGCTTGAATACTTTCTCCTGTGACCGACGATCTCAAATAAGATGTTCCATCAAATAAACTTATTATAATTTAGTGATTCTCCTATTGTTGGAAAATAGCAAAAGGCTTTCCCCAAATAATTGTATAAGGTAAACATGGGGAGTAGAGTGGCTGATTCTGCTTTGTTCTTATACAAACCAGGAACTGTAATTATTTTAAAATAAGTACAATTAAAAATAAGTCACCAAATGAGTCACTTGACCAAACTTAACCAATAAACTGGATAAAAATGAGTAATCTGTGCCCTGATTAGATAAGACCATTTAAAGTTAATTTGTTGCCGCAGGAAAGCAAACTTATGGCAGTTTTGCCGTTTCGGATTCAAATTCTGGGATTCCTTCCCTTTGTACCGGAGGAGATCGTAACATCCTAGAAGACAAGGAATATGAGAGAAGGCTGAATTTTAAAGACTATCACCATCTGCAATCAGTGGAGGGAATTTCTGCCACGTTGTAAAACGATCGCGTGCTGTGGGTACACCTGCGTGTGCTGGCTTTGTTTTGTCGGTCTGTTTACTGTCCGACACCTCCCAAGCCTCCTGAAACGTCTCCGAGCTGAGACCCCGATCCCCCAGTGCCACCAGCACACATACCTGGTGTCACAGAACCAGCTGCATCCTGGCTGCTCGGGAGACCAGACTCGGGCGCAGACACCGGGACCGTGGACAGTTTGACCGTGGTGACGCGACCCTCTGACGTGGCCCAGGTACGGGCTCGGGCTCTGAGCGTGAGCGGGGTGTCTGCGTCCTTCGCTGGCATTAAGGATTGGACGGGGAGCTGGTGGAAGTGATCTTAGCACAGACGGGCTTGAACGCGAAGTTGCCTCGGAAGAGAACAGACTTTTAAAACCATGGAAAGAGACCGTGTCCTGGGAATACCATTTTTGCCTGAGGATTGACCCAGTCTGAGACAAACCTCCAATGAGAGATGTGCAAAAACTGCCTTTTTCCTTAATTCAACTTGAGCGGTTGTTTTTTTTTAACTTGTAACCAAGTGTCCAAATAGATTATATGCCTTCAATATAAATTTTCTCCACTGAAGAACTGGACTGGACAAGTTTGGCCACACGGCCCCTCTGATTTCAGATGAACAACTTCCCGACCCTGTGGGTCACTTCTGGTGGTGACCCGGATTGCCACGTTCGGCCGTACTCACAATGGGACTCAGTTCTGATTAACAGTAGTGGTGTTACAACAATAAAGACTGAGAAGGGAGCTGAGCAGGGAATGTTCCAGAGTCACGGGAGCCAGACACGCCCCCTGTCTCCGTGGTGACGAATCTGGGAGGGGATGTGCAGGGCAGTGTGGGTGCGAGGCTGCAGAGCCCGGTCAGAGCCCCCTGCACTCAGGGACGATGTTGTCCCCTACAGAGACAACGGCTCTTACGCCAGGGCTCTCGGGCCACAAGGCGACCCTGCGTCCCCAAACGGGCAGTGGTCCTGCAGGTGCCGATAACATAACATCCGAATCGCCCACCCACTGGACTGAGAGGCAAGGACATCAGCACTGACCCCGCCTTTCTCGGCCCTTCGCACTGGGACCCCTCCCGGTTCGGTACACTAGTGAGGGTGGGCCGCACGGCCATGTTTTCATCCCACCAGCCGAACAGAGGTGCTGTGAGGCTCCAGCGTCATGGACTCAGCCACGAGCCCTGGCCACCTCGTGTCCACTTGCCTGCCACCTTCCCCGTCTTGCAGGGTCGGCTGCGTCTGAACAGGTGGGTGCCTGTCTTCATCCTCCAGCACACGAGCACCTTTCTAGAACGGGATCTGTGCTGGAGCACAGAGCGGGAGGGAGGGGGAGCTCCTTCAGGCACCCGGGAGGCCACACCGTGTCATGTTGTGCCTGGAGGGCCAGCTGCCCTCAGAGCCTTGGGGACAGGGGCACCAGCAGTGTCTTTCCTGTGTCCTTGACCTTTAAGAGAACAACTTTTTAACGTGTCAAAGTTCAATGCGGGGCAAGGAAGAAGGGGAAGAAAGTTAGAGCTCGAAAGCAAAGCAGAGACCCGAGTGTTCCGGGTTAGTGGCGCCCAGAGAGCATAAGCTAACGGGGAAAGGTGCCTCGGAATGCGTCACCATCGAGCAAAATGTGGTCTGGTGTCACGGGCAGTGGGGGGTGGGTCACGGGAAGGGAGTGAGTGGTGATTTCAGAAACAAGGCATAATTGGAGGGGCATGTTCTCGAGAGGGGAAGAAAGCAGTGCTCGGGGGGTGGATTCTGGGACAGCGTGAGCTTCCCAGAGAATTGCTACGGCCACCAGTGTGATTTATGTTCTCTTCCCGTGTCCCCGTCTCCCACGTCGTCCTTCAGGTACGCCTGCCGGTGTGCTGACCCCATCAGGGTGATTGAGCGCCACGGCTCCCGTCACACCTCAGATCCGTGTGGTCGTTTCCAAATCACCCTCTAGGACTTAGTGGGTTACAACTGACGGGGGATTGCAAAGCGATGGTAAATTGTCACGAGGATAATGCAATCCTTCAGCAGGTCTTTCTTTTTGATGGGACTAATTTCTCAGCGTTCTTCCTACACAGAAATTGCACGGAATGTGAAGATGCAGAGATAAAGGTTCCTACTTGGAAAATATGATTTAGTAAATCTTCGTATTTTCCCAGAGTTTAAAACCACGTCCCCACAGAAACCTGCACACAGACGTTCACAGCACCTCTTCCATCATCGACAAAACTTGTTAACGACCAGGACGCCCTTCAGCAGGTGGTGATGGATGACCCGGGTCCGTGCAGACAACGGGGTCTCGTTCTGCACTGAAACAAAGAACCACAAGCCACGAAAAGACGGGGGAACGTTGCAGAAGTGGGAGGAGGGAACCTGGAAGGAGGACACCGGGCAGTGACTCTCCTCACAAGGGGCTGGTCACCGCCTCTGACCAAACATCCAGTGTGGTTTTCCACTGCCACCAGCTGTCCAGCCTGGTGCCTCAGGAACTGTCTACACGGCGCCAGAGGCATGAGAAGAATTAAGTCTTAAAGCGCACCTGTCGTTCTTAATATCCAGCTCACTCTGTCATGTCGATATGATCTTTTACATAAGTGACTTACATAAAAACCCCCACTATCTGAAATTATATTCATTTGTGGTCATTTGTCCGAAAATTGTCACTTCTGTGTTGAACCGGGTCGGTCTGTATCTGCCTCCTGATGAAGACTGATTTTTTGCAACTCAGCAGGTGTGCCTAGGGGGTCATCCAAGAGCTATCAGAGTGGCTCTCTGTTCCCAGACGGTAGATGAGTGTGTACAAAGGCATCTTAAAGCCATGTTCTGGGGCGCTTGGGTGGCTCAGTCAGTTAAGCCTCCGACTTCCGCTCAGGTCGTGATCTCACGGTCCATGAGTTCGAGCCCCGTGTCGGTCTCTGTGCTGACAGCTCAGAGCCTGGAGCCTGTTTCGGATTCTGTGTCTCCCTCTCTGTCTACCCCTCCCCTGCTTGTGCTCTCTTTCTGTCTCTACCCAAAATAAACAAATATTAAAAAAAAAAAAAAAAAACTTAAAAAGAAGGTGAAGGGCACCTAGGTGGCTCAGTCGGTTAAGCCTCTGACTTCCGCTCAGGTCATGATCTCACGGTCCGTGAGTTTGAGCCCCGCGTCAGGCTCTGTGCTGACAGCTCAGAGCCTGGGGCCTGCTTCGGATTCTGTGTCTCCCTCTCTCTCTGCCCCTCCCCTGCTCCTGCCTGTCTCTCTCTGTCTCAAAAATAAAAAGATTTAAAAAGCCATGTTCTTAAAATAATTAAGGGAATGAAATTAGCAGTGAGGTTGCAGCCCTTAACCATTCCAGAATGACTTTTAGCAGGCTCCCCAAATGCCAGCATAGCCTTAGGAAAGAGCCTTCACTCGGCACGGCCATGGCTAATAAAATGCGCCTTATTCTGTCTGTCCACGTCCAATGGCTAAAACCAGGCATCTCAAAACCAATGAGCAGGGGCGCCTGGGTGGCTCGGTCAGTTAAGCGTCTGACTTCAGCTCAGGTCATGATCTCACGGTCCGTGAGTTCGAGCCCCGCGTCGGGCTCTGTGCTGACAGCTCAGAGCCTGGAGCCTGTTTCAGATTCTGTGTCTCCCTCTCTCTCTGCTCCTCCCCTGTTCATGCTCTGTCTCTCTCTGTCTCAAAAATAAATAACGTTAAAAAAATAAATAAAATAAAATAAAATAAAATAAAATAAAATAAAATAAAATAAAACCAATGAGCAAATACAAATAATGTGTTCAACCTGAAGACAGGGATTTTGAAAAGGAAAACATTAGCGGGCGCGTAACTCCTTCTGCCTCTGACATGCCAAAGGAGAAGGTGGAGTAGGAAACTGCGGACTCCACACCTCGGGCCTCGTCCTCCAGTCCCCTGCACAGCAGCCGCACGGGCTCTGGTTCCCAGCGACACTCACACGACGGGATGGGCTGCTTGCGTCTGCCTCACACACTATAACCTGCGGGAGCTTCACACACGTCATTCTATTTGGTTTCTCGCTGTTTTCCAGGGGAGAACTTAAGGCAGCACTTGTTACCTCTCGTTGCACGAGGGGGCAAGGCAGGAGGATTCGCTCACAGACTGGTAAAATCCCAAGTGGTGACCTGTGTCCAAGCGCCACGTCTACCCGTTTCCTTACACGGGCCCGTCGCTGCCACTAATCAGCCCACGGCAGTAAGAACCACGACAGGAAGCGCTTCAGCGTAGAGAGTGAGATCGTGGGTCCTCACCACCCAGCTGACCGAGTCCCCAGGCCGGCTTTCCTTCCGCGCGACTCGGCCAAGTTACTACAATTTCATAGCCCGTCGGCAGGGCCATGAGCCGATGAAAAGCACGTCAGGAGCAAGTTACTATAAAAAGTGAGGGAAACGACCTCGCACAGCCTTGGTGGGGTGCCCGGCCTACACTGAGCTCGGAAGTGCGTTCACCCCGGTGCTGCTCGGACGTGGACAGACACCTGGGCGCGCGGTGGAGACGGCAGCCGGCCTGCGGTGTCCCGTGGGTGTACCGCAGGGGGTCAGGCCTGGGGAGGGACCACGGGGGGTCAGGTCCCAGAGCAGGGGGAGGGCGTCAGACCTCAGGGGGCCGGTCTGCCTGGAGGAGGGGCGGAGAGGCACACGGAAGCCTCGATGAGAACTGGAGGGAGACAGCAGGCGCGGGTCAGCGCTTTGTTGGCCACGGGCGTTGGCCACGGGCTCACGTGAACCTGCTGTTTACCAGACACACATCTTCTCTCACCCACAAAGTGAACGAGGGCAGGACAGGTGGTTTTGTCAGCGCTGTCTTTCTGAGGGGAGGAGTCGAGGCTCAGGTAGCCCATTGTCCCCCAGGACCACGGCCCCCCGCTCTTGGGGACACGGGCCGGGCTGAGAAAGTGCAGGAGAGTCACCACCATGGGGACGGGCAGGTGAAGCCGTGGTGGGGAGTCTGGGCTTTCGGGGAAGAAACCACACCACACAGAGTCTGAGTTACAAAGGAAAAAACAAAACAAAAAACTAAAGCCAGGATCCAGAACCCATGATGTAAACGCGTCAGTGGCAGGGCCGTTGAGGGACGAGACTAGGACTATCCTGCACCTCAGAAACGGATTGGTCTGAGTTTTAAAAGGCGAGTTAGTTCCTGAAATAAGGGTTGGGGAGGCCTCGTGACGGCAGGTGGAGCACAGCAGGGGTAGGAGTGACAAAGCCCTCGTCCCCTATTCCTGCCTTTGAGGAACAAGATAAAAGCACCAACAGAGACCACAGCTCCCCAGATTTGGGGGCACAAGTCTTGCAACGTTAGCTCTGGTTTAACTGGAGACACATGTGGTCTATTCCCAGCCTGAGATCCGGGGTCCTGCCCTCGCCAGGCCAGTGCCCCGTGGCCCCCACACCCCCTGTGACCCCGCATGTCACTTCGGCCGCCACCTGCAGAATCTGGGCAGAGCCGGGCCGAGGATTGCTGTCAGATGTTCAAAATACAGTTGCAGTTTGTTCAGAGACCACTTGTGTGTGTGTGTGTGTGTGTGTGTGTGTGTGCGCACATAATGTGACGTGTATGTCACACACAAGTGACAAATGAGGAATTGTCAGCTGTAAGCAACCACTGCAGATGCTGAGGGCTCATTGGGCCCCACAGAAAGCTTTGCTTGATTTTTGTTGAGCCCTCTTGTCCTCACCTGCCTAGGGTTCAAATTAACCATGACTTGACAAATGAGATTGAACTCAATCCACTAATTCTTTGCCCAATAAACTATATTTAATTTTTTTTGTTTATTTACTTTTGAGAGACAGAGCATGAGTGGGGGAGGGGCAGAGAGAGAGAGAGGGAGACACAGAATCCGAAGCAGCTCCAGGCTCCGAGCCGTCAGCACAGAGCCCGACGCGGGACCGGAACTCATGAACTATGAGATTGTGACCTGAGCCGAAGTCGGACGCTCAACCGACTGAGCCCCCCAGGCATCCCTGATAAATCATATTTAAATCTGACGTGTGACCTACTGAAAAACCATTTCTCATTCTCATACAAACCACATTCACGGAACCGAAGCCTCTTTTAACTCTGGCACCAGGTGTACTGGGACTTTACCGACTGGTCTTTGCCGATAGGAGGGGAGATTTTCAAAAAGTTATTTCCTCAATTTTTCATGATATTTCAAAGTCACAGCTAAAGTTACGACTCACTTGTAAGACGGAGTGCATTATTGAGACTTTCCCCCACAACTTCAGGGGGCCAGGACGGTCCACAAGGCAATGAGTCAGGCCCTGAGTTACAGCAGGAGCTGATTCCCACCCCCCGGGTCTGCTCGTGTAGACGCCGATGTCTCAGCAGGAGGAGATGTGTGGCCACCTCGCCGAATGCTGGTCCCCGCACAGGTGCCCGCCGTGGATGACCTCAGAATATGGGTGCTAGGAAGGTGTAGTGACAAATGAGGAAGGGAGGATTTGGGAGAGAATATTTACGATCTTTGCTTTCAGTGTAAGTTCTATAATTTAATTTCTTAAATATCTGCGTTTAACAAGCAGCTAGCAGGAAATCTGGGCGTTTACTGTCGGCCCCTGTGAGCGGGTGTCCACGGCACAAGGGTCTCAAAACTCCCTTGTAAAATGGTGTTGGGGGTGGAACTTAAGAAAACACACTTTAATATACTAAACTGAATCAATTTCTAGATAAAAACCACACTTTAATATACTAAACTGAATCAATGTATAGATAAAATACCGCTCCCTTATAGAAAAAAGGTACAAACATAGTAAATAAAAAAACAACGAATGACAGCCAGATACGATCATAGTTTACATGTAGTGTGGAGCGTTCTGGCGCTTTCCCCAGCGCAAAAGCGGGCACAAATGTGTTCCTAATGAAAGTCGTTTCTGCTTCTGGAACCCTGTCCTGCTGCCACGTTTAGGGTTCCGCGGGCTCCTCCTGCCACCGTCTGGTCTCGCGAGGGCTGTGGCAGCGGAGATGTGGGCGTGTGCTGCGGCGGGGACCGGACGGCCCTGCCCTCGCTCGCGTGTCGCCGGGCCAGAGCTGGGGATGTGCCACGTGTGGCCCGGGTTGGCGGGGGCTCCCGGAGGCGGGCCGAACGGTGTTGCGCCCACACCTGTCAGCTTGCAGCTGTAATTACGGTAAAGTAATTACTTTAATTACCAAGTACAACATGGCTCGTTGCGGCTCTCGGAGCCAGCGGAGGCGGGGAAAAGGCCCACGGGCAGCGGGTCCCTGGCAAGAGCATGGGAGTGGGGGTGCGGCCTGTGGCAGTGCCCCAGGCGTGGCTCCAGCCACCACCCCCCCGACACACACACGATGCCAGAGAGGAGACATCAGTGCTCCAGCAGGGGTCACAGGACACTGAACACGTGACCTTCGTGGCCTCGGTGGCCTTGGTGGGTAGAGTGAGGCCCACGGTTGGGGCGCTGGCGGTCATCGCCCCAGCAGGGACACGTGGGCCGGCGGGTGATGCTGGCCGGTCGCAGGCGCCTGTGGGAGGGAGGTGTCAGCCACAGACCTTACAGCCCCCGCCCGGCCCTGCTCACAGCCACATGTCCAGGATCAAAGAGCACTCTGCTTCTCAACGTTCGGTACATTTTTTTCTAAATTAGAGTCAACTCCAAAGTCGTACCGGAGGTTAGTAACTGTGAGTCCATGATGTAAAATCTCTGATTATACTGTGGCTGATTATTCAGGTTGCAACGGAGCAGTAATTAAAATTTACAGTCACTGGGCTGAGTCCCTGTGGCGATCAGGGCTGAGTAACCCCTCGGGGCCTGATTTCGGGACCTCAGGGTCTGAGTGACACATTTCTATCAGAATATTTTGAACATTCATCCGAGGATACAAACTGTATTGCCTCCTTCATAGTTACTTTTTGATTATTACAGCGCTCTGATAATCAGCTGGCTTCTAACCTGCCTCAGCGCAGAAGCCAATATTTGAATGGGTCCCCACCCCAGGTCCTCAGCCTCCCACAGACGTGTTGCGGGGCCATGGGCATTTGGGTGCAGAGGCTGAGACCATGAGCATCCTGCCCGCCCCCCCCGGGGGGAGGGGGGGGGGGCCCCCCCCCCAAGGGACCAGGCGGGAGGCCCCACCCCCCACGGGACCAGGCGGGAGGCCCCCCACCCTGGGACCAGGCGGAAGGCCCCACCCCCCGCCACATAGGACCAGGCGGGAGGGCGCCCCCGCCGCGGGACCAGGCGGGAGCCCCCCCCCCCACGGGACCAGGGACAGGGGCCTTGCATGTGGGGCAGAGACGGCCGTCAGGACTCCTGCTTCATCATCACACTGATGGCATCACCGAAGTCATCCAGCAGGCAGAGGCCTCTGGATCATTGGGGAAGGAAGCTGTGCCCTTAGCCCCCAGCCCCTGGGTGGATGACACAGCCAGGAGACAGGGGACATGAGCATTTAGATGCTGTGAATGTTTTGTTTTTGTTACATGAATGCTCGCCTCTGATTGCGAGGGTTTTTTTTCAGCGATTGGATGTTTTGGCTTGGCTTTGAAGAAAAAAGGACTTTTCAAAGGCAAAGAAATAGGGGGAAAGTGTTTTCAGGGTGAGTAAAGTAAGAAAAACAGCCTGCCTTTCCTCCCTCCTCCCCTTCCATGGCCGACAGCCTCTGCTGCTCACTCCCGCGTCACCCTGGCTGCCTCCTTCTATCCCCCAAGCACTGGGGCGCATTTCCACCTCGGGGTCTTTGCACCTGCTCGCCCTCTTCCCCGGCCTACAGGCAGACGTCCCTTCATGTCCCCACCAGACAGCAAGAGGTCGTGGCCTCCAGGAGACCTTCTCTGAGCGGCCTTGTCCGTCCGCGATGGCAGCCACCTGCCCACAAAGCTCTGGTGCTCCAGCCCGGACGGAAGGGCTCCGAAAACACCAGGTGGGCGTGTCCGGGAGCAAGCCTCAGGAGGAAGGCTACGGAGTCACAACCTGCGGCAGGGACACGCTACTCCTGCTTCGGGGGCGTGACCTGAAATTAAGTGCTGCTGCCACGTGAGCCTGGTGCGTGGGGAGATCAGGAGGAGGCGTCCCACTCACCCCCACTAGGAAGGGTCCCTGGACCGCAGCCTCCCCGTCACAGGTCCAGGCACAGTGCCTGCTTCCCCAAGTCCCAGCCTCAGCTCCTCGCCAGCCCCTGAATTATTCAGACCAGCCAACCACGTCCTCCTGCACGACCAGAGGCCCCAGCCCCCTGTTGCCACACAGCCCGCCTCCCCCAGCCCTGCTCTGCTCCCCACCACCCGGGGCCCTGTGGCACCTGCCGGGCTGAGAGTAAACACGACCTGTCCAGTGGACCTGACACCTCCAGGGTCAGGGACCTGTGGTCAGTCATCCTGCCGCCCCGGGTGGAAATCCCTTCTCTCCCAGCGGGTAAGGATGAGCAGAGAGAAACGGACTTTCTGTGGAAAGACCCAGCAATCTCTTGGTGTATCAAGGGCACTTCGCCTCTCTCTGTGGTACGTTATCTGTTCAAACCCGGGCAGACACGATGATTATCTATGCCATCTTCGCACAGTTATTTCCTGAGACTCTACCAGGAGCCTTTCCGGCGTCCCTCGTGCCCAGAAAAACAAAAGGAAAAAAGCACCCTGCCTTCTGGAGCCCACATTCTGGAAGGAAGCGTGTGTCTGTCGGGTAGATGCATGGTGGCCGGTGACTGATAGGTGAGGGGACGGTGGCCTGGAGATGTGAGGCCTTGCGTGTCTGGCGGGGAAATCCAAGCCACGAGCTGCCAGGTGAGGTGGGGGCCCCGGAGGCCTGCTCTGGTAACACATCCTTCCTTTTGCAATTATCATCCATAGCTCTGGACTGACGCAGATTACCCTACGTACGAACACACATACTTTCCGTATAACCTGTTAGTTTTATTGGGTTTTATTGCTTTCCCTACATTCTGAGCTGAAGGATGTGTTTTTATCGGGTATTTTCCACTAGTACCTGAGACACATGCATCATGGGTGAGTGTGTGCAGAGGGAGGGAAACAGAGATGCAGGATTGGCTGCTGCGATCTGGACAATCCTCTCCGAGGTGGGGCCTGGGAACCGAACGGCCTTCGCGGTTATCTCCGGAGACTATTTCTGTGTTCAAAGAAAAGCCTCGCCTGCAAACTTGTAACTTGAGATCGGGTCCGTTTAGTGGGTCTGAGCACGTCTCCCCTCAAACTAAAACCTTCCGCCGTCATTTGCTCAGAGCGAAGTCCTCTGGTGTGGCCGGCCGCCTCTGGCCGGAGCCGCCCGCAGCTGCCCCTCCGGCCGCACCTGTCTCAGCCCCTTGCCGGCCCTGCCAGCCCCTCGACCCACACGACCGGCCCCACAGAGCTGGCGGGGCTTCCCCCAAGGCACCACCAGGACGTGGGCACAACTTCCCTTCCAAGTGCTCGAGCCTCCTCCTCGTCCCTCCCCATCGTCTCTCCTGCTTGTCTCTCCTCCCGGATTCATGAAGGACCGTTTCTCCGTGTTGTACACCAGAGATACCCAAACACACCTGTTTGTGTGAATGACGGGCGAGTGATGAGCACTGAATACACAGTGTCGGTCCCGGGGAGGGTTCTCCGCACAGAGCACCTGCCCCCGTTCGGCATCGTTCCTGAGTGCAGGCGACAAGCCCGGGTCTGACTCACCAGCGAGCGTGACTCTCGCCCGGGACACTCCGTCGGCTGAAGCCCCGTGAACTCCGGGCCGGCTGGTGGGATCACCGTCCAGCCCCGAGAGGCAGACGTGCCTTCCCTGCAGGTGAGCCCGGGCTCTGTAAATACTGCCGCCCAGAGACCCTCCGACGTGGATGTCAGCACCTGGGCTTCGTGGGGTGCGAGTTACCCAATCACTCGCCTTTGAAGTGAATCCGTTTGATTGGCTATTTAATGGACTCAGACTGAAAACAAAATATCCATGAAAATCGTGGGTCTGCTATGTAAATACTTAATTTAATGGTGAGCCAACGCTCGTTTATGTTTCTGGAACCGTGGGGAAGTTGACTGAAACAGGATTATGTCTGAACTGGAGAGTGTGTCCGAGGGGGCGGGGCTCCGCAGCCGCTGGTTTCCTCTCTCTTGGCCAGGGCGGCTCGCGGCTGACTCTTCAGGCCCAGAGACGATGAGCGTTTCACAGTTGGCGTAGTTCCTCAGTTCCCTTAGCTTCCTGAAGCTAAGCCAGTTAACGATTCCACCAAGATGAGACGGGACAGAACATGTTCCCCTCATTCTGTTTAACCAGTAATTCACCAACTACGAGGGGAGATTCCAGTTCATAATTTCAGGCCTTGTTTTCATGTTTATAACGAAGTCAAGCATTCTTCGGGGCGTGTGCGTTTCAGTTTTCAGAGAATTGATCCTGCGTGGTTTTGGGCCATTTTTTCATCTGGATTATTGGTCTTTTCATTATCGAATCGTGTATTTCCTGGTTTGTCCATTTTCCTTGAGGCATGGGACACTTAGGACACTAATCAAATCATGAATTTTTAATCCCCTTTTCAGTCACACCTAGAGCCATTTCCCATTCCAATATCACAGGACAATGTTCCCAGGCTTTTTTCTGGTGCTTATGTGGGCTTTGTTTTTACACTTAAATCTTTGATCTACAAAGAATTTATCGTGGTATAAATTGTGAGATGGTGACTATACTTATTTTTTTATTAGAAGTACAACCTCGTGTTTTACTACAGTTTATAGAGTTTTTATCATCTGGTGCCGTCCCTGCAGTTTGAAATCCAGCTGGGACCCGCTCGGGACCACGGCCCCTCTTCCTCTCCCTCCTGTTGATAATTTTTTGTTATTCACATACTCAAAGCATGAAGTCAAGGGAAGCACGCCTAAAGTGAAACCAATTTATTTTGCTATTTATTGATTCTTAGAAATTATTTGGATGGGTGGAATTGTTTTTAAATTTTCAAAAAATAAAAATAAAAATCAAAAGTGTTGTGGTCTCTAGATAGGATTTCCTGCGGGAAGAGTCTCTGTTCCTCGAGGAAATGCTGATTCACTTTCTGGGAAGGAAAGGGGAAGATGGACCCTGGGGAATCTTGTTTCACCAGAAGAAAGCCCACAAGGACTAGCACTTGTATTTCAAAAGTACTGAGCATGTGTTCCAGAAGATTCCTAGCAGCACTGTCTGTCATGACCAGAAATAGGAAACTACACAACATGCCCTTAAGAGTAAAATGGATAAATGGCCATTTATTCTCACGATGGATCAGGATGGGTCCAGTGGAAGAACAGAAATGGCGCGTGGACCTGCGACAGTTGCGTGGATGAGGACACGGCACGTGGACGTGTGAAGGTCGTGTGGATGAGGACAAGGCGCGTGGACGTGCGACGGTCGCGTGGATGGGGACAGCACAGATGTAGTGCCCACTGTCCTCTGCTGTTCCATGCTGGACGACCACTGCTGGGCTCAGCATTTGTCAGGAGAGGGAAGGAGGGAGGTGAATCTCCCTGGATCTCATTGCTGACCCAAGAGCCTCCTCAGTTTGTAAAATCTCAGTAAGACAGAAACTTACAACACATACACCCTTCTGTAAGTTTTTTTTCACTTATTAGAAGTTTCTTGAAAAGTACTCAGGATACAACATAAACAGGCTTCCCCTGGGAAAGAACGGGACAGTTTTAGCATCAAGAGTGATAATAACATCAAGGGGCTGGAACACATCTATTATATAACGTTCCATGAATTATTAATGATTCTGAACAAGTAAAATCAAAGGAATCCGTGATCACTTTTGAGAAATACTAGAGAAATAAACCCTAACTTTGGAAATGGAAGGAAAGGGAAAGAGTAAGTCTCTTATACTGCCTTTTATATCAATTGTGTGCTTCAGAGCAACCAGATAGTTGATAAAGGGAGGTTTATCTTCATGGAAATGTTTTCCCTAATTAGTAAGAAAACAATGGTAATATCAAAATATCACAAATTTGCTACCCATAACGAATTACTGGACCTAGGTAGTGATTACCAACCCTGGTTCACAGGGAGAGAGGTACAAGTGATACGTACAAGTACCTATGTATTTCTTGGCGGTGGTCTTGCCAAAAACATGCAGCATGGATTTGGTCCAGCATCTTAAGCCGTCAATTTACAAGAACAGATGAAAATACTTAAAATGTAAACGTTAGGAATGCAATCAATGCCAGCTGATAGGACATCTATAAAACAAATGACCCAGTTTCTTGAACAAATAAATTATAAAGAAAAAAAGAAATGAAGGAGGAATATTTAGACTAGTAGAGTCTTAAGAGATATATTAGCCAATAATAATTTGTGGAATTTGTTTGGATTCTATTTCAAATATACAAAGTGCCTTAAAATGTATTTTAAATGTGTTAGAGTGACGATAGAATTGTGAAGAATGGGGGTATTGAGACATTATTGTTGATTAATTTCAAGTTTCATGTTGTCGGCATGTTCTGAAAACGTTTACAAGTCTTCCAGAGAAACATGGAAATATATAGAGCTGTGTACAGAAATACCGCTTAGCAACGTTAGCACAATTGCATGAGGAAAGAGTACAAAGATTTCATTGCAGCCTCATTGGTTACAGTGAAAAGAACAATCAGAATACTCAAATGGTAAGAAATGGACAATTCATTCGTGCAGAGAGGGAGCTGGGGAAGGTCATCTGTGCCGGGAGCTGACACACGGTAGCCAGGTGACCTAAGGCTTCGAGTTCATTACGTTCCCACATAGCCTCCTCCACGTATGTATCTATCTTTTCCATAACAATAAGTTACATTAAAATGTAAGGATAAAACAAAATATTGTTTACAGACAACGGAGGATTATGAGCTTTAAACCCACATCTAAAAAAAAATTCCTTAAGACCATTTCAACCTGAAAGAAATCTGACACCACCACCTAAGTGAGTACAGAGGTTAACAAGGTTAACAACAAAGTAAGATGTTGCTGAGTTTCATTAGGCTTTTGTTAAAAAACCATAAGTTTGTTTTTAAAAGGTGGAATAAAAGAATAATTATATATATATATTAAATAAAATATTGGCAAATCATACATACAAGTCTCTACCAAGAGACATAAATCCATCTTGAATAAGTAACATTTATCCCACGAATGCAGAACGTATGCAAGAAACGAACAAGCTATTACGTAATTGATTGCCTTGACAAACTGAAGGGTTAAAAATAAAATTATCCCAATGGAATCAAGACGAAAGGGCAAAAGCACACATGTGATAAAGATTCAATTGGTCATAATGAAAACCCCGCCCCCGCCAGGGGTGATCACCTCCTCCCCAGATTGACGATGTCAAGCAGGTGTCCGGCCGGGTGCCCCAGCGAGGCCTTGGCACCAGACATTCCATTGTAGCCCACACGCGGGGCTCTCCTTGTGGGAAGGCTTTCGTTACAGATTCAATTTTCAGGCTACACCGATTTTACTCTGTTGTCCATCAGTCGGGTAAACATGGTCTTTAACGAGTTTATCTCACTAGATGGCTGTTATCATGCCCCCATGTTATAACTTCAGTGTCTCCGGGACCTCTGCACGCTCCTGCGTGATGGCTGGCTTCGGCAATCCGGGTCTCTTAATCAATTGACCTCGAGGCTCCTTGATTTACTGATCCTTCCAGCACATGTGATGTCTCATCCCTGCGCCTCAGTTTCCCATTCCACTTACTACTGTTGCTATCTTGATTATTTTCCGACGTGTGCACTGATTTTATTGATCTTCTTCCTAGGTCACTGGGTCACTGACTTCCTACTTCTATTCCTGCCTAAAACTGGCATTCGAAGTGACAGTTTCCTCTAAATACAGTTCCAATTGTCTCCCCTCGAATCTGGTAATGTTCTGTTTTCATTACGACTCGTAATTGTCTAATTTCTCTTATGATTTCTTTTAACCAATGGGTTGCTTAGTAACCTGTCAATTTCCAAACACTTGGAAATTTATAGATGACTTTTTGTCTTTAGTCTATTAGTTCTGTTTTGGTCACTCTGCATGATTTCAACACTGAAACTTACTGAGACTTTTAAAAAACAACTCAGCTAATGACCTGGCCCAGTGAAGGTTCCCCTTGACATGAAAGCATCTGTCTCTAAAGTTTGGGGCACAGTTTGTACAGTGTCAACTAGGACAAGCTGACTGTTCAGATTACTTCAATCTGTATTAAGCTTGGTCTGTGTGTTAAAATCGCCAGGGTTACCACAGTGCTGTCTCTTCCTTCCCTTGGCCCAGCAACGTTTACTCTGTACACTGTGGAGCTCTGTGATTTAAATCATGTGCCCCTGGGGCACCTGGGTGGCTCAGTCGGCTAAGCGTCCGACTTCGGCTCAGGTTGTGATCTCGCGGTTCGTGGGTTCGAGCCCCACGTCGGGCTCTGTGCTGACAGCTCGGAGCCTGGAGCCTGCTTCTGATTCTGTGTCTCCCTCTCTCTCTCTGCCTCTCCCCTGTTCATGCTCTGTCTCTCTCCGTCTCAAATATAAATAAAAACATTCAAAAAAAATTAAATCATGTGCCCCTGAGGCTGTTGCGGTCGTGGTGAACACGCTGCGTGACCAGCACGCGCGGCTCCCGTCTGGGATGCGCAGTCTTCACTTCTGATTGACCGTCGGGCAGCCACCCTGGGTTTCCTATTCCTGGAGTCTCGACGGACAGCTGGCACTTGTCCCCATGCGGCTGTGACCGCTGGCCCCCAGTCTGACTGTGCCTGCTTCACGGTTAGGACATTTAGCCCACTCGCCCTGAACACGGGGCCCTTTGCGACCTGTCCTCTCTTCTCGTTCCTTCCATTTCTTTTCCTGCTTTATTTCAACTTAAGTGAGAAAATGTTGATCATCCGTAATGTCTGTGGGCTGCTGGGCTGCTGGCCGGTTCCCCTGAGAATCACAACAACCGCCTGCGTGTCTCGGGGCGAGCCTGGTGTGACCCCCACTTCTCTGTGAGGTGGCCTCACGATGCTGCACATCACGTACATCCTCTCCTTCCCCGCTGGCCACCGGCCTCAATTTCTTTTTTTTTTTAATTTTTTTTTCAACGTTTATTTATTTTTTTTGGGACAGAGAGAGACAGAGCATGAACGGGGGAGGGGCAGAGAGAGAGGGAGACACAGAATCGGAAACAGGCTCCAGGCTCTGAGCCATCAGCCCAGAGCCTGATGCGGGGCTCAAACTCACGGACCGTGAGATCGTGACCTGGCTGAAGTCGGACGCTTAACCGACTGCGCCACCCAGGCGCCCCCACCGGCCTCAATTTCAAGTTTGTTATGAAACAAACTCACCATATTTTGTTGTCATTTTTGTTTTGAATAGTCAATTAAGGTTCGAAGAATTCAAGAGAAGAAAGGAAAATCAGTGTTTTCACTTATTCTCCCACATTTGCTGTCTGCCGTGTTCGTCGTCACTTCTGTGCACCCTTCTGGTTTCCTTCTGCTGTAGCCCTTCCTCAGCGTTTCTGATGCAGGACCCGCCAGGGGCGACTTTGTTCAGCTTTAACTCATGATACTATGTCCTAACTTACCCTTCATCTTCAAAAGATAATTTTGCTAGACACATTTTTAATTTGGCAGTCTTTTTTTCCAAGGACATTTTCTTCGGGACTCTGTGACCCCGTGATGTCACTGTCGCCTGTACGGAAGGGTCCATTTCTTCCTCTGGCTGCTTTTTTAATCTTTGGTTGTCAGCATTGTCACTCAGAGGGGGGAGGGGGCGCTTTCTTTGTGATTATCCTGCAGTTTGCTGTGCTTTCTGGCTCTGTGGATTGCTGTTTCGGATAAATTTGGGTCATTTTCTGCCAATGATCCAATATATATATATTTTTTCAAATATATCTCTGTCCTTTTTAAAATACGGTTTCCTTCCAAATTTACCCATATGTTTGAGTTTTTTACACTGTTCCTTCCACAAGGGATCTAGGCCTTGCTCCTTTTTTTTTTTTTTCATTTTCTTTCCCTTTGAATGATGTGAACTCACATGCTGTGATTTTTCCTAATTCTTCCTTCCCATGCTCAGTCTGCTTCACTTCCCACCAGTGAGGTTTTCACATCAGTTACTTATTTTTTTTCCCTTCTAGAAATTCAGTGTGATTCCTTTTCAGTCTCCAGAAGCCATGGAGATTCCCGGTCTGCCCCAGGTGCTCGGAAAGCAGGGGCATAGGTGTGGGAGGGGGTGGGCGCTGGTCCAGGTGGAGGGGGTGGGGGGCTTCAGACCAGGGACGTCACCACAGCTTGGGGCCGGACAGGCCTCCACTCGCCTGCAGCTGGGCACAGAGGTGCTCACTCTCTGTTACCCGGAAAACATGGAGGGAGGGAGTGGAGGTTTGTGGACCATACATAGGTTCTCGGGAATTTGAATTTTCGGCCACGTGGAAGTGAACTGGAGGGGAGAAAAGCGATTGGAGCAGGGGCCGGGGCCTCGTGTGGTGCCCCAACCCCCCTCCCAACCAGAGCTGAGCCCACAGAGCTGATAGCCAGCCTGACGGCAGGGGCCACCAGGTCATTGCTGAATCTGGATTTGAGATTTAGGGGAAAAGTAAAAATCAGGAATCACTCGGTTTTCCTGTCTGAGCTACTTGGTGAACGGAAGGGCTATTTGCTTCATTTCCATTTTTATCTCTCTTGTCTTGTTAAATCAATTATAGACACAGTTTTGCTCTGTGTAGCCATTTCCCTGTGCCTCACACACCCAAGGTTGCAAAACACTGGTCTTACGACAACATAATCTCCAAACCCCTTTCCTGACGTCACCACAAAGGGAGAATAGTTAGCTTTTTACTGGAAAGATCACTCCTAAACCAGATCGTCAAGCTTTTATTTACCACACATTATTAAAATCAAGTTACTATAGGGGCGCCTGGGTGGCTCAGTCGGTTGAGCGTCTGACTTCGGCTCAGGTCATGATCTGGTGATTGTGGGTTTGAGCCCCACGTCGGGCTCTGTGCTGACAGCTCAGAGCCCGGAGCCTGCTTCCGATTCTGTGTCTCCCTCTCTCTCTGCCCCTCCCCACTCACAATCTCTCTTTCTCTCTCAAAAATAAACATAAAAAAAATTCCTTTGTAAGTTGACCCACTATGCAGTAAGCACCCACCTGGACCGTGTTTGTCTCAAATGCCCTTTTATATGCAGTGTCCAGTGAAATGTTTGCTACGAAAGACACAACTAGGTGATTTGAGTGGACACCCCCTCCATAATATAGAGTTTTCTGTAAGTAATAGTGTAAACCTCTTTCCCTGATTAAGAAACTTCTGCTTTATTCCCCCATCATTCACAGCTTCCATCATGAGTGCTCAAAGGCTGCTTTGCATTTTGAGATGACGATATGTCATTATGTCAATACAGTGATCATGTCTGATTGACTTTTCAGGGGTGAAAGACCCTTCGTGTCCTTGGAATTTTGTATCCCGAGAACAGACATTTCATTTACCTATTTATCTTTTCTGGTGGGTTTGACTTGCATATTTTAGGAAAATTCCAGCTATGTTCATAAAATTCCAGTCTATCAGAGACAGCCCGTGCTGTAGACAC
>NW_024412419.1:618580-628896 GCF_014898765.1 Herpailurus yagouaroundi
TGTAGACACGGCCAATCAGGGACAGCCCGTGCTGTAGACACGGCCAACCAGCAGTAGCCCTTCTGAGTCCACCCTACTCCGGGGACCACACACCCATCACCAGTCCTCTGAACGCCCCCAGGTCCCACCAGCTTCCGCTTCCTGGCAGGACACTCTGCCCCTCTGACCTGTGATGTCACAGTGAGGCTCTTCAGTCCTCCTGGTGGTGGTGGTATGTATTTTTACCTGTGTGCATTTGAACCCCCAAGATGCAAATACACAGATATACATTCCACAGTGACTTTCATGAACAAAGGGCATTTGTTAAGGAAGAACGGGTTTGGAGAGTTTTACAGTAAGCAGTTTGTTCAACACCAAGGAAATTGGGGAAAGTTACGTACAAACCACGTGTACCAGCAGCTAGGCGTAAGAGAAGCATGGTTTCCTCCACTAGCATCAGAGAAAGCGATCAAATAACTGTTTGATTATGAGGAATTCAAGCAAAGAGGTAGAACAGCTGCAGGGCATTTCAGCGCCCTTCCAAACTGCGATCACACGTCTTCCAGCTCAAACGACTGAACCCATTGCCACCTGTCAGTACTCTGCCTCCAAAGTCACGATACGCAGAGCATTTTCCTTTGTGCCATGTTTTTCTCATGAAAACGGCTTGTTTAGAAGGCAGATGAGCCTTCAGAAACAATAGCAGATTTTTCCCAAAGAGTCTCGTTGATGAGTTAGGAGTTAACGAGAAGAGATGTATCGTTTTCGACGGAAATGTCGCAGGTGTTGTCGTGAAGGTGCAAACAAGTTTCTCAAAAGGGAAGCAGAGCCCGGAGGCTGGTTCCTGCCCTGAGGCTCAGTCAGCACCTGGCGGCCTCGCCGTGGACTCGCCAGTAACGGCCTGGACCCGGTTCTCTCAGCACGTCCGCTGGGGAGACGGGCAAATCACTGAGTGGTGTGGTAGCCGGCTGGGACTCGGAGTCCTTCAGCTCCCCTGCGCTGTGAGTGTCCTCGGCTCATTTGAGGCCACGAAACTATAATTGTGAGGATTCGGCTCCAGAAATTCTGGCTGGCGTTTTAAACAACCTTCTGAGTGAAACAGACTCACTTTGCTCACACTTCCTGTTACTGCTTTAGCAACGGGACCGTGCAAGGTGGACAGAGAGCAGTGTCGCGAGGCCCCGCCACCAAGAGCCCCTCGTTGGAGAAGAGCCGGTGGAAAGGCACTCCACGCGATCGAGGACGTCTGAAATGTGCCGTGACCGGCGAGCGGGAAAAGAACGTCGCCTTCAAGCGGGTACTTTCTACGGCGCTGGCCACACGGCCTTTCAGAGCACATCTCCTCCCGTGACGACTTCGGCTCCTTTACACGGTGTTAGCGGGTGCTCCCTGGGCGGGCCTCGGTGGAATCGACAGGTGCGCTGTTGGACAAGGAGGGGACCTAGCTCGATGGCGGCTCCCTCGTCTGCAGGGGACAACGTTTTTGTAAGTCACCGGTCACAATGGGGACATAATTCTGGAAACAGAAAGAGCCCTGGAAGACGGGCTTGCGTTCCCACATGGACTTGGCAGGCTGTTCTCAGAGTCCTTACGGCTGCCGGCTCGGCATGTCTTCTCAGAAGTGACGTTCAGGGGACAGACAACAAAAAATGCTGCCGGTGACCCCTGTAGCAGCTGTTCCAATGCAATGGACACAAACAGTAACTGTAGGAATTTTACAAGCAGATTCTGCAAGTAAGAAAATGTGAAGGAAAACCAAATTATCGGGGCAATTATAACTAAAGAAAGAGATATAAAATCTGTATACTTATCATTTATTATAGATGAACAGCATACACTGTTATCTCGATGTATATTTGCACAGACAATCAGAAATGCGCCAGAGCTGGGGGCACCTGGGTGGCTCAGTCGGTTGAGCGTCCGACTTCGGCTCAGGTCATGATCTCGCTGTTCGTGGGTTCGAGCCCTGCATCGGGCTCTGTGCTGACAGCTCAGAACCTGGAGCCTGTTTCAGATTCTGTGTCTCCCTCTCTCTCTCTGACCCTCCCCCGTACATGCTCTGTCTCTGTCTCAAAAAATAAACAAACGTTAAAAAAAAAAAAAAAAAGAAATGTCAAGGTGAGGAAAAGGAAGAGGTCTGAGAGGCTGTCACACCCAGAACATCCCAGGAGACACCACAAGCAGGAGCAAGGCGGTATTCTCAACCAAACAGGACTTCAGGTAACAACTAAAGAAATCCGAATAAAATATGGATTTTAGCCCATAATAATCACCAATACTGGTTCATGAATTGTCATGTATGCACAACACTAATGTAAGATGCTGTCAGATCTGGGTGTTGGATACACAGAACTCACTAGACTGTCTGAAATTTTTCTGTAAATGTAAAACTATTCTCAAATTTCAAAAAGTTTATCTTCAAAAGTACTTTATATTTTTTTTAATGTTTGTTTATTTTTGAGAGAGACAGAGACAGAATGTGAGTGGGTTAGGGGCAGAGAGGGAGGGAGACACAGAATCGGAAGCAGGCTCCAGGCTCTGAGCTGTTAGTACAGAGCCTGACGTGGGGCTCGAACCCACAAACCGTGAGGTCATGACCTGAGCCGAAGTTGGACAGTCGACTGACTGAGCCACCCAGGCGCCCCCGTTTTTACTTTTTTTAATGTTCAAAAGTACTTTATAATAGATAAAAGACTTTACGAATATAAAGTACCATACAGCCTATTATGAATCAATATGGACTTTGTAATCTTTTATTGTTTGTTCTTTTCTACAAAATTGCAACTGAATTAGTGGTAAGCTTTCTGAAAGTCTGTCTTTTTAATGTACTGGTTGAATTTCATTTTACCGTTCTTTCCTGTCTCCAGAGGCTGACAAGAAAAAACAAAGATGGATTAAAACTTTGGTAGATCTGTAATTTTCCATGTATCATCAAGCAATGAAAACATCAGCAAAAAATTGAAGATTGTAATTCAGCCTAACTTTATCACTAATGCACGAGCAATGCATTTAAGCAATTTAAATTACTAGCTAAGTGTTACACCATAAAGCTGTTGCTTTTTTTCTGAGTCAAGTATATACATTTTATAATGGACCCGTAGCTTCCAATCTTCACAGCAGATAACCATCAAATCTTTGTGGAACTGGCCCGTTGGGGTAACATTCTTTCCCTCCACGACGCGCCCTCCACCCCCATCTCTCAGCCCTGCCGTGGACTCGTCAGATGGTGGGGGTTACGATTTTCTGTGATCCTTGCCCTTTTATTTTATCACTGGGTCAACATTTATTAGATTTCATGATTTAAAATAATTTCTGTCTCATAGGAGCAAGCTAATAGGTCAACAAAGAGAAGGAATTTTCCAGAAAGTCTAAGGGGAACATACTGGGGTGCACCTGTGTTTACACCTGCAGGTGCCCATTGCACAGGATGCTTCTGCTTTCTAGAAGCTTCTGCCTCCAGCAGCTCCCTCGGTTTAGAAGGAGTGTCAGGAGTCTGCTCTGGTGAGTTTGGTCAACAACCTTGACAAGTGACAAACCACGTCCCTGTGTGCGTGTGGCCTCATAAGGACATGGTCCTACTGGAGAAGAGGCCACCCCAGCAGCCCCGTTCTAACAGAATCGTCTCTGTAAAGGCCCCCAGTGCTTCCTGGGGTCAGGACTTGGCGTGTACATCGTGAGGGGACACAGTTCAGACCATAACACTCTGACTCTCAAAATAACGCCAAGAACACATTTTCTGAAAGTGCCTCATCACAATAGCCTTCTGAATACAGGTATCTTACGTGCAAAGTATAGTTCTCCCCAAATTGGAACCTGCAAGAATCCTTCCAAGAGACCTACTCCTTCATTTCTGGCAACGCCCCGGGGCGATGCTCACATCTCGTGAAAAATGCACACAAGTCTGGTCCTCTTTGGAGAAACTGTAACCAAACGAAAGCCCTTCTCTGTGAATCCACAGCGTCCTTACTGGGGGCACTTCATTCTTACAGACGCTCCTGCCGGAGACCCGCACCGTCTGCACCGCTGGGGCCCAGACGGCACTCTGACAGCTGCTTCGCTCGTCCTGGGGCCTGGTTCTCCCCTCCATCCAGTCCTGAGTGTCAGCCTCTAGCTTCTCCGTGTGTGTGGCTTCGGCTTCGTAAGCGCACGGCCGCCCAGGGGTGGAGGGACTTGGCCGGCGTCGGCCCCGCTCACACTTCCTCACGCTCACACTTCCTCACGAGCTTGCTCATCCGCAGTAAACCCGGTCCACAGCCGCGTCCCGGGTCTCACGCTGGGGCAAGCACACTCAAGCCGACTCTCGCTGAGAACACGACAGAAGTCAGTGGTTTCCCCACGACGGGGGAGCCGCGGCCGGGCCCCCCTGACACCGAGCCCCTGGCCTCACGTCGTACCTTCCGGCAGCGCTGACGTGTCCCGGATTCTCCAGGAGGCCTGACTGCTCTGCTCGGCCCGGGGATGGACCCCCAGGCGTCTCCCCCCCCACACACTGTGACAGCATCACCCCTGCCCGCCAACCCGCCACAGGTCTCCCAGGACAGGACGGTCTTGTGAGCTGGCCCGCCTGGGACACAGCGCCACACCCACGGCTAGCGGTTTCCACTGCCGAACGTCCGTGTTTCCCCATCTGTTCCGGGAGATACACCAATCTTACTAGTTGTGAGGACCCCTCCCCTTTAATTAAATCCCACAGAAGGGGCACAATGATGTGACCCTGTGATTCCAAGACTCGCATCAGCTACACAGTTTAACCGCCTTAATCAGGAGTGATAACGTTCAGTGATTGCAAACCCTTTCGTAAGCTCAGGTTCACAGTCGTAGCTGGTTACATGGGGTGATGTAAAATGCATTCGAGACTCACATCCTCCCCCAACTAATTCCAGACCCTCACATCACCGTCTTACATTACCCACGTGCCCGTGTGTGCCAGGCTTACGTCCTCGGGTTTCTGTTCAGTCACGGGGATCAACACAAGCACAGGATGTGTTCGCTCGGCCAAGAGACGTATCGCAGGGTTTCACGAGCGGCCGTTAACGTGCACACGCGAGAGAAAGTCAGAGCCCCTGCAGACCCTCTCCCGCCCCCGGTCTCCCCCGCTCGACCTCAGCCCACAGCCCCGTGCTTCTGGGTCACACGGGCGGGAGCTGCCGGGGCACCTGCTCCTTCCCTGGCCGGTCACGGCGACGTCACACCTTCTCCGGCCGGTGTCCTTGGGTCAGACCCCTGCTGTTGCCCTCTGCTCCCAGCCGCTGCCAGGACCCCAGAGACGATGCAGGTCACATACTCCCCTGCCAGGCAGCTCTCCTACCTTCGTTGCTGATTTCTAAGTTTTGATTACCCGTCTCCAGCAAAGCTTCATTAATTTGTGACGAATCCTTACGCAGCGGCCTCATGAATAAAACTGATAAAATCAGGGAAGCTCTGATTGAAGCTGGGCCGGTGGGAGGAGAATCAGGGCCAGCGTTAGTGACCCCCCCCCCCGCCCCCGCCGCCGCCGCCCCAGAGCAACACAGACCTTCAGGGAATTTCAGGGAATTTAAGAATCGAAGTAAAGAAAAGCTGTAAGAGGCATCACTGCACAATCCTGGCTTTGCCAAGAAAAAGACAAACATCCAGGAAAACTCAGGTGAACGCCTGATGGAGCCACAAAGTCTACAGGCTGAGGCACACCTGAAGGGACACCTGACGGACACATATGTGATTCCCTCTAAATGTCCTCCGTGGGGCCCAGGCGGCGGGACTGGAGTCTCCCGACGGCCGTGGGGACAGCGGGGCCCCTCCTTCCGTCCACCTGCCAGGGCCTGGAATGGGGCAAGCGGACAGCACAGGTGCACGCTGGAGGACAGGGCAGGGCGAGGCTCAGGAACGACCGTGTGGCGGGTCTGGGACAGCAGTGACCGCGGGAGCTCTGGCCCTGACACGAGCCTGACCGCAGCCCCCAGTGTGAGCTCGGGCTTTGGAACCGGCCGGGAAAAACAACACAGGGAAACCAAAGGACGGTGGGTGTTTGGTTCTAACCGCACCTGACCCTCCGTTTCTGAGGTCCTCAGAGCCCAGGTGCCGGCTGGAGGCCCACAGCAGGGAGGCTGCCCGCACCCGGGTCTCCCGGCACCTCCACCCGGGTCCCCCCACACCCAGGTCTCCCCTTCCCCGATGGAACTGTCATAAAAACATGTACGTTTTACTTATCTTGGGGAAAAAAAAGAGAAAATCTGGCCTCTTCCGTGGAACGCTTGTGGGGTGTGGGCTGTCCCTGTACCCACAACCCACGCAGGAGTCCAGGGGTCAGCTGCGCCCCCGTATTACCGCCTGCTCTGTCCGCCTGTCCCAGAGGGCGGCAGTTTTTATTCTGATCCAGAGGAGAGGGTTCAGACGTTCAACGCCAGGGACAGAGACTTTATTACCTGACGGGCTGCTGGGCACCTTCTTGTGGGAGAGACGATGGTAGGAGGGAAGAGAGACAGAGACGGGGAGAGACATGGAGACAGAGTGACAAAGACGGAGGCACAGAGACAGAGAGCCCCTGGCGGCTGCCGAACGTGGGAAGGGGAGCCCAGACGAGGGAGCCATCGCCCTTATTGCTTGAGCACCTGATGTGCGCTGACAACGGGGTGGGCACGGCCCTTACCACACTCAAGTCTCCCGGGGGCCCAGGAGTTGCTATTTTGTTTTCTCCACAGGGAGCGAGGGCTAAGGGGACACCCGGCCCCCTGTCACGCGCGTACGTGCTGCTGGCGATGCCTCGGTCCAGGCGCCCGCTGCGGGGTCTGGACCGGGGCCCCCAGATACATTTTGGAGACGTCGCCATTTTAATCAAGTAAAATCGATCGGTTCCTAACCTACAAGAACATACGTTGCCAAAATTTTGCCACACCTGTGAAATTTCCGTTTTTATTTAGAGGCAGAGTTTGGCTCCAAGGTATTTTATGTACCGTGACTAGCATTTGATTTGAGAGGCCGCGTGGACGGAGGGCTAACCGCTCTATGCTCCTCACAGCTGGTTACTGGGGTACCTCGCTCACAACCCCACGAGAGGTCACCCCCACGAAAGTAAAATGGGGGTGAGCTCTCTTCTCAAAGTAAAATCAGCACCGAAGGAAACTGGTTTTGTGTAATTTTAACTTATAGACACTTCATACCGTATGTTGCAAGTTTAATGAAAACCTTAGGAAAGATGCTTTTGACTCCATTTTAACAGCAACCAACCTCTTGCCCATCAAAACAGGAAGAAGACGCTATGGAAGAAGTGCCAATAAACGAGATCGACAAAACTCAGAGCAGTTAGGGTGCTGAGGTGAAAACAGGCCCCACAAATGCGTGTGAATCTCGTCACCAGTTAGACCTGCTTCCATACTAACAACTTGGTGTATCACCCACCCGGACAGCTGACCTCTGCCGGATGCCCACCCGGACAGCTGACCTTGCCGAATGCCCGCAGGATGTGTTATGACACCAAACTTGCTGTGAGAATTTCCCCATGACAGGGTCCAGGGACCCTGCCAACCCCGAACGTACAAGGACGTCAATAGCCTGTGTTTCTATCCAATCACCTACAACGTTTTTTATTTCATGTTTCAATGCTCAGCAAACAGACATGTCAATAAAATGTACGAGTGATTCTGGTGAAACAACTTGAAAAACACACTGTTAGAGGCAAGGAGACTTTACTGTGGCGATTTGGAGTAGATGACCCACATCTGCACTGTTCTCCATCCTTCCAGAAACATCCCTGACTTTGCTCACATGCGTTACAGGCCTGTTACCCACTAACCATTTGGCTGAGTGTCTCCGATCTCGACGCAATCTCAGGTTCTCACCCTCAGGTGCCCAGGACCTACGTGCCTGACCCCGGAAGATCCTCACGGCCTGATCTGGTGAGTACTGTGGCAGCCAGGTGCCCTGTCTCACAGGTGGCACAGGGACGGGGGAGAAGGAGTCGGGAAGTCGGGAAGGTATCCCGGAGGGGACAGTACTAACTGCAGAATGAGAAGAAGGATGGGGCCAGGCTGGAGGCACGGAGAGGAGCCCTGATACCGTGGTTACTGGTGTAGGGATCATTCCAGGCCCGCCAGACCCAGGCGGGAAGCGGCCAGGGGAGCGGCAGTGGGGTGGGATCGCTGGCCCTTATCCCTGGGCCTCAAGCCCTCAGCAGCTTCCTCATCCGTCCCCCGATGCATCCATACAGAACCTCCCTCACCCTTAAAACGCCCTCCTTCAACTCAGTCAGGTCCCACCTGGGACGCTCTTCGTCTGCAGGAACATACCTGAACACCGAGAGCATCCGTTCCAGGTGCTGCCTCCGTTAAAGGTTAACTACGTCACCCTTGGACCTTGGAGACTTCTCCCAAAGGCATTTCAGTTCCAGGAGTGGAGGAAGGAAGGGTGTTTCTTTCCATCTGTGGCAGAGTTACAACCACACGGACTTCCTTGTTTGTGTGTGGGTCTTTCATCAACACGGCCAGCCTTCACGGACACTCTCAAATGACATTACAGAAAAACATTCCATCAAAGAAAAAATAGTTACAAATGTGGCTGTAAACCGGCTTTTAAGAAAACCACTCCATAACCAGGTAAATGGCTCACAAACGTCCTTCTTTATGTGGGCACATAAACTGATTTTTCCCAAGTGCATTCTAAAAGGTAGAATTTTTTTTTTCAAGCACAAAGTATTCTTGTGTAAAGTGGCTCCCAAGCTAATCCTGACTAAGGGCCCTGGTACCCTCACAATCAAAGAGAAGATACATATAATTGAACCTGAGCACATGTCTCCTATGATCTATTTACTCACCAGATTAAACGTTTCAGGTATTTCTTCACAGTCTCTGCTTCACCTCGGATTCACAGTCACACACGTGTAGAGGTCGACAGAAACACAAGTCCAGGCTGCCGGACGGGGACCGTTTTCAGCTGCTTAATTGTGGAGAAGCCCCCGTAGCTCCAGAAGGAGCCTCGGTGGTCACTGGTGCTGATCAGCTAGAACCTTCTTTCGGTTCTCTGTGTTAGAAGGAAGCCAGCTCAGCATCCTGGGGTCAGCACCCCCCGATAAGTGCTTTATCTGTTCGCGGCAATCTGCTTTCCCGGCTGAACCGACAGCTCCTTGCTCACAGGCGCTCAGGGACGGAGCTCGGCTGGGAGCCTGGGGAGCGGCCACGGTGAGAACTAATTCGCTGGGGAAAAGAGAAAAGGGTACGTGAAAAACCCAACTTCAAATGTGGAATGTCTAGAAATCAGTTTGTTCTGAAAATGGCCCAAACGAGCTAGTTAACGCCCAGCCGGTCGGATTCCACTGAGGACCATGTCTGAAGTTTTCCGAGTCTGTATTGATCATAACACACGACCGTCTTCTGAAAACCACAAGGACTGAGCGATGCCAGGCGCAAGCCAGGCCTCACTCACCATCACGAGCTGCCCCTTGGCCCCTTGGCCCCGCTCCCACTTACCGAGCTGGCACCGTGCACGTGCCTCCGGGTGCTGCGGGGGGACGTGTGGGCAGCCGCGAGCTCCGGACCACCCCGAGCATCCTGGGGCTGAGCCGGGGGCGTGAGGCTCATCCGCTCCAGCCGCCACCTCCGACGCGGCCATCGGGGAAACCATCTCATCCTTGGAAGCACGGCCCTTCCGTTTAAAGTGACCAGAGTGGCTTCTGTTGCCCGCGGATACTGGCTACTTCTGTTTCCACACTCTGCCTGTCACTGACACACTCCCACCGTTCTGCTGGGTGACAGGAAGCACTAAGGCGGCCACACCACCCGCGTGGCCATCGGTCTCTGTGAGGCTGAGCTCATCCGCGAAGTAGGGCAACATGTTCACTTAGCCACAAAACACGGTTCCCTGTGCCAATGGAAAGCATCACGGCTTTCCTCCTTCACCAGAATCCCAATCCCAGCGTTTTAATCCCAGATCCCTGGGAATTCTGAACGGGAAAGAGGAGGAGGGGGAAAGGCCACAACAAACAGCCAGCTTGTCTGTGCTCCAGTGGCCGTGATCTCGGTGTCGGCGGATCCGGGGGACGAGCAGGCAGGCAGAGAGCACAGTCCGCGGTCTTCTGCGCCCTGTCCTCGCCCCCTGCAGGCTGCACCGGATGCAGGTGCCTTTGCGCGGCCGCTGGACCGACGCCGGGGGCATCTCCGACTCACGCGCACCCTCAGTTTACCCTCTGCCCTTCGCTCCCCGTCAACTCCTCCTACTTTCCAGAGAAGGACTGCCAGGCCGAGGGCAGAGCCCCCCGGGGCTTCCTCAAGCCTGGGCCCATCTGAACAGCCGGCAACGGCCCTCAGTGCATCTCTGCTCGCGCCGAGTCCTGTGGATGCTGTGCTGAGCCGACCCTGACCGCCTGG
>NW_024412419.1:628906-684579 GCF_014898765.1 Herpailurus yagouaroundi
GCGCCGAGTCCTGTGGATGCTGTGCTGAGCCGACCCTGACCGCCTGGCTTCCTCACTCAGACGGTGACAAGTACGACCAGGCTCCAAAACGAAGCAGGGTGCAGGGTGTGACCACGTCCGGCACTGGCTGCCAGTACAGTCATCCCCCTGCAGAAACAGCCACTCCCTGTGTCGTTCCCGAGCAGGAAACTCTGGATGCGGGAGAGGGTTCTTTTACTCTTGGTATCTTGGCCCGTGGGGGTGACTGAGACTTTGACTTCATAGCTCCAATACCCAAGTGATGCCTTCTGCCTTTTAAAGTTGTACTTAGGGGCACCTGGGGGGCTCAGTCGGTTGAGCATCTGACTTCAGCTCAGGTCACGATCTCGAGGTCCGTGAGTTCAAGCCTCGCGTCGGGTTCTGTGCTGACTGCTTCGGATTCTGTGTCTCCCTCTCTGCCTCTCCCCTGCTCACACTCTGTCTCTTTCTGTCTCTCAAAAATAAATAAAAATGTTAAAAAAATAAGGTTATATTTTATTTGGTTATTTATAAGACAAGATACTTCCATTTTAATTATAATTGCTTTATGGATTAATCATCACAACGATTATATGAATATTTAATACAACTTTATGGTGTTTTCCCACAGTATCTTGAAAATTAGCTACTATGTATCAATGTTAATAATTCATATTCATAAATGCAGTTTGACTTTCATTAGCAAAATGTGTAAGCATATTACTGGAAATATGAGCACTGAGAATTAGTCAAAAGAATTCTTTACTCATACAAAAACCACAAACAGCTTAAATGTCTGAAAATTTCTTAGATAAAATCTCTATGTTGATATTTTAAGTTTTAGTAATTTTTAAAGAAATCATGGTTTCTATTTCTCATCTACAAATATGCTCCCGATTTCTAAGCTCACGCGCCCCAGGATTCTGTATGCTTTTCAGACACAGATTTCCGTGTAATGAGATGCCCCTATGCATTGGGGTTTGAAGGACTTAATTTTGGTGTTGATTTTCCATTAATGTTTTAGCTTGTACCTCATGATGATTTCAACACCAACAGGTACAAATTTTCGTTGTCATGAGCCTTCTAAGTGTTACTTCCCCCGACAACGACAGAGATACTGGGGAGTCTCCATTCTGTGTGCATGAACTTCTAAACCTGGGCACAGGTTCGTATCCGGAGCATGTCCATCAGGAGAGCCGGCCTGACCGCTGGGTTGTGCTGGGTCCTAGGGTCGCTCCTTGGTTGCAAACTGAGTTTGCTGCCGTCGGGGGGCACTCAGGACCCACGCACTGGCCCGGGTCCCCTCTCCTCGTCCCTGAACAGCCAACCCATGGCCTCCGATGGCAGAGGTCACACCTGGGAGACCCTACCTGGTCTAGTCTCTTTATTAACAGCTGGTTTTATTTAACCGCCCTTCATTCACCACGCAGCTCCCCAAGAGAGGCATCTGTGCTGCTGGCCACTGTATACGTGGCCTGGGATACAGTAGGAGCTCAAGCAACAGTGAGTGGCTTTTTTCAACTTCCGCTGAGCATCTAGTGGTCACGGCCCAGCCTGGCCCAGTCCCGCCCTCCTCCCTGACCTGGGGCCGATGCACACACTGTGCCCTGAAACTGGCAAAGACGCCCCACCCCTGCCCCCAACCCTGGGCAGAGGGGCGGGCCGCTTCTCACGGAGACAAAAACATGGCAATGACTGAAATACGGCCACCTTCAGGTCAGCCCTTGGAAAGTTGCGGCTGACTCAGGCTGGGATGCTGGCATCTCCCTCCCAGCAAAGCTGAAGGGCCGTGAAGCTGGCCCCACCCCAGGTCCCCCACCCAGGGACCACCCCAGGCGGGTGTCACCGGTCTCTCTGTGACGGCTGCCTGACTGTCCCAAGGCGGGTGTCACCGGCTAGTCTCTGAGATGCCTCTGGAGGAGCTCCATCCAGTGAGGAGGTTTCAGGCTGTGTTTACTGACTTGAATTTCCTCTGTGTGTGGATCAGTCTCCACCCTGCGAATTGCCCCTTGAGGACACGAGCTCCCAGACGTAGGTGGGGGTATGTGTCTCCCCAGGGACTCCAGCCCGACACCCCTGGGGAACCCGTGCTGTGCAGATTTCAGGCTGACCCGGCGAGCAGTGTCCCCCTGGGCTCAGCCCTGGTGCAGAGGTGAGGCACAGAGGGCCGCCGAGCCCACGTGTGCACACAAGGTGTTATAGCCCTGTGACCTTGGGTGTCCCTGTCCTTCGCCAGCCTCAGGCTCCTCATCTGCAAAATGGGAGATTTCACTAGCTGAGTCCCCAGCGGTAACGCTGTCCTGTAGCTCAGGCGCTGAGTCGCCCCCAGCGGGACAGCAAACACTGCGACTCCTCGTAACGAAGGTGAGGCTGGGATCAGCCTTCCAAGGCAGAGGGAAACCTGGGGGAGCAGGTGCCAGGACAGGCCGCGGGCAGCAGAGTGTAGACGCTTGGGTGAGATTGCAACGCGCGGAGAAGGAAACGACAGCACGCGGAGTCCGGAGGGCGCACACGCCGCCTTGTGGAACCCCACGGTCATCCCGCAGGAAGCACGCGGCGTTCCCTCACGGTGACCCGGACCTGAGACGCCCTCCGCCTTCTGGAGACCACGCAGCAAGAGGGCGCAGGGGGGGGCTTGCAGGGGTGCCGGGGGCACTGCGTGAACTTCACACGTTTTCACGTCCAGCCCAGTGATGGTTTTGGGTTCACGAGCCACAGTCTGTGCCAGCTGTTACAGTTCGTACACTTTTGCAGGGACAGAGGAACCGAGCACTCAGCACCCCCCACGGTGCCTGCAGGCGGGAGCCCCGGTCCCGGGGAGCCCTGCGTGGCCCGGCGCCTCCGAGAGACAGTGTTCTGGGTCCCACGGCAGGAGCCGGAGGGACGCCAGGGCACCCGTCACCCCAAACCCTTCACTCCTCACCCCTGCGAGCGCAGCGCCCATCACCCCTCACCCCTGCGAGTGTGGTGCCTGTCACTCCTCACCCTGCAAGTGGGGACCCCTTCTCCCCCCACCCCTGCAAGCACAGAGCCCCTCACGCCTCACCCCTACAAGTGCAGCACCCTTCACCCTCACCCCAGAGAGTGGGGCGCCCCTCACCCCTCACCCCTGCAAGTGGGGAGCGCTTTGCCTCCCACCCCTGTAAGCACAGAGCCCGTCATTCCTCACCCCTACAAGTGCAGCACCCTTCACCCTCAACCCTGGGAGCAGGGCCCTTCACCCCTCACCCCTGCGAGTGCGGCGCCCGTCACTCCTCACCCATGTGAGTGCAGCACCCGTCACCCCTCATCCCTGTGAGCCCAGTGCCTGTCACAACTCACCCCTGTGAGTACAGAGCCCATCACGCCTCACCCCTGCGAGTGCAGCACCCTTCACTCCTCACCCCTGCGAATGCAGTGCACGTCACTCCTCGCCCCTGTGAGCAGAGAGCCTGTCAGGCCTCACCCGAGAGTGCAGCGCCCTTCATCCCTCACCCCTGCGAGCGCAGCACACGTCATGCCTCACCCTTGCGAGTGCAGTGTCCGTCACTCCTCCCCTGTGAGTGTGGTGCCCTTCACCCCTCTGAGTGCAGCGCCCATTACCCCTCACCCCTGCGAGTACAGTTCACGTCACTCCTCACCCCTGTGAGCAGAGAGCCTGTCACAGCTCACCCCTGTGAGCGCAGCACCCTTCACCCTCACCGCTGGGAGCAGGGCGCCCTTCACCCCTCACCCCTGCGAGCGCGGCGCCCGTCACTCCTCACCCATGTGAGTGCAGCGCCTGTCACACCTCACCCCTGTGAGCGCGGTACCCTCACGCCTGGTTTCTGTCGGAAGGACTCATCTCTGCTGAATTTTGGATTCCCCTGAGACCGGTGCACTCCTCACCCAGGGTGAGGGGACATAGGACTCTCCTACTGAGGAGTGGTTGTCACACCCGCTGGTCTGAAAAGATTTCGCGCCGATGCCCCCTGGAGTGCCCCCGCCGCACCCCTCCCACCTAGGGCTCACCTGGCCCCAGGGAAGCCCACCGGGCTGACGGAAGGAGTGACCTTCCCAGGCCTCCTATCAGACCCCTTCAATACAGTCCTGCTGCAGGACCTTGCTGCCTCTTCCTGGAAGCAAATAACTCTGAGAGCAGCATAAAGGGTACATTTTACCAAACACAGTCACATTTCACAGTAAAATGAAGACCCACAAACCCGACACTCAGGGGCCAGCAGGAGCGCGGGCAGGACCATCCACACCTCCTGACCAATCTCAGCGGCTCGGGGGGGGAGGCTTCCTGGGCTCGGGCCTCTGCCTCCCCCCACTCCCTGCCGTCCACGCCCCACACACCTGGGCGCGAGGGTCTCCGCACAGTTGACGGTGCCCTCGTCGGGCTCCTGAACCAGCCAGGGTCAGCACCAGAGGCTCAGGCAATGCCAGAGGCCACACTCCAGCCGGCTCGGGAGTCCTGGCCGGACGACGGGACTTCCCAAGCGCCACGTCCACCGTGTCCACGTCCGGTGGCTCATCCAGCGGCTCTCCCGGTTCTGGAGGCCGCGGGTCTGGTCTCCCCTGAAGCCTCTCCACTTGGCTTGTGGGCAACCGCCCTCACCCTTGCCTGGCGACCGACCCCTTGCCTGTGTCCAGACGTCTCCCCTGAGGACACCAGTCAGATGGGACCAGGGTCCAGCCTGATGACCTCGCTTAACCTCAGTCACCTCTTTAAAGGCCCCATCTCCAAACGCAGCCATATTCTGAGGTGCTGGGGACTTCAGAAACCGAAGTTAGAGGACACCATTCGGCCCATAACAGGGTCATCAGACGAGTCCCTGCGCGAGGACTTTACGCGAGAATCCGCCTCCGGCCGCCAGCGGCCGTGCGGCAGAACAGCTCCCTCTCTGCCCCTGCAGCCCCCTCGCTGCACCAGGTCTGTCTGTCCCTCACGGCTCAGCTTAGCCTCCCCCAGAACCTGCCTACAGCAGACGCTGCCTGGGGATCTGCAATTTCCACCGTTTCCCACGGGCAGCACGTCCCATCACAGCCTTAACTCATCGTGAGCCACTCGCTGACTTTTCTTCCTTCTTAGTTCTCCGCTGTCAGGCCCCGTGAAAATGGGGACTCTGCACATCTAGTCTATCAGTGCAGCCCCCACATCCCGGTTCTGGGGGACAAGTGTCAACCGTCAGAGAACCAGGGCCACGGGGCAAGCACACCCTGAGATCAGAGGGGGCAGCAGCTGAGGGCTACTCACCGGCCGCAGAAACCACGAGGGGTAGGAACAGTACCAGTGATGCGGATGGGCCACCGCACTGGGCCAAGCTCTCGTGGCCTTGTGGCTCCAAAAGGGTCGGGACAGGGGGACAGGACATGGAGCGGCCCCCCAGACCGTGTCTGCAGCATCCCAGGGGACAGAGCTTACCCGAGGAGACACAGAAACCTCTCCCTCCCTGGGGAGAAGTAAAAGGGGTAAAATGTCCATGGGGGACAGGAATAGAAGGGGGACGCTGTGGATGACGGGGGAATGGGGGCTGGGGTCTCCTGGAGGGGCACAGAAACACCCCCCAACACGCAGCCCACGGGAAGGCAGGGTCAGTCAGAAGGTTACAGACCAGCCCCTCAGCGCGGGGACAGAGGGTCAGTCGGAGGTGGCAGGACGCAGAGTGTGGGGAGCAAAGCACAGGCCCCGGGGCTGAGATGACAGAGCTCCAGCCACACAGCACAGCGCCCTGAGCCCACGGCCCTGCTCCACGCGTGTGACGTCCAACAAGAACGAATCAGGCGAGCCGAAGGGCAGGAGAAGCCACACTCCGAAGACACACAGCGATCATGAGAACCAGAGCCAGAGGACACAGTCGGAGTGACCGTGCGAGGCACGGGGTGCAAGTGTGACGCACGCGTGAGGGTCTCTAGTGGGGAAAAGGGACAGACTGCAATGCCAAGGGGTCATCATCAGGCAGATGAGTGCCATGTGTATACACACGGGGGCAGGGGGGAGAGGGAGGGACACCAGGGCTCAAAACACGGTGACACAAAAGAAGTACCTTCGGTGCCCTCAGGAGCTGACTTGACACATCCCAGGAAAGAATCGGGGAGCCCGACGGGAGGTCAATAGGAACTTTCCAGATGCAAAAGAATGAAGAGGACAGAGGCCCAGACACCCAGGGACACGCGTGCGGTTGGAGCAGGAGGAGAGAATGGGGCAAAATGAATCTCTGAAGTAAGACAGCAAACGACCCGACAAGACACGGGAAGTGCAGAGAACAAACACCACCACATCCCGGCGCCCGGTCCCCCCAGCGTCAAGGGCCCACGACCCTCATCCTCCCGCATCTGGAAAGCCAAGCATGTGTGCAGGGGCCAATCTGTGGAGTTCACAGAAGATGAACATAGCTTGCCTGATATCCTGGGCTCCAAGACCTGACGACAAAGGCACAGGAAAGGATTAGAATCTGCCTGTTACTATTTTTATTAGTTCTCTTTATTTGTAGCAATCATTCACTCATTTAAACCTCAAAAACATCATCATCTTTGTGGACATGAATTTTACATCTGCTTGATGATGAAGGCTGGGGGCAGGAAGCCAGGTGCCCAAGGTCACGGGCAGGTGCGCGGGGCCTGGGCCGACACGGACTGATGCTGATGAGGAGAGCCACAGGCCCCGACAGCCGTCAAGGCTGTGCTCTCCCCTTGTGCGGAAAGGCAAAAGAGCATTCTGAAACACTGAAATAAATGGAAAACTGAGAATCAAAAGTTTAACAAAATTAATTTAGGTGATTATTAGAGTTCTGCAGATCAGTACAATAAAACAGTAACAGCATTCCTTGTGATCTTGATTAAAAACACACTCATGAGTCTTTAGGCCGGGATCGCCGCGAAGGTTTCCTCCACATCTGAGCAACGCCTTGCCTTTATCTCAAGAGCAAAGCGCATCCTGGCAGAGACACCCTGATTTGAAGGCATCGTGGAACCAAGGTCATTTCCAGGGGATGTCACCTGAAATGCATTAAGTTCCTTTAAACAGAAGACTTGCCCTTTATATGCTAATTCTTTCAGTTCAAAGAACAACCCCACTGTTTAAAGGACAAGCAATGTTTGAGGAGATGTATATTAGAGACTTCGTGACTGAAACAGACCCCCGGCTTGCGGGACGCTCGGCCCCCGCTGGCCGGGAGGAAATGACATTGGCTTCCGCTTCCTCAGTAATCATACCTGACACACTAATTTTTCTGTAGCAAATAGAAATGGTCAATGTTCAGGCGACATAAACGATTCTGAAATATGTACTCCCAATGTCACTTTCCTCTCTTGGAGTTTAATTCATGAAAAGCTTTTGACCTCCTAATTTATAACTCAGAAGAGGAGTCAATGCCTTTATTGAAATTCAGCTCACGGTACCTTTATTAATTATAGATTTTAATGTGGCTTTAACATCTTGTGTCTCAACTTATTAGAAAAATATCTCTACTTTAGGAGACTATTTCTATGGGTGAACTTGGGTGTTCTGCAGCTAATTAGAAAGTGGAAGATATGGGACCACGCTGCCTGGTCCTACGGGAAACCCACAGCTGAGGTTTGCCTTTGATTTTAGAAGCTGCGTTCATGCTGAATGTTTCAGACGAGAACTGTTCTGCTTTCGTGATGTGACTCTTTTTTCTTCAAGTTTTTAAAAATTCCAGTATAGGCACCTGGGGGCTCGGTTGGTTAAGCATCTGACTTCGGTTCAGGTCATGACCTCACAGTTCATGGGTTCGAGCCCCGCATCTGGCTCTGTGCTGACAGCTCAGACCCTGGAGCCTGCATTGGATTCTGTGTCTCCCTCTCTCTCTGCCCCTCCCCTGCTCATGCTTTGTCTCTCTCTCTCTCTCTCTCTCTCTCTCTCTCTCTCTCTCAAAACATGAACAACCATTTAAAAAAATTTTTAATCCAAGCATAGCTAACATGCAATGTCGAATTGGTTTTGGATGCACAATACGCTGACCCAACAGTTCTACACGTGACTCGGGGCTCATCATCCTTATTCCCCCCACCTCCCAAACCCCTCCCCACTGGTAACCATCATGTTGTTCATTTGCTCTTGTTTCTTCAATTCCACCTATGAGTGACATCATAGGGTGTTTTGGATCTGGCCCCTGAGGCAAGGGAAACAAAAGCAAAATTAAACTATTGGGATGTCATCCAAAGAAAAATCTTCCGCACAGAGAAGGAAACGATCAACAAAACAACAAGGCAAAGTACTGAATACGAGAGCATAAGGCGGTTCTCAGCTTCCAAGAGTTTATTACACCCACCCCCCCCCCCCCCCCCCCCCCCCACACACACACCTTTTAACTGAAAACATGACACCTCCCTTGAGGCTAGCTTGCAGCCCCGGCTGACCCCTAGCTGTTACACACAGAAACTCCTGCTCCCACGACCCGGAGGCTCACTCAGCCCAGGTGGGTCCCCACACGGCACACTCAGCACAGTGGGTGCAACCGTGCTCCGGGTACACGCACGGCAGGGGCTCTCACGCGGAGCCCGCTTTGCTGGCAGCGGCTGCTTTGGATCCGGCCCTTCTCCGACTCTGCGGCCGGTGTGCTTCCCACCACAGTGAGGAGTGGCTGACACTCGGTCCTTCCTGCCTCGCTCTCAGGAAGTACTGTTCCACCGATGCCCAGGGCGTGTGAGCACCTCACCCCCTCAATGCTGGTAGCACACGAGCATCACTGTCCCTTCAGGAGACACTGGATGCGCCCGGGAGCCCCACTTCAGGGTCTGCGGTCAGCCTCAGGAACCCATAGGAATCACCTCAGGTCACCAAAGCAGCCACATCACAGACAGCTCTAGAAAGCAGAGCGGGAGCGAATTCTGGAACTTACAATCCGTGAAAAGCTGTGCGGTGTGCAAGGATGTGAGCATGAGATTCAGGCTGGGTTTGAGAATCATCATCCACTGGCTGCGTGACCTTGGCATTTAGATTTGAACTTTCTTAGCCTTGACTTTTTCATTGAAAACAGAGGTAAAGTCCACATAAAAGGCTTAGCACACGGTGAGCTCTGAATAGTCATTTGTGAGATTGTTTGGTCAAATGTTGGTTGCATCGGCACCGAGTTCCTGAAAATGGCAGTTTGTATCAGAAAACATACAAAACCGTATTTTTTAAAGGTTTGAGCAGTCCCTGCTTTCAGAGAAAGACACTGATTTCTTTTCATTCTCAGTTAATACTTCATTTTCATTTGAAAGAATTCTAACGCCATACAGGCCTGCAGATTAATGAGACGGTTGTACATCCGTGTGGGCTGAATAGTGAGTTCTCATTACACATTGAATATCGACATTCCACTTCTCTACCAAATCAAAGCAGCACTTCCAAAAATACTTCTAAGTGATAATGTTATTATCACTCGTTTTTATTTCCATTTTTGCCATGATTAGTTATCCTCGCATTCTCTTTATTTCTAATTTTCTAGCCACATCTTATAAGCAAAGGAATCTTAAGATGTATTGGCTAACTTGTGGGCTTTGCTCTAATTGCCTGGGTTCAATCCCACCTCTTGAAGTTACTGAGTTGGTTTGGGCAAAGCACCTGGTCTTTCTGGGTTTGCTCTCACATCTCCTCATCAAGGTACAAAACGCTCAGAGTCTTGTCTAGCACAAAGCGATCACTCAAAAATGTTAGCCACAATTACAGGGAATAAATGAAAACAAAAGTAATTTAACTGCTCCATCAGCATGTTCTTAGTCACGGTGAAGTTAGCACAAAGAACATGGGTACCGAAGAGGGCACCTGTTGGGATGAGCACTGGGTGTTGTATGGAAACCAATTTGACAATAAATTTCATATTAAAAAAAAGAAGAATGTGACACAGGAAGGAAGGTCAGGGAAGAATTGTTTGTGGCTGCAAGTAAATTCATAGAGCATTTATCCAACTCCCAACCACACAGAATGAAACACCATTATCAGGATTTAAATTTGAAAAAACTCACATGGCTTGACTTTCAGGGAGCTACAACTTATCATTTTCCAAATGCCCAGATTTGTACTGTAGAGATAGTAGTGAATTCCAGCCAACAGTGCTTTCTGCATTCTCAACAACATTAAATACAAGGCAGTGTTTCGGAGGTCAGATAAAATACAAAATGACAACACCATGGATTACACAGCAACAGAGAAAGCTGGCTTGAAGAGACGACAGTGGAATTGCAGAAGTAAAATGGGTAAAAACAAGTGATGAGCAGGAGGCATACAGCCGAAAGCAAAATCAATATTGAAGACTGAAAGTACCGTTAGACTAAAACCCTTCAAATGATATCACTTTTGATTATCATCATTATAACCAGTTTTTAAAGAAAGATTTTAAAATGAAAGGAGGTTTATAACAAATAGCATGAGCAGCTATTCATAAGACAATACAAGGCTACTTTAGCCTAAAAAGGCCATGCCTGGACAATGCCTGTCCACAAGAACTGAAACCACGGAAGCCACAGAATGTCCACCAAGGGGGGACGGATAAAGAGCACATGGTGTGTGCGCACACGGGTGTAACTTCTCTTATACGGTGAAGGAACCCTGCCATGGGCAACAGCACGGATGAAGCTGGAGGGTGTCATGCTGGTGAAATGGGCCGAGGAGGACACATCTTGCGTGATTACACTTACATGGGTCCCTGGAGTCCTCAGACCCACAGAAGCAGGGAGCGGAATGGTGGGCGCCAGGAAGTGGGGAGGGCGGGGGAGATGTGGTTCGGAGGGCGTGAACCTTCAGTTCTGCAAGATTCGGAAGTTCTAGAGGTGTGCTGTGCGATGGTGTGCCTGCAGTGACTACCCACTGGATACCTAAGCAGTCATCAGTGAGTACTTACTGTATACATAAACATTCGTTAGAGAGTATGTACTGGATACTTACCCATTCGTTAGGAAGGGGGTGCCTGGGTGGCTCAGTCGTGGAAGCATCAGACTCTTGATTTCAGCTCAGGTGATAATCTCATGGTCATGAGTTTGAGCCCCGTGTAGGGCTCTGTGCTGAGAGGGAGGAGCCTGCTTGGGATTTTCTCTCCCTCCCTCTCCCTCTGCCCCTCCCCCACTTATACGGTCTCTGTCTCTTTCAAACTAGATAAACTTTTAAAAAAGCCATTGTATTTATTTTCAACAGTAACAATTAGAATATTCATGGAGGGGCGCCTGGGTGGCTTAGTTGGTTGAGCGTCCAACTTCGGCTCAGGTCATGATCTCGCAGTCTGTGAGTTCGAGCCCTACATCGGGCTCTGTGCTGACAGCTAGGAGACCGGAGCCTGCTTCAGATTCTGTGTCCCCCCTCTCTCTCTGCCCCTCCCCCACTCATGCTCTGTCTCTGTCTCAGAAATAAACAAACATTAAAAAAAAATAATAATAATAATAATAAAAGAATATTCATGGAAAAAAGATTCCACTTATACTAGACTAAAATAGTTATCAAATGATGATATTAATATAAGATGTACAAAAACTTTAGAGAGAAAGAGTTTAAAGTTCTCAAAGACAAAAACCCTGAATATATGGGGATGTACACAATGGGTATAGATGAGAAGACATAACACAGTCCATATATCAATGGTCCCTAAATTAATCTAATGATATGATGCGTTTTCCATCAAAATTCCAACAAGATGCTGAAAGAATACTTCAACTGAATTTAATATCTGTATGGAGGTATGGAGGCTGGAGGCCAAAGCTTCGGGAGACCAAGAGTCAGACGGAAGATTCCCAACAAACAGCAGGAATTATAAGTGGCCTATCAACTTACACAATATGTCATGGATAATAAAAGGAACAGGTGGTCAGCAAAAGGACACAGATGACCTAGACAGATGTAACAATAGTGTATGGATGTATGACAGAGTGGTCACACAGAACAAGGGGATAAAATGAGCTATTTAGGGGGGGCCTGGCGGCTCAGTCAGTTAAGCGTCGGACTCTTGATTTCGGCTCAGGTCATGATCTCACAGTCGTGGGTTCAAGCCACATGTTGGGCTCTGTGCTGACAGCACAGAGCCTGCTTGGGATTCTCTCTCTCTCTCTCTCTCTGTCCCTCCCCCCTCTCTCAAAATAAATACCTTAAAAAATGAGCTATTTAAAAATAAATTCCATAAAAAAGAAGATACCACCAAAGTAGACATTAAGAGAGAATACTTACAACATACATCAAAGTATCACCAGCTTGTGCTGAAACCCCACTGCACAGCATGTTCGTCGGCCGGGCAGGGGTCTTACAACAAAGCACCACAGACCAGGGGCATAAAAAACAGAATTTATTTTCTCACAGTTTGGAGGCTGAAACTCCAAGATCCAGGTAGGACTGGTGCCTTCTGAGGCCTCCTTCTTTGGCTTGTGGACGACTGTCTTCATTCACATGGAGACATGTCTGTCTGTGCCCCGGTCTCCTTTCCTTATAGTGACCCCAGTCATGTTGACTGGGCCCCCAAACAGCCTGATTTAACTCACTTGCCTCTTTGAAGACCCTGTCTCCATTCTGAGGTACTGGGGGGCCCACTTCTACATGTGATCTTCACGGGGACAAAGTTCAGCTCATAATAATAGCAACAAGAAAGAGTCGACTAATCCAAACATGGACAATGCACAGAACACGGTAATTTGTAATAAGGAAATGCACAGTTAATCCTCTGGAAAGGCGGTCAGCCTCGCTAACATTTTGCATAAAACAGAACTCAAAAGAACCATGTGATGTTATTTCACGGGCCTAGGATTTGCCCCACGAACAAGTGTAAAGATGTGCACAAATGGGCGCTTTTGTACGCCGAGGCAGATGCACAAATGGGTCAACGTGGTTTGGCCAACGTGTGGGAAGAACCTTGCAGAGGCGCTGACTCCACGAACCCACGTGTGCGATCCCCGCAGAGATCGCCACACGCAGACACTACTGAGGCAGGACGCCACACCGTTTGTGATGGAGAAACACTGGAGTCCACACAAATGCCCATCAGTAGAGCAAACGCCACAACACCTTCAGTGCCCACTGTGGGCGCGGGGACTGGTGCCAGGTACACGGCGGTTGGGAACAATAAGCACTTTCCCACCCACGTAAAACTTACCGTCTGGCCAAGGTAAATATTCAGAAATTCTAGTCTGTCACTCCCCGGACAGACTGAGGTGCTGTCCTTCCCGCACCCACAAGGAGAGAAGGACCAGCCATGAGTGTTCACCACACCCCCTCCCAGGCCGATGTGCTCAGGACTCAGCTCCTCACACACCTGTCCCATCGTGGCACGTGAGCACACACCTGGAGATCTTGGGCCATAATGTCTTAACCCCGTAACCTCAGTGCCCACCGCGGGACTGGGAACCTGGGGTCCCACACGCTGGACAGGATGAGCAGGAAAACATCTACTCGTCAGCCGAGGCTGGAGGTTTGGGGCGAGGTGACCCAAGAATTCCAGTGAGAGGCGAAACGGAAAGCAACGGTGTGCTTCTTAAAGCAGGCGTGCAGTGCTGGCTTTCGTGACAGAGCAGGAGGAGTGACTCCAGTGCACAGAGCGCATCGTTCAAGGTGCCTGTGACATTGGCGCTCGGAACACCTAAAGGAACAACTTCCAACAGACTCAAACACGACTCCAAAGGCTGTGTTTAATGTGACAAAGTGCTTCTAAAACACACTTGAATTAACTGCAGAATGACTCTAATAATTCTGTTTCTGCATTACATTTTCAGCTGAACTTTGTTCACTTGTCTAAAAATACCTTCCTCTGAAATCCACCTGTCATCTTCAGAATCTTCACATAAAACTTTTGAAGTGATAATGATAGTACGTGTTCTTATTAAAACCTTAAGCGAAAATGTAAGCCAAAAATATTTCACATTGTTTTTCCAATGAAACCATATTTAGATACAAATTTGTTACTTATGCAACAAATATTTCTAGGATCCATTGTAAAAATATTTTTAAGACTGAATTTTCTTTCTTAAGAAAATCCAAGTCAAAATAGAACATTTATTTTCCCACACCTCTATTCACATATGTAGCCTACACACCTCATTTAGAGCATAAACTATATATTACACACACATCAATAACTGTGTCGTCTTCTCTTCTTGACCTTTAAGGTCATGAGCCAGTGAAAGAAGTCATTACAAACGGCAGATGGGCAGTCTGTTGCTGCACTGAATCCAGTGAGGACAATATACACTGAAGGCTCGGAGGAACCCTGACATCCTGCACACACCCAACGCTGTATGACACGAGTTACCCACTGGCTGCAGGGAGTTCTGGAAGGCAGCCTGAGAAATTTATGTGATGAGAGAAAAACACAACAGGGAGCTGCCCCCTGTTATACATGTGCTGTTTTTAGAAACTTCAATCCTCCTAGTAGAAATATCTGGAGTTTTAAGGCTGCAACCACACACTGTGTTTTGTCTTAGCCCACTCAGGTGCAAGACAAACTACCACACCCCCGGTCGGATACAGACTAGACATTCACGTCTCAGTGCTGGAGGCTGGGGGGCCCGGGTTGGAACACCCCTGCTGGGTGAGGATCCTTCCCCAGAGTCTTCACCATGTCTGCATGGGAGGGGCAGTGAGAAGGCCCCCGGGAGGGTGGAGCCTCCTGACCTGATCCCATGGCCCCACCTCCAACCACCAGCACCCAGGGCACTAGGATTTCAACATACGGATTTGGGGGATGCGAACATTCAGACCGTAACACGTTTCAACGACAAACTTTGATAGTGGAGAAAAACGCAGCAAACAAATGAAAACCCACCCAACACCCCACGCACACACATGCGCACGCACGTGCACGCACGTGCAGGCATATACGTGCATTCAGCACACATACACGTGCATACGCATGCACATGCACACACGTGCCCACAAAGCACACGTATGTACGCTCACACCTGTGCACACACGTGTGTACATACATGCACACGTGTGCACACAGATTTTATTGAGGCCAAGGCTGTGCTGTAGGTTTCCTTAAAACTTAGATAAGAAATCACCTGCATTATTGTTTCTCCCTCCCCTTCCTGAAAAAAAATAGAGAAAAACTTACTACCTTTCATTCCTGATGAACACGCCAGGATGGGGCATTCCATTCGGGCAGGCATGTGGCTTTGTCTCCAAGAACCATCTGTGTTTAGAGTAAAACAGGTGACAAATGAAAATCTTAGGATCTATAATGTATGCATTTTTATAAATGGAAAGACCAGATTGTTCGTTGGTTTATTCATTCTATTTAAAAGATTTGTCTAAAAACGTCTTTACGAAAAGAAACTAAAACATCAGGGCTTTTTTTCTCATTTGAAAAGTAGCAGACACAGACCTCTGCTACCAGCTACATGGAGGGACTGGGCCAAGCTTCATCTTGGGACCTAAACATCCGGAAAATGGGACGGAATATTTGAAATCGGTGTCCTCGGGTGCCAGAAGTCAGGCAGCAGAGGGCGGGCCCCAGACAGAGAGAAGGAATGATGTCACTCTGGGCCCCTGCGGTGGCTGTGGGAGCAAATCCTCAGGGTAGGATGTTGGATCAAGAAAACTTTAGGAAAAAGTAAGACGGTAATCATCAAAGTTGAGTTTTGGTAAGGCGACGTCCCCCTCAGACGCTACCACGGGCTCAAGAATGAAGTCTTGTCATCCACGGACGCGGATGGCGTAGTCAGTGTGTGACCGACGCGTGTCTACCCTGCACGAGGACAGGAGCCCGGGGGGCCGCGAGGCTGCAGAAGGGAGGGGTTTCACCGCAGAAATCACTGCGGCTCTGCCCTCTCGCACCCAGTGTGGCCAAGCGGAGGCAGAACTCTTCTTCCCGGTGAATTTCACGTGAAAACAGAAGAGGAGCTCTGGGTCTGCTGTCGAGACTTAGTGTGGAACTTGCCTGGCTCGCCCCCCAACACCCCCCCCCCCCAAAAACGCTTTCTTGCCAGGACGCCGGACGGCGTCCGATGGTCATCCGCTGAGGCTCTGGGCAGGGTAAGCGTTGGGGGTCCTTCCTCGCTGCTTAGGTCTCCGTGGCCCGGTCGGGGCCCAGTGTGAACGTGCGTGTCCGCGGTGCCGGCAGCGCCTCCCCGCCCCCGCCCCGCAGGACCTCTGTGCCTGTTCTGTGTTCTGGGAGTTTTTTATCACTTACCCAGCCCTTCCTCTGCCTGCCAAGGGGCAGAAACTTGCTTTTGGAGTCAGAGGCCGGCGAGCAGGGGGCCTCATCCCGGGCCGCTGACCGGTGGCACGTGGTGGCGCATGACCCCGGGATGGGCGGGGTGCCGCAGCTGGGCTGAGGGCGTCTGCCTTAGACAAGAGCAGACCAGGTTTCCCTTTGTGGGGAGAGGGAGAAAGGGACCCTGGTGCGCTTCTGGTGGGCGGCGGTGAGGCCACCGAGTCAGCAAATCCATGTCACCTCTCCCCGTGCACGGAGTAGCCAGGCCACCCAGCAGGCCAGCCATGCGACGCACAGAGGGTGACGCGGCTTCTGCGGCCGGAGGCCACCACGCGGGGCGGGCTTGCCCTTCCAGCAGCTGACGTCACTTCCTGATGCCGTGGCACCGCCCACCCGCTGACCGCAGACGTCACCTTCCCGACGCTGCAGTGCCGTCTACCCGCTGACCACTGACGTCCCCTCCCCAGTGCTGTAGCACCGCCCACCCATCCGGCTGACCGCTGACGTCACCTTCCCGACGCTGTAGCATCGCCTCCCCGCTGACCGCTGACGTCCCCTTCCCGGGGCCAGGGCGCCACCCACCCGCTGACCAATGACGTTACCTTCCCGAGGCCACGGCGCTGCCCACCCGCTGGCAGCTGAAGTCACCTTCCCGACCCTGTAGCGCTGCCTACCCGCTGACCGCTGAGGTCACCTTCCTGAGGCCACGGCACCACCCACCCGCTGACCGCTGACGTCATCTTCCCGACGCTGTAGCACCACCCACCCGGCTGACCACAAGCTTTCTGCCGCCCCCCCACCCCTCGTGCGTGCAGCACGGTTTGGGTATATTCACACTCAGGTACCTAACACAGGAGCTGCCGTGGACGGAGCTCTAGCACAGGGCAAGAGCTCACTAACTGCAAGGATCGTATTTCTTGATGAAATTCTAATCTGCTTGCACCCCTTCTCCATTAGCTCGCTGGCTTGCTCTGTGTCGATGGCCTGTCCCGTGTTCCTGAAAACCCCTGCTGGGTGACGTCCTCTTCTGCCGTCCTTGTTTGCAGGGTAGTAAGCCTTTCAAAGTGTTGTCTGGACGGGGGGTAATAACACTGTTCTACCTCCTCTGGAGAAACATGAAATATTCGGTCATCTGAAAATACCTTCCAAGTTGTCCCATAACAGGATTCTACGGCATCTTTGCACAAGGGAAAATGTGAAAGAAATAAAGGATTACTCAGTAGACACTGCCAAGTGGCTTTCTGTTAAACCTAAAGATGAGAGGGCTTTTTTTTTAATTTTGTAAGGAATATAATGATTTGGTAAAAATGTCTTTTACAACTTATAATGAAAATACGGTGAACATTTATTCTGTTAGTATTTTCACAAAACATTAGAAGTCCTCACAAAGGGGCGCCTGGGTGGCTCTGTCGGTTAAGCGGCCGACTTCAGCTCAAGTCACGATCTCGCGGTCCGTGAGTTCGAGCCCCGCGTCGGGCTCTGGGCTGACGGCTCAGAGCCTGGAGCCTGCTTCCGATTCTGTGTCTCCCTCTCTCTCTGCCCCTCCCCCGTTCATGCTCTGTCTCTCTCTGTCTCAAAAATAAATAAAACGTTAAAAAAAAAAAAAAAAGAAGTCCTCCCTGTCACTGAAGTATGCCATGGGAGTATGGCTTTCAGGAGTTTGGGCATAAAATTCCTCAGTTTTTCTCTTAGAGCTTAGTTTGTTTTAACTTGTTCTAAGAAACACTCATACAATGCTGAAGTGCATAGATTTCAACAATCGTGGTATTATTTTCCCTGAAACCACCCAGAACATTATTGTAACAATTCTTCATGAAAAACCAGTATGATTAACCTTTCGATTTATCTCTGACTATGGAGGATGCATATTTCAAAACAGGCTCTGGACCTTCTCTTGTCCTGTGAAACCAGCAGTATTTCATGGAAAATATGCGATGCAATCAGTGGATGTCTACTTTGGGCCATGATTTCTACTTACGAAAAAATATAGTGAATTCAATATGGTTCTTGAAAGCATTTTGAAAAGCTTTTTTCCTGGAAAAAAAAATCTCATAAATATGAGTAATCTCTCTTTCCATTAGTACAGCATGACATTTATCTTTGTAGGTTTAAAAACATGAATCGGCTGGCAACATATTTCTCAGGCAAGATTGCAGCCATTTTATTAGCGGGTCATTAACTGGAACTGTGGAGAGAGCTGAGTCATCGCGGACCGTGACAGGAGGCGGAGCCTGCGTTCTTGTCGCACAGTGCAGCACGAGGTCCTCGTCATATATGTAGTTATCTACTTGTCCCGCTTTTATCGAAACAGCAACTGGTAAGTGTCCTTCTTGGCATTGGGGATGAGGGTGTTTAGGTTACTTAGGCAAAGTGAAAATACATGGCAATGGTTTTGTTATCCGTGAAGGAAAATATCTTCTGACATTCAAAACTAGTCTTTGTGGGGGTGAGGGATCTTCTGGGGCTTGGTGCTTGCAGATACTTTTCCTGCAAATGAACTTCAGATATATTTTAAAAGACCCTTCAGGGGCGCCTGGGTGGCGCAGTCGGTTAAGCGTCCGGCTTCAGCCAGGTCACGATCTCGCGGTCCGTGAGTTCGAGCCCCGCGTCAGGCTCTGGGCTGATGGCTCAGAGCCTGGAGCCTGTTTCCGATTCTGTGTCTCCCTCTCTCTCTGCCCCTCCCCCATTCATGCTCTGTCTCTCTCTGTCCCAAAAATAAATAAACGTTGAAAAAAAAAAAAAAAAGACCCTTCAACCAAAAGCCACATATGCACGCTGGTGCCTGTCAGAGAAATGAGGCAAAGAAAGCCCGATTTGTACCTCAAGAGTCACAGTCCTTATGGGGAAACAAAATGTTCACACGCAAAGTATTACAGGACAAGATATATCATAAAGGCGGTGGTTCTGCTCAGCCCTGCAAAGTGGAGTCATGTATGTTTCCCTGACATTTTTACTGACCATGGAGAAATTGTGACTCCTACAGATACAACCCAGAGTCCCTGATGGATGATTGAGAGATGACAGACAGATGATCAATAGAGGATAGACAGATGAGACATGACAGATGATAGATGATTGACAGATGAGACATGACAGATAGATGATAGATAACAGATGACCGAGGGATGATTAGGTGGCTGGATGGATGCAGACAGACGTGGACACTGAGACACTATTACAGGCACCTGGCAGGAAGTTCAACCAGTTCTGTGTCTTTTGTCGCCTCACAACTGACGGGTATAGTAACTGGGATTTAAGCCCAGGCCTCCCAACTTGGAATCCCGTTGCCAGTCTTACTCCTGCTGGGCAAGCTCTGGGACTAGGGGAGCGGCAGGGTCTTCCTCCCTCCCACCCCCCCTCCTCCCCACACCCTTGCAGCCCCCACGTCCCCTCAGATTCGGGCTCCCTCACTCCTAACTTTGCTCCTCCTACACCTCCTCCTTCCCCTCTTCCTTTTCCCTCCCTCCTGCCTCCTCCCCCTGCACCCCTGATTTTCAAAGCTGACGTCACTTCGCCAGGAGATCCATGCAGAGGAATCTGAGGACACAACCACATCCTTGCACGCCCAACGCGGTCGGCCCTGGGCTCTCTGTTTTCCAAGTCCGGACTCCAGCGTCAGACCCCAGGCCCCCTTCTGGGCCGTGCCACATCCGGTCCAGGTGGCGTGTCTGCTCTGTGGGTGGCGCCGGGGACAGGGAGCAGCAGAGGCACAACTGTTCCTCTGCCTCGAAGCCTCATTTTCGCCCCCTATGACTTCACCTCCGCAGCCCTGGACGGCTACAGAGTCCAGCTCAGACACGCAGCCTCGGTTTCACGGGCGACCCACAGACAAGTGTGCGGTGTTTGGGGCCAGAAGTAGGTGTATGGGATCAGTGCGTCCTCCTCCTGTGCTGGCCGAAGTTAAGGTGCTCCCTGTATAAGTGCCCTTGAAGAAAGCCCCACGAGGACTCAGAAGGATAACGTGCTCCCGCAACACCGCGAGCAGGGCCTGTGCTGGGGCATTGATCCCCCCGAGACGGTCAGCCGAGCGCAAACGAAGCCGTCAGCCCTGCGGCTCTGCAACCAGGCCGGTCCACACCCGGAGAGGCGTTGGCTGTTTTTCCAGCACAAGATTCATGTCGCCTTCGGGGACCCCCCCGGACGAAACGTACACGAGGGCCCGACACCAGGCATGGAACCCGCTTCTTCGCTACCTCTCGGCGACACTTCTCGGCCCGGGTCTGAGGCTGCTCGGGGTTCGCGGGGCCAGCGAACTGGGAGCAGGACTCCCGCTTGCGCTTTCGGAGAGGCTGGAGCCAGGCCTGGGCGGGCACGCGGCAGGGCGGGGCCTCCAGGAGCTGCTTCCGCTTCCGCTGAGCACATCCTCCCTCGGCCCGCCTCCCCCTCCCCCTCCCCCTCCCCCTGCCCCTCCTCCTCCTCCCCTTCCTCCCCCTCCCCCTTCTCCTCCCCCTGCCCCTCCTCCTCCCCCTCCTCGTCGGTCTCGGCTGAGCACATCCGCAGCCCGCAGTGAGAGCGGTCCCGACCCCACAGTCACGTGGCAGAGAAGCGTTCCTTTTGCAAATTACCCCGAATGGAGCAAATGCGAGGTCACGCAGGGCCCACCTCCTGACGCCACGATCTTAATTAGCTCTTGCAGACCCGACGCCTGGGGCACAGGTGTTAGGACACGAGAAAACGGGAGACGCTCGGCACGTCACAAGGGCCCGCCGTGTGTTGAGATTTGACGGAAGGAGGCCTCGGATGGGACCCATGTGGGCTTTCAGAAAGAGCAGGAGGTCGTTTCACGGAACGTCCCCAAGAACGGTCAGTGCGTGCCCGTCACACGCCCGCGGCAGAGGGGCCGGGAGAGGCCTGGCCTCACGGAAGCTGCGTCCGGGTCGGGGCCGCGGAGGACTTAAGGGGGGTGGTGGCGTGAGGCCGCCCGGCCTCTGGGGAGGATGCGGGGGCCCCCCCTGGAGGCAGGCGGAGGAGCAGGGACCCGCCGTCATTGCGGAGACGAGCCGGCAACCGCCCCGGGAGGGACCGGGTCCAGCTCCGCGCGCCTGGGGCCAGGGCCGGCCCGGCCGGGGCAGAGAGGCCTCCGGGAGCCGAGGGCAGGGCCCACCGGAGCCTGGCTCCAGTCGCCGCCCTCACTGCACGTTTCCCTGGGCGCAGCCTCCCAGCTCGGAGCGGACGGCCGGGCCCCGGGTCTGCCGGGGCAGAAGGGCCACCTCCTGCAGGGAGACTCGCCTGAGCCACCCGCGCATGCCACCTAGAACACGTGCCTCTGCGAATCCAGGATGGCTGGGTTTTGATGAGGATGCACTCGGCACTTCCCCCAACTTTCAGAAGTGGAAAACGCCTGGGCCTCTCAGAAATACGTCCTGCAGGTTAGGTTATTGGTCACGTTCAGGTATATCTGTGATCTTTAACATCCGTGTGGGTGTGGCTTGGCCACAAACCGAGGTGTCCTCCCTGTGGCCTCACCATCCCCCACCCAGGGGATTCCAGTCCTCTTCCTATCCAAGGCACAGAGCCCAAATCTTTAGCTGTTCCTCCCTTCTGTCAAGAAAAATAACGTCTAGATTCTAAGTTGTCTGACTGCACATGCTTTCCCCTCGGTCCCTCGGTCCCTCGGCCCCAGAGGAGCAGGGCACTGGCTCTGGCTCCCGGGTGCCACCGGCCCTCCCCCTCCTCTCTGTGGGTCTGGTCCTGGCTTCACTTCGAGACCTCTCCCAACCCCAGGCTCAAACCCCAAGCTTTAACGCATCCTTTATTTTCTTTTATTTTCTGTAACGTTTACAATATTTATCACACTCCGGTAAATGAGTATTTGTAGTTATTATAATTATAATTATTATATAGTCATTGAGTTATATAGTTATTATAGTTGTTGAGGGAAGTCTCATCCTAACATAAACCCCGCGTTCAAGAGTTACCGTGTCTCACTTTTCCAACAGATCACCTGTGGACATCACTTCCCCTGGTAACTGGTCCCAGACGCTGGCAGTAGGGACTCCAACCTTCGGACTCAGTGAAAGCGCCTCAGAGAACGATGTGGATCCTGGGTTCTGGAAATGAAGTGCCTCAGGACTCAGTTTCTTTGTGGAATGAAGCATTCAACTAAATGAAGGTAAAAATAGGGAACCCTACAAGCTTTCTGCATATAAGATACAAGAACAGGTTTTTTCAGTGCACCTGTGCCTGGCACATTTTCCTAGGGACACCCCAGTCCTCCTGTTTGCCTCCAGGGTCATTGGTCACTCTGTGTGACATTCAGCTGGTCCCCAGGTAGTTCTCCCAGATGTTCCACATGCAGCTGGTCTCAATTCCTGTGCTTCCACGTGACATTTTCATATTATTTGAAGACTCTTGACTTGGACCGAGTTAGCATAAACCTCACCGGGTTTACTGTTGTGACACATGCACTTGTGTGTTGCTGGGCCATGTGTTTCCCTGTATAACCCGCCTGGTTTTTCACAGCCAGAGATGGGTGTAGTTAAAGCGCTCCAAATCACAGACCTCCAAGAATTGATGTACCTTTTTGATACATCTCCTTCCTGACAGGTCTACTTTTTTTCCATCTGGGCCAAATGGTAATGTAGTTTGGCCGATTTTCATGTGCTTGCACAGCTGTCCCCGGAGATCCTCATGCAGCTTGGACGACTGTCCCCAGAGACCCCGGTGCAGCCCGGACAGCTGTCCCCGGAAACCCCGGTGCAGAATTAGGGTTTTCCTTGGAGAGCCTTGCTAATCCTGTTCACTCACTTTTGTGAACAGTTTTATGTTAGGACACGAACAGTACGTTTATCCAATTTTCGGGAAACACAAAGCCAGGAAGCCTAGTCTATGTCAAGTGATAGTCCTGGCTCATGACCACCACAGAGATGAGATCAAGGGGGCAAAACGGATGAAATGAAATAACAGAAATGTCAAACCTACATTTGCATTAGAAACACACACGTACAGAGTGAGGAAGAGTGGGTTAGATCATATTTCAGCTAAAGGATTTATGGGATTTTAATTGGGATCAATACAATAAGTGACACTGTGGCCAGAAATGGATAGTACCAGGTCCCCTCCATCGACTCACATGTGGAAATGGAAAAGTCGGGAGATCCTGGCACCCAACACTGATCAGTGAAGCTTTCAGCAAAATAGCTAAATAGAGACACAGATAAAAACACTCTGAAGAGCACTCAGCACAGAGCATTGGGCAGCCATCTCAGGCATCAGCCAGAAATTATGGCATCTTTGATATTTCACATCCTTGTTATGAATACTTTATCATGGGAGGTGGAAATGCTGTGTGTCTCGAAATAGCGTGAAGCGATCAGATGAACTAGGTTTTCGTCGATGACTGGCCGCTCCCCAAGGCGGGATGGGCTTACAGATGGCGGTTACAAGTGGCGTCATGGGGCAAGGAAAACCATCTCCGCCAGGAGCAGGAGGCTGTTGGGTCCCACACACCTGGAGGCTCACATTCCTGGCTGAACCAACAGCTGGAAGAGAAGTTAGGGAAGAAATCCTACAACTTTTAGGGCTTCTTGTAAAAGAGATTCAGTGATTATTTGATTCAATAACCTTGTATGTATTTTAGTAACTTTGTACTTTGGGACAACATTCAGAGCTTTGAGAGCTAGCTGCCTGTAAAAACGGAGACAAAACAGTTGGACCAGGAGCCAGGCAATGGTCCTCCATAAGTTTCATCAGGACCCAGAGGTATAAATGCTTGGAAGTGGCAAATTTATAAATATTTGGCTCAAATAATCTTTTTAGATCATGTTTAGTAAGTCTTGATGTGTTTCAGTTGTGTTATGTCTGAAGATGTATTTCTTCTGTAGCCTCTACGGCCAGGGCGAGCGAGTCCAGCGCTATTTTCTTTGAGAAAGCAAACACAACTGCATCATCCCTTTGTCTCTGATGTTCCAAATGTTTCTTTAGAGCCATTTCTTGGAGGATGGTCAGTGCCTACCACGTGAAAATGTCCGGTGTTCTCGAGTGTGTAAGCATCCATCTGTGTGTGGGTTCTGCTTAGTAGATTGCTTCCGTTAAAAGATTTGCCTGATAAGCTCTTAAGTCGTAAGCATGCCGGTGTCTTCTGCTTCTAGTCAGTTGATTTAAGTGAATCTTAATCAAGATCCTCAAATCTCGTTCAGTAAAAACGAATGGACCCACAAAGCTAGTATCTGGCGTCACCTACAATTTCGGAGTGGATGTACGTCTGCACACCCATGCGTATTAATCTAACCTGTGGGAGGAGGAGGTCCGTGGTCCAGAGAGCCTGATTTAACTCCGGTAATTTCCCCCCACGTAGCGTCTTGGTGTGAAGGGTTGCAGGAAACACACCATGATTTTTATACTTTAGGAGGAAAGGTGGCTTTCACAATGTGTCAGAATCTTTCAGTGCAACGAACGGAGTCTGTGCACTCAGAAAACCTGTTTTGGATTTCTGATCCTTAGAAGGGGTTACTCTTGAAACACCGGAGTAACCGTGGCCTCTAGCAGGTGCTTTAACAACCGAAGTCTGAAAGTTCTTCAGCAGACTGTGGGGTACGTCCTGGCTCCCAGGGGACTGGTCGCCCCAGGGAAGACCATAAGCATCGCCTGGGACGCTGGGGGGCCGGCGCTAGGACCGCCCCTCTGACGCTGCTGCTGGCTTGGGGGCTGTCTCCAGACCTCCTGTGATTGTCTTCTCAGACTGTGATCCCGAGTCTCGGTCACCAGAAACCGTTGGAAACATCAAGCAGCCATGAATGAGGACTGGCTCAATCACGGACTGGCTGCCTCATTCCCTCCAATTCTACTTGCAGACCCGAGAATGTGTTTCCGTTCCTACTACATTATAAAGAAGCAGGAGAAAACTAGTTTCCTGTCCTGCACACGTTGATGTCCTTTAGGTCATTTTCAAGGATGACGCCGTGTCTTCATTAAGCTACTGGCAGAGAGACTGACCAAAGCACCTTGGTTTGCATCTCAGTAGATGAAAACGTGCCTGCAGGTGGAGATTTGCGTGGGCCGACCACGTGCGGACTCACCGCTTATGTCACCTGTCCCCCAAAGGCCCAGGAGCGCCCAGACTTCCCTTCATCTCAAGTTTGCCACTTGGTAAGGCTGTGTCTTCAACACCATCACCCAGACAAAGATTTCTTGTACCCGCCTGCACGCTCCTGCAGCATCACAGACCCATCATTATGACCTGGCATGTGCCAGCCAGCGCTCATTGGACGATGACACCCCTGTGCCCTGCCTCACGGCCCACAGGCCCTTGGGGACAGAGAGCAGGCAGTGCCGACCGAGGATAAGACAGACAAGGTCTACGCGGTGAAGTGCTGCTTTCCTTAAGAGAAAGGAAGAAAAGGAAATGAAAGTTGCTCGTGTGTTCAGAGGTCCCCTGAGAAGCCAGGACCAGAATACCCACAGCCACATGTGAGTCAGATGCACCCCTACAGACACAGTGTCAGCCGCCCAGTGACCCAGGTCACTCCCTCCCCACAAGGGCTCCACCGAGTGACCCATGTGGGGACTTCTCAGGGACCGAGGGGTCCATGATCCCTCTGATGAGGAAGGACGGCGCCTGGTCCCCGGCCATTCACAACATGGAGACACAGCCACGGCCCCCACTCTGCACATCTCCTGCAGATCCCAACATCCCGCCGTCCCTTTGGATTCTGCAGCCCTGCCTCGGCCCCTCCGGCACTGCCCTCCCGTGCTCCGGGTCCCCAAAGCTTCCATGCAAAGTTCTGTGGCTTCCATGGGATGTTCCCTGGGGCCACACAGCCCCGGCACCTTGTCCATGCACAGGCACGGTGCCCTGCGGGAGCCCTAGCAACGCCCCACAACGCATGCCTTTCGTCCGGTTTCTCTTACACAACTGACTTTAATCGCCAGCAGAGAAGACTCTTCGGCAAGCACTGAAACCCACCGATGTGCACTGTCTATGTGGGGTCTCAGGATGTGTGTGGCACGAAAGCCAACAATGAGGGTAACACACCGCCAGTGTTTCAGTGTGGGAATCAGAGCCGCTGCAAAACTTGCAACGCTTGTCGCTGCGAAGATTTTCGAACAGATTTTCTCCTTTTCAGATTAATTAAATAATGTATCTACTTTAAAGGACTTGCTACCATATTTGTCTTTTGTCGGTTTAGACAGAGGACCATGGCAGAGGACGTGCACGCGGTCACGTTAAGGAAACAGCAACTTCGGGCGCCGGCTTCCTAAAGCGGGACGCGTTTTGTACCTGGCCCGGAAACTCCTCTCCGGAGGAGGCCTTCTCCATCTCCGTCTTTATGACATGTTCTAAAGGTTTTCTTCCAAACTTTCCATGTTTTTTAGTTCCCTTTATATCTCTGTCTCTTGTTGTTTATCGTAAGCTTACTTGAGACGCTTGTATGATTTTATAGTAACCGTTCACACTGTGCTTTATGTACACTAGCGAATGTACATTGTATGATATTTAGGATACTTGGTGTCAGGTCCTGACTCGGCACCGTGTTGTCTGCAAACAACAGCTCCCGGCCAGTTCCAGCCGTGGCCGTGTCTGCATGGCCTTCAAGTTGAGAATGATTCATCCTCATCGCTTTCTGACGCCTCACCACTGACCCCACACACAGAAACCCACATTTATGGTCACAGTTTCTGCTGGAGTCCGGGATTAGGCGCTCGGGATCTCACAGGCTTCTCCCAGGGGGTCGGCCGGGCTGCGTCCTCATCCGCGGGCTCACCGGGGGGACCATCTCCAAGTGACGCAGGTGTAGGTGGAATCCAGTCTTGCTGCTGGGAACCACGGGCCCCAGGTCTCTGGCCGTCTGCGTCCTGAACACGGGGCTGCCTGCAGTTCCCCACCGAGACATCCACAGGCAGGTCATATCGTGGGTATTTCTTCATGGCCAACGCAAGAGCGAGAGACCCTGCGGAGATGTCCTGTAAGATGGAGTAGTCATTGGAGAGATCGATGGCTTGTCACCTCTGCCATATCCTCCAGGTTGGAAGCAAGCCACAAGTCCTACCCACGATGGGGCATGGGGTTCCTCCAAGGACATCAACACGGGAGGCAGGACCATCACGGGCACTTTATAGTTTCCTGGACGCACCTCCTTACTCTTTCAAAGGTGGTAAACATTTTTAATTCAATCGAAAAGGATAATGTGACAGATACTTCATATATGGCCCATAAAGCCCACAATATTAGTATTTGGCATTTTACAGAAACTATTGGTACACCCCAGACTTCATGGGCTATGCTGGGTGTGCAAACGCAGTGTAGTGAACGTGACCTGGTGTCCCCACGTCAGTTATGAGGAAGAGGAAGAGAAGACAGAAAGTCAGAAGCTTTGTTCTTTGTGTTGTGTTGTCCATATCGTCAGACTGTGTTAACATACACAACACCTGTGTGTGAAGCCAAAGCTGAAGGAAAAAAGACATATTATCCCGGTACTTTGTGATGACATTCACTTTCCCTTTCCTTTGTCACCTGAGGCTCTCCCCCTGCCAACCTTCCCTTGTCCCGACCCATAGGCTCTCCACCTGCTGAACTTCTTTTTTTTTTTAATTTTTTTAATGTTTATTTATTTTTGGGACAGAGACAGAGCGTGAACAGGGGAGGGGCAGAGAGAGGGAGACACAGAATCTGAAACAGGCTCCAGGCTCTGAGCTGTCAGAACAGAGTCTGATGCGGGCCTCAAACCCGAAACCGTGAGATCATGACCTGAGCCGAAGTCAGATGCCCAACCAACTGAGCCACTCAGGCGCCCCCTGCCGAACTTCTGTTGCTGGTTCACTGGACGCCTCTGCCCTCGACAGCCAACTCAAGGTTGAATTTCAAGTTCTTGAGATTTTCCTTCTGGAAACTTCCCCCCAGTCCTCAAAGCCTGAGTGACAAGTTCTTCCCACAGCCTCTAATGGTTGTGAAACGTGTCCTTACTTTTCCCTGTCCCTTCCTGTGCTGAATACACTAACAATGAGCAAGAATTGTGTCCTTATTGTTTATTGCTGTGTCTACAACTCACATCAGGAGAGAATGTGAATATGTGTGCATGCATGTGCACATGTGTAAGTGTGTGAGAGTGTTGCACATGTGTGTATGCACGAGTGTGTGCACATGTGATGGTGTGTGCAGGCGTGTGTGAGACTAAGTAGTCACTCACATTAGGGTGTGCATGTGCGTGTGTATGTGCATGTGAGTGTGTGTATGTGTGAGTGTGCATGTGTGTAGGCATGTGTGTGAAGGTGTGTGCGCAGGTTAAGTGTGAGGCTATGTGTGAATGGGTGTATATGAGTGTGTGCACATGTGATGGTGTGTGCAAGCGTGTGTGAGACTGAGTGGGTGTGTTCATGTGAGTGTGCATATGTGAGTGTGTAGGCATTTGTGTGAATTGTGTTTGCACATCTGTGACTCACATATGTGTGAGACTGTGAGTGTGGTCCTCCATGTGAGTGTGATATGCACATGTGAGTGTGCGTGTATGTATGTGTGTATGTATGTGTGAATGTGCAGGGGGGTGTGTGACTGTGTGTGTGCAGGCATGTGTGAGACTTGCGAGAGTGGTCCTGTATGTGTGTGTGCACATGTGTGTGTGCACACGTGTGCAGGCACGTGTGAGAGCATGTGCATGTGGTGTGCGTGCAAGTACACAGAGCCAACTGCATGCAATGTGACTGGACGATGGTGCCTCAACGCGTCATCATCTGTTTTGTCTCCAACCTCGCCCTGATCTTCCCCTGCGTCCCCAGCCCTGGCCCGAGCCCTTCGCGGGGAAACCGGAATTGTTGACCACGTCCTGTGCCTGCACCACATCTGCCCAGAGAATACAGAAACTCTGGGACAACCTTTCCCTACCCTCCCGCCTCCAAAAATGTCCTGTTTCCTCTGCCCGTCTGCCCGTGACAACCTCGTTACCTTCCCACAACTTTGTGGCTCTTGGGTCTGCAGCAAGACTCAGGCGTAAACCCTGAGGTTGATAAGCAAAGGGATTATCGGTAGAAACTTTCTTGAAGCTAGCAAAGTACTGGGGGCTAAGAAAACTAAAACTCAGAATTAGAAGTGACCTCGTGAAGGGAACACGTGGGAACAAGAAGAAACAGCAGCAAAATGTCCCATGTTAGATGACTTTTCTCCAAGACCTCAGGACCCTTTGGGAGAATCTCCCTAGAGCCACGTGGGAAGGAAATTGTCACGAGGGTCTCCTATCACAGCGTGTTCCGTCCTGGAGGTGTCCACACAGTTCCGGCTGCCAGGCTGGTTGTTCTGAAAATCCCTGGGCTGTGCAGCCCCCGGGGGCTTCGGTCTGGAAGCCCCAGGGAGGGAGGAAGGCAGCCTCCACGGGGAGGTGCTGATACAGACGGCACAGGTCTGAGGAACCGATGCACTCCGAGTGTCAGAGCAGCTATTTTCTGGGGGGAAAACAACATAACGACGGAAACGAAAGAAATTCTTCACGATAAGTAAAACTGATCTATTTTAGCTCTATTACACACAATGGAGAAGTCACACCAGAAAAGACTTATTGAAAGTTCCTCCTGGTGCCTACATTTGATAGCTGGTGTATAACCCCCTTGGGAGCTGTATTTTTGGCTCTCAAGTTTCGTAAGATGTGGTGGCAAAGAAACTGCAGTTCTGTCGAGGGCGAACTTGTTCAAAGTGACTTAAGCAAATCCACTTGAAAATGTAGTCAGACCTCTAGAGACAGCTCTCCAAAAATAAGTCACTTTCTGATTTCTCCGGACTTGAGTAAGCAAAGTCACCTTCCTGGAACGTCGGAGTTTGCTCCAGGCATCCACCCAGCAGATACTCGCAGGGCACCTACTGTGCGCTCTCCGTGAGTATTCACGCTACTGATAATGAAAACACAGACGTTTTTCCTTCAGGTTCTGTGTAGAATAGGTCGTGTGTGTATGAGTAACAATCGAACCAGGTACAAAAGGATAAATAGATTCAGAGGAGGTGGGATCCACTAAAAAGAAGGCAGATAAAAAATCTCTTTCTGGATACAATGCCCCAAACAAGGAATCGAAAGTATGAACTGAATTTCACCTACAACTATTTTCTGGGCAGAAGTAAATGTTCAAAGGGGTGTCTCGGGAGTGGGGGGGTCTTTGTATAATACTCTTTAAAATCGCTAAGGGGGCAGGAACATCAAAAGTAGCTGTATTAGGGTTCTCCAGAGAAACATACTGATTTTTTTTTTTTAGTTTTTTTTTTTTGAACGTTTTTATTTATTTTTGGGACAGAGAGAGACAGAGCATGAACGGGGGAGGGGCAGAGAGAGAAGGAGACACAGAATCGGAAACAGGCTCCAGGCTCTGAGCCATCAGCCCAGAGCCCGACGCGGGGCTCGAACTCCCGGACTGCGAGATCGTGACCTGGCTGAAGTCGGACGCTTAACCGACTGCGCCACCCAGGCGCCCCAAGAAACATACTGATTTAGATATCTGGATAATATTATAATAAAATATGATATAGCATTATAACACAATAACATTGACGTGATATGATATGATATGAGAAATACAATCCATAAGCTCTACTCTAAGGAATGTGACCATGGGATTGAGAGACTGACAAGCCCCAAATTCTACAGGCTGGAGCCCCAGGAAGAACCAACGTTTTGGGCGTGAAGGAAGGAAAAATCCCACATCTCAGCATGACTCAGGCACAACGAGTTCCCTCTTACCTGGGGGAGCTTCAGCCTTTTTGTTCTACTCAGACCTTCAAGTGGTTGGATGAGGCCCACCCACACTGGGGAGGACGGTCTGCTTCACTCAGTTAACTGATGTAAATGTTAATCTCATCCAAAAACATGCTCAAAAATATCCAGGATAATGCTTGACCAAATATCTGGGCACCTCATCACAGTGTGCATTGTGATGGGGGTCCCCATCAAGTCGATACATAAAATTAGCCATCACAGTGTTCAACACCATAAAACGAGGTAAAATCTCATGACACATCCCAAAATGGAAATGTTGTGTAGCAAGGGATTTAACCTTATAGTTACACAGACCAATGTTTAAATATATTTGAGATGGGAAAGCGTGACAGACAGCATGCTTCAGTGCCCAATAGCACACTGGCAAGATAAAATATATATTACATTTAAGGTAAGGTATCTTCACAGATGCAGGAGGGGTAATATGTGAGAAGATTTGCACCAATGGTTAGAGCACCGTAATGGAATTTTGGTTAACATTTTTCTATAGTTCTGAATATCTAGATTTTCTTTTTTTTTTTTCCAATACCTTGACTTATTTATAAACTCAAAGTAAGGGGTGAGTTTATCATTGCCCATAATGGAAGGATTTTTTATAATGACTAGAATAAGTTAGAAGTGAATTCAAAGCAGTCTTCTGAAAGTGACTGATTAAGACCCCCCTGAACCGTGATTAATTCTGCTTAGTGGAGGCAGGGGCCGGCAGCTTTCAGAGCGCTCCACGTGGCACCCAGGGTTGGTGACAACAGAGGACAGGTGACGTTTCCAGGAGTGCTAACTTGCTGGTGACCTCTAAGCAAAGCTGGAAAGAGCAAAGAGCCGGGACGACAGGAGATTAACTGTGTCCCGAGGAACCTTTCTACCAAACTGCCTTCATCATCACTTCTCCTGTGTTTAGCCCCATATGCAGCCCTAGTAAGCCTTCCCGTATTAAGGGCTTATGTCGGAGGAAGTGTATTCCAAACACCTACTGAGCATCCAAATGTTTTGAAAAGATACCCTAGTGTGAGTTTGCAAGGGCAGAGAATCTTCTTCAAAGCACTGAAACACTGCAAATAATCCATTGCTCACTTCTGTGACGCTGCCCTCAACTCCATCTGGTAAAGATAAATCATCCTAATAAAACAGCACTGTGGCTACATCCTGCAAGTGAAATCAATCTTGCTTCCACGGGAGCCACACCACCTAAAACAGTTCCCAGCACACAGTGATCACTTAAAAGTAGGTGATGGAATAGTACAATTCTTTGTTAGTTCTGCACTTTTAAAAACATTGTATGACGTTCATTTCAATTCTCACAAATAAGATGTAACAACTTCCCTTATAATAGTACTACAGAGAAAGAAACCCCATCTGTTTACTTATTTAACAAATACCGTGATTTTTTTCTGTGCTAATTAAGAAGTCCAGAGAGTTGAATTTATGGGGTACAAGATCCCAAAGGCCTCGTTTCCTGCGGAAAGCAACGCATAAATGAGCTATCACGGCACAGCCAAAAGCTGTCACTCGGATCTCCGAAACTGCATCCTTGGCTTTCTGCACATGCCCCGGGGACCTGAGGGAGAGTTCTGTGATGAGTTATAACAGGTGCGGCTCTACCCGAGAGGATGTCTGATGACATCTTGATCTCTCCCACCTGACACGCACCTGTCACATGTGGCGGTCCTACCCCACTGCCCAGGACAACAGCGGATTAACCCTCAGCCACCACATCCAGGTGCCCTGTCCCTCTGGCACCTTCCCCGCCACCTGCTCCCAGGAAAACACTGGATAGGAAGATAGGGAATCGGTGGCCCTATCTGAGTTAAACCTGAGATCTCAATAAACATGAGAGATTTATAACTCAGTGTTTGCTGGTGAATTGCTCTGATCTCCCACCCCTGAGGCCTCATGTTGTTACCATACTTTCTCTGTTTTCTGTTTGCCTTTCTGCCTATGTCTGAAAGCTGCTGGAAATATGTAATGAGATAATATATACAAAATGGTTTTTTGTGTGTGTATTCATAAGTTTGATGTTTTCCAAAAGTACAGATTTGATGTTTGTATTTTTTTTGACATTTGCATTAAAGTGAAAAATTCACACTGAGCCCTCTGTGTAAGTGTTGATAATTTTCAAATAAAGTCATATAAAGCATTTGTAGTAGAATTATAACTTCTGTTTCCATGAAGTTGACATTTCAATAAAGCCAGGTAAATTCCACGTCAGTTGACTAAAATTTGCAAGGCTCTTTTCGGCGTTGGTAATGTCGTAATTGACTCTATGTTCTATAACAGCAAAATATTAACAAACCAATCTCTTTGAAACAGTTTACTTATTTCCATAAAAAGGGAAGTTTAAGAAACTCATTGTAACAACTGATACCACTCAGAAAATATTCTGTTGAAATGAAATATCTGATGTTGAAATATTACAATTAAAACATAAAGACCATTCTTGTTAAACGAGAAAGGTCAAAATGCTTATGTTCACATCAGTAAAAAATAACATTAGAACATAAAGCAAATGAACAAAGTGTTAAGAAAACTTCCTACTCTGTAGAATTAATTAGCCTCACTGAAGTACACTTGAAGATATTAAGTGTAAAATGGAGACATTTCCTTAACTTGGCCCATGGTTAGCAAAGGACACATAATGTAAACTTCCTACAAATGATTAAAAAAAAAACCTATTTCTCACATCTAAAATGCGAATCTGAGGAACAATAGTTAAACAAGCATAGGATTTCAGCTTTTTCTATTGCTACTAAATGAAATAAACTAAATCAACATTCAGTAATCCTTTCCTAAATAAATAAATAAATGATAAATAAATGAAATCGATTCCCAAATTGGGAAGGTCAACTGTTACCAAAAAGTCTGAATATTGTGGCGGTCCTGGATATTCGACTCCAAAGTCAATCATCTGGAAAACTGTAACCAACCATCAGACTGGAAAACCTGTCCCAGCGATGGAAAATTCTGCCCACCTGTGTTCTAATCAAGAAGGTCGTTGACACTGCAGAGTAGACCAGGTCTAGCGCCCCCACTTGTGCCCTGCGGGTCCCCTATTCCCAAGGTTAGCTTCTGCTCTGGTGACCGGCAGATGGGTGTCTGTGGCACCGTGAAGGGATAGCTAACTGGGCATGGAGCCCTAACGCCAGGCGTCACCTGGATGTTTGTTCACGACGGTCCCCCATGCTCCTCTTGAGGATGTGGTAGGACGACACGGTGTCCACGGCAGGAGAGAGGCTGACGCGTCGTCACCAGCAGGCTGCGGGTGCTCCAGGGACTCCTGGGGTCCACCTCTAACCAACAGCGGCTTCATGAGATCAAGTAAGTCAGGACAATCCTCAAAACAGGGTGACGCTTGCAAAGTCAGAGGACCTCTTTCGTTTGCTCCTAAACTCCGGCTTCCTCTGTCCAAAGCATCGAGCCCCGTTCCCGGGTCAGTGGGGCTTGTCTCCCTGCCCCTGCCTCTGAGACTGGGAGCCACACGGACGGAAACCAGACCAAACTCCACCAGTTTCTGGCCATCTCATTGGCAAAGAATTTCTGTGTGAATAAATCAGAATTTCATCATAAAATGCACGGCGAGAAGAGGCACAAAAATCAGGGGAATAAAAAGTAACAAATCCATCAGATTCTCTAGAGTGAGGCTTAAGAATGTGACATTGGACATTTACCTTATCAAAGTTTTTTCAAGAGATATGAATTTTAATAAACGTGTACCTAGTGTGCATGTAAAAGGGTATGAGTATCACGAAACCAGGTTTGAGGATCAAAAGTGACAATTCTGGGTTCACAGGAATACTACTCCGGACTATGACGATTCTTGGAGAGTAGCCAAGCGAGGACAGAGTGTTCTAGAGCAGGAGAGAGGGAGACGTCGGTCTGCGGGGGGGCAGACCCCGGAATTTACAGGCACGTGTGCACGGAGGGCACGCCCCTGCCCTTCGCCCCCCGTCTGCACACGCTGCCCGCCCTGTGCACATGTTGTCTTCAGACTTCAGGTTATGATCTGCAGATTTATCGTCGTACCTTTTCCCAAGGAAAGACGGCGGCTCCTGCTCCGGACGCACCTGCAGCCCACGCCTGGGGGGTGGGATGCGTCACGCGGGCTGGTGAGCCAGGGAGTGAGCGTGAGCCCAGGCGTCTTCACGATGCACTGGTGGGCCCAGGATGAGAGGGCTTAGGGGCAGGACTGTGGCCGAAAGCCACGGTGTCCGCCAATCGATTATTGAGAACATGTTAGGTTTGAAATGGAATTTCTTACAAAATTCTTTTTTCATAAATGTTTGCAAAATAGGAATAAAATATTTTTGATAGTGAATGCACATCCAACTAGTCCTTAACCCCCTAAACTGAGGATATTGAAATTCCATGACCACATAAAAGTATTTTCTGGGAATAAAATAATTTTAAATTAAAAGAGGGAAAGAAAGGGGCACGTGGGGGGCTCAGTCGGTGGAGAGTCCGACTTCAGCTCGGGTCATGATCTCGCGGTTTATGGGTTTGAGCCCCGCGTCGGGTTCTGTGCTGACAGCTCGAAGCCTGGAGCCTGCTTCAGATTCTGTGTCTCCCTCTCTGTCTGCCCCTCCCCTGCCCATGTCTATCTCTCTCTCTCTCTCTCAAAAATAAATGTTAAAAAAATTTTTTAAATAAATAAATAAAAGGCGGAAAGATTAATAAACTGTATTTTCATTGTTAGTGTCTAAATTATTTTTAATCTCTCTCCCTGATAGATTGTACAATTTAAGACAATTAAGTTGTCCTGTTTAACATTTGTGGACACCCTTTAAGATACAAGATCATAAATTTAGTATTTGGGAACTACATCCACCAAATTTAATACTTCTCTTCCTTGTGCTCCCTCGAGGTACTGAACTGAGTACCCGCCCATCTCCCCATGCACGGCACCTGACTACGACCCTATTCAACACCCCAGCTGATGTTTATGGGGCACTCGCTCTGAGCCCAGGGAGAATGAAGCAGTTTTCACGTTATCTCACTGATTGTCAAAATGGCCTTAGGAGGCAAAGAAAACCGCCCTCATGTTACTTGTGGGGAAGCAGGACCCACGTGGCAGGCGACATCCTTCAGGCCCCACGCAGGTCCCTGCTGAGCCCTGACCTAGCACCTACACGGCTGCCTCCCTGAAGACTGCGGGTCCTTCAGAGGTAGGGGTGGGGGCGGGCACCTGCGCATCCCAGCGGGACCCACGGTTATGGCCCTCTGGAAGTCCACGGAGCAGCTGTGGCAGCACGTGGCTGCAGGGCACAGGGGGGTGGGGAGCATCTGGTTCAGAGGGTCCCAGCGCCTGGAACCCCTATCCTGACTCTCCACCCGCGTTTCCTCATCTGTGGTGAGATGGACTAAATGTGAAGCATCTGGAACACGCACATACATGCACGCACACATGCACATACCTGCACACACTTGGATGTGTGTACGCATACCTACACACATGCGCACACACCCCTCACATGTGCACACAATGCACACGTGCTCATATGTACACATAAGTGCACACACGTGCACACATACCCTCACCTGTGCGCGCAATGCACACGTGCCCATATGTGCACGCATGTCACGCACATGCATGCACACGTGTTCACGCCACACCCCACACTCAAAGAGAACACGTCCCGCCTTTGCTATTAAGTCAATGTTTGCAGTAAGGCAGGTTTGGGTGGATCCCTTCCTATAGTTAAGGTAGAACCTTTCTATTCTTGGTTTGCTGAGAATTTTTATCGTGAATGGACATTCGCTATATCCAAGGCTTTTTTTAATCGAATAAGGTGATCATTTGATTATTTCTTTTAATTTGTTAATGTGGCAAATTTAATTGACTAGTTTTTTAATGTTAAACCAACTCTTTGTTCCTGAAATAAACTTCGCTTGGTTATAATACCCCGTGTTTGATATGTATCACTGACTATGGTTGCTGATATGTTTACCGGCTTTGCCGAGATAATTCACTTGCCGTAAAACTCGCCCATTTACAGTGTATGGTTGAGCGGGGTTTCTGGAACATCCACAGCTATGGAACAATAACCACAGTGTGACCCTACAACAATTCCGTCCCCTGCAAGGATGCCAGTATCTTCACACACGAGCCCCTGGTGGGTTTGCCTGTTGTAGACACCTCCAATAAGTGAAATCCCACCATTTTTGTCCTTTTCTGGCTGGTTTCAAGGTCCATCCACATTGTAGCAAGTATGAGGGCCTCACTCCTTTTGTGTCTGACAATATTTCGTCGTACAGGTGATTGTATGGACACGTCGGCTGTTCCCACCTTTGGTCTCCCGTGGACGTGTGGCTGTGGACCTGTGCACAGGTCTGCGTGGGGGCCCGAAGCAGCTCTCCTGCACGAAAGAGGCTGGAGGGCCCGACCCGCCCTCGTCCACAGCACGGGTGCGGGTGCCCCGCGGCCTAATCCATGGCCATCCGCTCCATACCGGCCTTTGGCAACACAGGGCTGAATAAAATGTCACCTCCGGGTTTCCTCCAGCCGCAGAGACCTCCCCGGAGAGCCCTTCCTCCCCAGAAGGCTGACCGGCTGGAAGGGACACCGGCCTCTTCCCGAAGGCAGGGCTGTGCAGAGCTGGCAGCAGGCACAGCTAGGATGTGTCTGTCCTCCAGTCCTCGCCGGAGGTGCTCCTGCATAAGAGCCGAGCGTCCTGGTCCGTCTCGGGAAACCGGCGCTCTGCACCACCCTGTCAGAATCTGCGGCCGCTGCCTCCGGCTTCTGGCTGGGGTCCGTCTTCCGATAAAAAATGGGTGGGGGAGTGTTCCCTCCTTTTCTATCTTCTGGTTGAATTTTTGCAAGATTCAGTGGTAAACTTCTTTGGGTTTAGAATGCTCTTCGCGGGAAGCATTCACTTACAAGACTTGGCAGGCTTAGCAGTTCCGGAACATCCGTGCTCCATACCTACCCCGCTTAGAAAGACGCACCATTCAGGGATTTCTCCATATCGCCTAGTTTTTTGTGTATTAATATCTGCTCACCTTACGTTCACGTCTTGTCATTTAGTGTAACCTTCGTAACTATACAGATGAGGGAAACACAAAGCCGAAACTATTACAGCCGTCGAGAGCACAGACATCACAGCTTCCGCACGGGCCCAAGGGGATCCATGTTAGCCCAGGTTCCCTGGAGACCTCGAGTCAATGGGGTATGTGTCTACCCACAATGTGATAGCATCCCCGGTCGTCCCTCCACACGCTGAGACAGAGGGAGACGGACCAAGGGCTGCAAGGCTGGAATCTGCAGGGCAGGCCAGCACCTCACTCATGAGGCAGAATTTCTTCTTTGAGAAACCTGGTTTTGCTCTGGAGTCCTCCGCTAATCGGGCGAGGCCCCCCACACCGTGGAGGGAACGCCGATGTACTCCGAGGCTGCCGACCACACCTACAAGAGACATGCGCAGTGACACTCCGGGTGCGCCTGGACAGCCGAGCGGACCCTGAAGCTGACCATCACGGCCCCGTTCCCGGCTTTCAGCCAGGCGTGCTGCTGTCCAGTGTGGCCAAGTCCTCGGCAGAGAGTGGGGACTTGACTCATGACGGCACCTGTCCAGCAGAGAGGACAGAGAACTGGGTCAGTTCATCTTTTCCTGTGTCTGACTGCACGTGACTATGTGTCATCTCCGCTCGGAAGGAGCAGCCCTCTGGCATGAGGACCTGTTTGTCATGGTTCTGTGTGACTTTGGTCTGCACTTGAGCAACTAAAGCTATAAGTTCTCTGTGAGTCTGTGCGCACAGTAGTTGGAAAAACGCCTGACCTGTCACTGTGGAACAGTAAATGTATTCCTGCCCCGGAGTGTACTAATAAATTAGATTATGGGGCCCTTGTAACCAAGGAACTCTTCTCTGGCTGGTTTGTAGTCTAATAGGTGTTTATATAAAACTAATATTTCTTGAATTCCAAGAAAACTGAAGAGAACTACCACCTAACATTGGAAGTACACTAGAATTTTATGAAAAAAAAGAAAGAACAACTTTTCTAGAGAAACTGCTAGCACAAAAACATTTTTGTTCCCCATAAGAAAGCAAATTCAAAGAAACCACAGATAATCCTTTGACAAAACAATCTAGTTGGATAATTCTGATTTACAAACTCAATGTCTGATACAGTTTTTCATTTAAGTTTCATGAGGTCTCTGTTTTGTCATGACAAGTCTAGTTAATTTCAACTTCCTAATGACGTGTTTGTATCACCTTTAAGATTGTAAAGTACGTATAATTATACCTTCAACTAAATGTAGTTGTGGTTCTGACCGAGGAACCTCTTCACCGCGACAGTAGTTAACGTATCGTGTGCGACCTTACAAATAGTTGCTAAGATCTTTAAACTAAGACCTTGGAATAATAGAACTTAGCTTTCTCCTGTTTTTAAAGTGGCTATATCTTTGGGTCATGTTAATGAATGCATCCACTTTTACACATTATGTAGGAATTTTAAAATGTGCTTCCCCAAAAAGAGTCAGATTACGTAGCTTTGCTCATCTGCAAAATGCTTCTGCAAGGTGAGGTTCTCAGTTCCTATCTCTTGCTTTCCTCTGTGAAGTAGAAATTAACTTACCTGGTTAGAAGTTTCCATGCTTATGGGTGGTTGAGACCATCCCAACAGCAATGGTGATGGGTATACGCATGAAATGTCCATTTAATGAAGGGAAAAAAGAGAATCATTTTCCTTAAGGCTGCTGGTTAATCCTGTATGTGAATGAAGAGAGCTTGTGAGTGGACATTTTATTTGCTTTGGGTTCTATGTCTGCAAATAATGAATCTCTAAGGAAGTAGCACAATGTGTTAATATCTTGGCAAGTCTGGCTCCGTTTTGATGGATTCATTCATCAGAGTTTTAAAACGGATCTTGGGAATCCATTACAGCCAACTGCTACCTTAATGCAAAACTGACCTTACCTCTGTAAGAATGACAATCTAGCCTTAGAATTTTCAGCGTGTTTTAATAGCAAGTAGTAACAGGTGGCGGCTTGCCTTCCGTGTAATCCACCGATGGCAGATATTCTGGTTCTTGCCACAATAACGCTCTGTTCCGTGTGTTCACTCTCTCATTTCTTTCGTTATTAAAAAATTGGAAATGGTTTCTCACTTGTGAGGGAGCAAATGTTTTTCAAAATGTCATGGCTTCTGTGTTCTGTTTGAGTCTGTATCGTCACTGATTAACAGGCCATTCACTGTCCAAAGACACCGAGGATTGTATCTTCATCATATTTCTTATTATTTTTTTTGATTTTCAACATTACAAACCCAATCTCACCCTCCCCCCCCCCCCCACACACACCAGAAGAAATGTTCAGGGTGACTTTTGTGCTCAGACTTCCTCTGCGATGTCCCCCATGGCCAAGGAAGTGCCTCTGAGATGAGACTCACCTTACAAAGAGATGAGCACGAGGCCGCCCTGTTTCCCTGGGATACCGCACATGCTGCTCGCGGACCACAGGTGTGAGCCTGTGGGGAGAGGCGTCCGTCCGCAGAAGCCCGACCACCGGGTGACTTCTGTCTGGTGAGTGGATGCAGGCAGGTCTCAGAGATGAGCTGTTGGGGAAGACGCTGGCCATTTCCCGTGTCCTTGCCACGTGCAGGGTGTCCTCACCTCAGAGGGGAACCGAGCGTCCAGACCTAATGAAACGACTGTGTGTTTAGTGGGAAAAGAGGCTGTGACTTTCTTCTGTCCCAGTGTGGGAGTCACCGCAGTATATTAACTACGTGTCCCATCATCATCAACAGCTGGGTTTGCGTTTGCTCTGCTCTCCCCAAAAGCTAGAAATTAGGTTTCTGTTAAGAAGGCAGCCTTGTGTACTCCAAGGGAGAGGCTGACGCTGAGCTCTGACCCGCCACGGACCCTCAAGGACGGGCTGGAGGGCCGATCAGACAACCGCCGGGCAGTACCCTGTTCCCAGAACTGCCTTTGGTGTGGTAACAAGCGGCTCCATAGAAACAGGTGACCCGAGAGCCAGCACAGTGAGAATTAATTATGTCTCACTGATCACGGCCATGTGTTTTGTCGTCGAACAAGGTCTGTGTAGCTTTCCTCTGTATTTCCAGACAGGTTTGTATGGAAACCCTGAAGCTCTCTCTCTGTTCCTTTGTTCCTCCCCAGAACAGAGGGTTACTGTCTAACTTAGTAACCAAGCGCTTACCATGGAAATAAAATACTCAAGAGCAAATATTTTTACTGGATAGTTTTACTTTCAATGGCAAAGTAATCACTTTCACGGGGTCAAAAATAAATGATGCCCTTTTCTTTCTTTGCCCCAATCAGTTGTGCAAATCACATCATAATGGAGTATTGTTTTGGAGACTAAATCTCATTTGACCAAGTTTGGAAAGTCCGTCATCCAGAAGCAAGGATGTCCTTTGTCAGTGGAACCTGTGCCTACCAAGCCTTTCTAGGAGCTGACCTTGCGTGATCCTGTGGTTTGGGGTCCTGGCTCTGAGAGCGTAAGGAATGTGTCTCCCAGGCAAATCAGGAACTCTGTCAAGTTGAACAACCTCGGGGAGAGACGCACCTAAACTTCTAGGAAGCAGGCAAAACTGAGAGAGATGGTTTTCTTGAATTTGGTTTCCTACCCTTAGAATAAAAGACAGAGAAAAACAGCGAAACGGTCTCTGAAACCCTGGAGGGTGTTGAAAACACAATCCTACATCCTGCACAAACCAAAGAAGCTTAGCCTCTGGCACAAACACTGGGCAGCGACTTACTGGTGGTGATGAACGAGCTCGCGGACTTATCCTGGCTCGCTCACGTTTCTTGTGGACCAGTGTAAACAAACCACAGCCAAACACAAGGAAACCAGGGTCCCTGGGGTCGCGCACAGTCTGGGGAGGGTACCCAGCGTGGCGAGAGGAGCACTGGACGCCGACCAGGAGGTCAGAGGGTTACTGTCTGTCTCCAGTGTCACGCTGGGTGTCGCTGGGCAGACTCCCAGGGTTACCTGGTTGGTGTTTCAGGGATGGGCCCATTCCCTGACTTTCCACATATTAGTGTTCTCAGGTGTCTTAGAACCCTATATGGACGCACATCAACTTACAGAAAAATGAGGGTGCGGAGACCCCCGTCCCTTAGCAAAGGAGGTGTATTTGTCCAGTGACCGGTCAGTCACCTCTGCAGGCACAGGAGTCCTCGGAGGTCACAGCCCCTCCGGTCTGTGCGACATCACTCTGTTGGAGGTTGTGTTTGCAACGCTAAGCCAGCATTCTTTACGTGAGCTGACGTAAGTACCTTGTTCTAACTCCCGATGAACCAGCCTTATCTTCCTGCTTATTACCTCGTGAAGGCATCAGTCGAAGTCTGTGGCATGTGCTCCTTTAAAAAATACTCAAATTTATGAGAATTGTACATGCTCGTTACCATCATTTGCTGATCTTGCCATTTCTGTACCTACAGCTGTCCGCGGCTTCCAGAGTATTCTGTCACATGGGTAGTGGCCAGGACTCTGCTCGCTGCTGATCAATGAGTCACGGAAGAACAGGTTAAAAGCGGGGACCAGCGTGGGACCAGTGTTATGCCAACGTGTGCCGGTGTCTACAAGCCGCAGGATGAGGTTCTCCGGGACGCATTCCTCACCACAAATATGCTTAATACGGTGTTAACGTGGGCTGTGGAAATCACCACCATGAGGCATGTGACGGGTTGTGTTCAACATAAGAGACGCGCTGAAGTCCTGACCCCTAGTGCCTATGCAGGTGACCTTATTTGGAAATCGGGTCGATGAAAATAAAACACGCAGAGATGAGGTCATCCCAGGGTAATGAGAGGCCGAATCCAACACTCCTGGGTCCTCATACGGAGGCCGTGAGGACAGAGACAAGACAGGGGTGATGTGTCCACAGCCCAGGAGACCACAGCTGGTCAGCTCACGAGCGGCAAGGCTGTACCCCCGTGGCCCTGGGGGAGCCCCCCCAACACTGCGAGTTTCTGGTCAGACCCTTCTGGTCTGAGCTGTGAGGCAATAAAGGTTCATTGTTTTAAGCCACTCAGTGTTCTGACGGCCTGAGGCAGGAAATTAACAGATACCCCTGAAAGAAACCAGTAACATCAGGTACCTTTTAATCAATGCTTGCTTCCCAGAGTTCGGATGTTTTCTGCTTTCTTTACAAGGTAACCTACAGGGGTGCCTGCGCGGCTCAGTCCGTTAAGCATCTGACCTCAGCTCAAGTCACGGTCTCACTGTTTGTGAGTTTGAGCCCCATGTCAGGCTCTGTGCTGACAGCTCAGAGCCTGGAGTCCGCTTCGGATTCTGTGTCTCCCTCTGTCTGCTCCTCCCGCTGCTTGCACTCTGTCTCTTGCATTGTCTCAAAAATAAATAAACATTAAAGAAAAAAAAAGTTAAGCTGCAGACACCTTGAAAGAGATTTGATGCTGGGCTCCTTCTCAAGGAAAATTTCTAGTAGACAGCTTCTAGTTTTTATTTCTAGTGTAGACCTTGTCTCCAGGGGTCACTTCTTCATTTCTTACATTTGCGATCTCTGTTCAAGGAAGGACACCCCTGCCCAGTCCCTCCTGTCACGCAGGGACATGACCTTGCCAGCAGTGGCTCAGCGGAGGGACTGTGAATTATATCACGGAGAATTAGCTCCTTCCATGAAGCTGCTACGGAAGAAAGCCATTCCCGCTACATTTTCCATATTCACATATGAAAAAAAAAGGAGTGGGCGCCTGAGGGCTCAGCCGGTTACGCAACCAATCTCAGGTCATGATCTCACGAGCCCGGTCTCTGTGCTGACAGCTCGGAGCCTGGAGCCTGCTTCAGATTCTCTCTCTCTCTCTCTCTCTCTCTCTCTCTGCCCCTCCCCAGCTCGTGCTCTGTCTCTGTCTCTCTCAAAATAAATAAATCAATTAAAAGAAACAAAAATAAAGGAAGTTCAGGGCAGTTTTCTCCTGTCCTATCTGGATGGTGCAGGGAAGACGTAACCCTTGTCCTTATCACACTGATCTGGTCTGTAGGCCAGGAGGGTGTTGAGGTGGACGCCAGCGATGGGGGCTGGCCCCCCACTGGGGACGTGCACAGGAAGCAGGGAGAGACAGCCGAGTTCGCATCCCTGAGACCGTGCCACGTCTGGGGCCCCAGCCTGAACCCACTACTGTGCAAGGCCACCCCACGGCCTTTCCTCATGAAACCAACCAAGCATGGGCCTTTCATTTCTTCAGAGGCTCCTGACCCTGAGGGAGTCTTTCTTTCGGCCTGCTGCCCTAAGGCCTGCCAGCCTCCCTGCAGAGCCCCAGGGGCACCAGGCCCCCCCTCCACCCCCTCACTTCCCCAACACCTGCAGCCACAGTGCTTTTTCCATGTTTGGGGCCTTGACCCCAAGGGACACAGAGCCCAGCCGAGGGTGAAGCAAGCTGCCATGAATTTCCCAAGAAAATGCTCTCCTCCTACGTTTATGTTCATTTCAGCACTTTCCCTGGAGGTGTCGCTAAACGGGCAGAAGTCAGAGCAGAAAGGGCTCTGAAGAAAGTGTGTCCCTTTCTCCTGCTGTGTAACCACCTCCAGATGTGGGCCGTCCCCTCCCAACCTCGCTCCCTCCACGATCGTGCCGTCCAGCTGGCAAGAGCCGGTCACATGTCACAGGCGCAGCTGTGTCCCTCACAATCCGAATGGTGACCTTCTAGCCCCAAACCCTCAAGATGTGACCTTATCTGGACAGAGGGTTGTTGCAAATGTAATTAGTTAAGTTAACCTGAGGCCATTAGGACGGGCCCTAATCCAATACAATCCTTGTCTTTAGAAAAAGGGGAAATTTGCAGACCGAGCAGGACAGCACCATCTGGAATTAGGCAGAAGTCTGGGGGTGCTTCTCCAGGCCGAGGCAGCAAGGACGGCCCGCCACCTGCCAGAGGTGGGGGACAGTCTCCCTCACATGTAAGGGCCCGGCCCGGCCGGCTCCTGGATCTCAGACTTCTGGCCCCAGAATGGGGAGAGGATATTCTATTGTTTAAGCCCTCAAATCGGCGGTACTTACGGCTGAGCCGGAAGCACACAAGTGGAGCTTACCCAGAATCAGGGAGCATGTGTTGGACGGGAGTGGGGAGCTGGGGGCGCGCAGTGGGGCGCAGAGAGGCCGTGATATGGGCAAACACAGTTGCAGCAAATGCACACGAAGGGACAGCATGTCTCTTGATTCTCTTGACTACAACTCAGACAACATGAAAACATCATGAAAACCTTTCTGAAATGTGATTTAATTTTCACATAGAGTCTTAAATTTTTTTTAATGTTTATTTTTGAGAGAGACAGAGTGTGAGTGGGGGAGGGGCAGAGAGAGAGGGAGACGCAGAATCTGAAGCAGCTCCAGGCTCCCAGCTGTCAGCACAGAGCCCGACGAGGGACTCGAACTCACAAACCGTGAGACCATGACCTGAGCTGAAGTTGGACACTCAACCGACTGAGGCACCCAGGCGCCCCTCATTTTCACATAGAGTCTTGAAAGTGCTCTTACCCAGATTTATTTTCAGAAATATTGATGTAAAGTTCAAAATTAAGGCAGAGATTTACACAAAATTATTCATTTAAATGTTATCATCAGTCTTCATGAAACTTAAAATTATGGAGTTTAAATTGGATAAATAACAATTTTACACACCTAAAAGTATCTTCCCACAATATATTATTTACAAAGAAGAAAGTGGCTGTAATGTAGACAACCCCAATGGATGCCAACGTGGTCGATGATCAGTGATCAGTGTTATAACTTCACCAGGAGTGAGACCAGGTCCTCCAGAGACATTTGCTGCCACTGACTCGTGGCTCATCCGAGAAGTTTCAGCTTACCCACCCAGTCTCAGCTGGGTAGAGCCTCCAGAGGACTGTCCCTGGGCTAATAGACCTTCGGGAAGATGGGTCCTTTGGGCTAACAGTCCTTTGGGAGGACCTGTCCTTTGGGCCAATAGGAGGGCCAGTCTGTCTCAGGGTGCAGCACAGAGCTTCCGGCTCCTGGCGGACCCTGGAAAAGAAGTTGGTTCCCGTGGCTCAGTGATTGTCAATGGCCTGGCTGGTCTCAGTGCCAGCTGACTAGTTCAGCATCCCTGGAGAGCTCAGGAGTGAGGGCCCCCCAGTACCAGGACCACCCAGGATAGAGCACTTGTGTTCCCTGAGTTTGAAGTCCTGATGGGAAGGCAAAGATGTGTGCTCGTGGGCATGTGCCTGCGTGTACCTGCGTGTGAATGCCTTCAGTTTACGCTAACACGAAGTCTTTTTTCTTTTAATTTTTAAATATTTATTTTGAAAATTTTAATTTTTTTTATTTGTTTTTTGAGAGAGAGCATGAGCTGGGAAGGGGCAGAGAGAGGGAGAGACACAGAATCTGAAGCAGGCTCCAGGCTCTGAGCTGTCAGCACAGAGCCTGACCTGGGGTTCGACGTTTTATTTATTTTTGGGACAGAGAGAGACAGAGCATGAACGGGGGAGGGGCAGAGAGAGAGGGAGACACAGAATCGGAAACAGGCTCCAGGCTCTGAGCCATCAGCCCAGAGCCTGACGCGGGGCTCGAACTCACGGACCGCGAGATCGTGACCTGGCTGAAGTCGGACGCTTAACCGACTGTGCCACCCAGGCGCCCCCTGACCTGGGGTTCGAATCCATGAACCGTGAGATCATGACCTGAGCCGAAGTTGGACGCTCAACTGACTGAGCCACCCGGGCACCTCCAAAATCGCTCTTAAAAATTTGTTTTTAAACATTTATTCATTTTGAGAGACAGATAGAGACAGAGCATGAGCATGGGAGGGGCAGAGAGAGGGAGACACAGAATCGGAAGCAGGCTCCAGGCTCTGAGCTGTCAGCACAGAGCCCAACGCGGGGCTCGAACTCATGGACTGTGAGATCATGACCTGAGCTGAAGTTGGACGCTCAACCGACTGAGCCACGCAGGCACCCCTAGACACATACATTTTTACATAAATCGTCTTAATTTCTGCTTTTCATAAAGTGCATTATGCAATGTTCACATTTTGTGACTTAACATTTTGTTCTCTTAACATACTGCAGACCTGTCTAATGCACATGAGCGGAGACCGACCTCAGAGTAACAGCCGCATAAACGGTATGCACGGGCTGCATGTATTTCACCTCTCTTTATGCACAAAGGTGGTACCTTCTTTTATTAATGAAGCTTAATAGATGTGTGCCCACGAGTGTTTTAATCACGAACTGTGATAAATTCTTAGGTACAGCATGGCTGAGTCAAAAAGCTTACAGATTAACCTCTTCAGCGCCTCACATGGGGAACCACTGCCTTCCAAAACTGTCTTCTGTACGTCTCCCTTTCTTGACTCTGCTTTCCAAAGACTCAAAGACCCTGCTTTTCTCTTCAAAGAGGAACAAGGAGATCCCATTCGGATCTGGCTTAGGGTCCACAGAACTGAAAATATATTTTTAGCTTTGCCTGGATTACTCCTGAATGACCATTGGGTGGTTTCTTACATCTTCCAGGGAAGGTGATCAACGTTTTAATTTTCCAAGTGTCCACTTGCAACGGGGCCTCCAGGTAATTACAAAAGACCTCCTCCTCTTTCATAAATCAAGTACTCACGTTGATAATCACTGAAGGTGCACCTGATACACGGTGACCTGACTGTGTGGGAATAGGGGCGTCGTCACCGGAGCCTGGACAGGGCTGAGGGTGGGCGGGGCAAGGCCTTGGCAGAGCACTGGGAGTGAGGTGGAGGGAAGGCTGTGGTCGCCCCTGCAGAAGCCAGAGGGCAGGAGGGCTGAGCGAGGGGTACCAGTCTCCAAGGACCAGGAGAGGGAACAGTTTACTCTTCTCAGTGCAGGACACATTCCAAATGGGTGAGAGTATTCTAGCAGAGCACCAAGAGAAGGAGACAGAATACATAATTGCAAGAAAAGGCAAAGCGACAGCTTCCATAGTGCAACTGGGGCTTCTCTCCCCTCTGAGTGGACATCGGGAAGTCCTCTGGAGAAAGTGGAAGCAGAGAGTCTGCAGAAAAGCAGAAAGGGGGTAGATGTGATTGCAGGGTGATGGGCGAGGGGGGGGGGGGCTCCAGCTCTTTTCTGGTTTCTGTCTGTGGGGTCAGGAAGCAAGATGGCAGCAGCAGAGGGAATGGGAGCAGAGGGAAGGTAGGGAGAGAAAGGGGAGGGGAGTGCAGGGGAGGAGGAAGGAGAGAGAAGGAGCAAGGGAGGGGACGGGCAAGGGAGGGGTAGGGAAAGGTAAAGAGAGAGCAGAGAGGGGAGGCAGGAGAGGGGAAGGAGAGGGATAGGGAGGAAGGGAGCAGTGAGGGGAGGGACTGGAGGGGGGGCAGGGAGGGGGAGGGAAGGCTGGGGATCCAGGGCCTGGGGAGGGTGGAGAGCATTGTGCACAGCTTTTGTGGTTTCCTGCAGGCTCAGGTGTGTGGGGACAGGTAAGGAATGCGGGGACAGCTGGGCGTAATGGGTTGTGGTTTCTCCAGGCAGGTAAGACGGGGCAGGGCTGAACGGGGAGGGGGGGGTGAGGGTAAGAATGGGCTATAAGGGGCTGGTAGTGCTGGATCTCATTGGTCAAGCAGAACAGGGGAGAAGTGGACACTTGTTGAGGGGGGGGTCAGTGGATGGCGGTGAGGACAGGTTCCCGTCCTCGACTGGACGTGTGGAGTGAGATACCTGTGGGACTGACAGGTCAGTGAGCTGGAGGGAAGGACCAGGGTCTGGAAGGGAGGGCTGCTGTGCGGGGGCAGGTACCACATCACGTGGTGGGTGGGGCAGTGGCCCAGGTGAGGACCCTGGTGGGGCTGGGGGCTGGGGGCGGTGGGCAGGGTACGGATCCTTGACATGGTTCCCTGATTAATGCCAAGCCCTCCCGATTCCCCTGTCTGCTGCTCCCCTGTGCTGTGCATCTGACTGAGGCGGGACCCGCCCTTCCCGTCCTGCCCTCCATGGAACACAGCGTATCACACAAGTTCTGTCCCTAGTGTGGAATAAATAATGAATGAATGAGATAAATGACCACTTCATCAGGTCACGAAGCAAAGGAACCCCATATGCCTTGGTTACGGCTAGGTGTTTGATGAGAGCACTTTCTTATAAAGAACCATCTATGGACCACAAGTAATGTTCTGTAGGAACAAGTGAATAAATCGTAAGTTCCGACTTCTCAAAATTCATATACTTTATACATTTCTAAAGTACTTATTAAGAGAATGAAAGCATTGAGAAGATAACCTTATAATTATCTTTATCACGGCCAAAGTTGAGAACCATATAAAGTTGTTCAAATACTTACATTCATCTGCCTTAAGCCTGTGAAAATCTAAGTATCTCTGTGTTCAGTAACTGATTCTCTCCTCAGAGCCTCTGCACACTTACATAACTGAAAATAAGGGTTGAGTACTTGGTTATGAGTCAAGCCTAAATATATTCACGCTTTATTTCTATTTGGAGACCATTCTAAAAATTGAAGTGCATATTTGAATATTCCAGTGCCTACTAGATATTCTTTAATATCTTCTCCAAATATCTTACTCAGGTAAGGATATGGTGACTTAATGCGTCGTGCGCTCATTTATTCATTCTCAAAAATACTTAACACGAGTATGTGAAGAAACTCGCTTGTGGACATTTGTATGACCTGGGTAACAAAACGTCAGCAGTGCCCCTGGGGAGGGAGGTACTCTTGCGTCAGCGATCCGCTGGACGCCCGTGAGGACCCACCGCTCTTATGTCAGTCGTACCCCAGCATCTGCGGAAGCAGCTGAGCGCTGAGCAGCACTCGGTCAACAGCGGCTGAGCCCGGTGACTGAAAAAATACCGCAAACTACAAGCGGCAAAAGATACAAAGATTCACACCGTTTTAGGCATTCACTTGGGCCCGTGGACACTGGTGCTATCACAGGGACTGAGTCCTCTGAGAGGTGAGGCCACCCCCCAGATGCCCCCAGAGGCCCTGGGAGAAATTTCCATATGATAATCCAGGTCCCCTGCTGTGGAAGCCTTTACTTTCTCTCCTTTCCTTTTTCCTTTCTCTGAGTAGCTGTGAGCATGGATGATCTCACACCTTTCTTTATAATGTAACACTACCGTCTTCCCGAAAGAGCCTCAAGAGAGTATTCACTTCAACTCCTTAGCATATAAATATCAACACATTTCCACAACAGTGTGTGAGTTTCAGACATGATTCATATACGTATCAGTTTTGAAAGGCTTACTCGATCACAAATGATGTTCTTTTCTTAAATAACTAATAAACTTTCTTTACTCTCCAGAAAATTTTCACAGTTTAAACAACACCAAGAAATTGTGTCGTATACAAACATATTTCTTCTGTAGCAAATATGGTTTTAAACCCACACAAGAGTCTGCGGCTTGCAGCTACGCCGGGGAAACCTGTACTTGATCATCCCTCCGAAATCGAGCAAATATAAAAGCTGAATCAAATACGAGTAAGTTGTGACTGAGGAGAAGAAGCGGCAGGACCGGGTCGGGCTGGCTGGGGACGTGGGAGAGAAGGGGGGCTTCTGAGGTTCCTGTGTCAGAGCTCACGGAGGCTCAGTGCCTGCTGCGGTCCAAGGGCTCTGGGGACATAGAAACTGCCTTCCCACAGCTCTGGGGACATAGAAACCTCAGCTCCATGCTACCAAAATGACCAGGACTTGAAAAGACTGAGGCCACGAGAAAAGAAACCACAGCAGGGGTGGAGCTGTGGTGTCCTGTGTGGCTTTGCCCCCCCCCCCCCCCCCCGGTCCTCGGAGCCGCTGGAGGAATAGGGGCCACACGCAGAGGCCAAGGACCAGGACAAGGTTGGCACAGGCCGTGTGAGGCGAGGCGGGGCTGACAGGGGCCTGTGTGTTTGGGGCCACCGAGCTGATGTGCAGTGGAAGAGACACTGAGAGCTTGGTTAGACACCGGGGGACTGTGTAAATTGTAAATGCAACTGAGGATCTGCCCCTGATGGAAAAGAGGGACAGAGGTCCAAAGGCGGCAGCCGGGAAAACTCTGCACTCTTTGCAAACGCTTTCTTACCTGCAACTTCAAATAATGCTCTCTCATACTCCCTCGTCCTTATTCTAGATTTTGCTGTGGACAAAGGTACTACAATATTCCTTGCCAGTCCATCCGAGACACTTATTTTCCTTGGGGCCTACCGTGCCAGGGATAGAAAGAAGACCAGATTTCTGTGTTTCAAGAGCTTATGTTCTATCTAGTAAGCCACTGAGTGTCAGAAGTGTTCGAAGCTCCAATATTCTGTACAGGATAGATGGGATACAAAGGAGAGAGAATTCTGGAAAGTCTCGCTCTTTTTGTGCATCTGGGTTAGAAGCCCAGACCTGCTCAGCAGTCAAAACAGGTTGTAAACTGGTGCGGCCTCTATGAAAACCAGTGCCTCGGTTCCTGGCGAGATTAGAAATAGAATTACCATAGGATCCGGCAACCCCTCTACCAAAGGAGGTGAAGACAGGGCATGGAAGAGATCTCTGCACTCACACGTGTACTGCAATGTTACTCACAACAGCCAGAATACCGAGAGATCCTGTGTCCATCGGTGGTTGTCTATATGGATAGAGAAGATGTGGGTGTGTGCGTGTACGTATGTCATACCTACGATATATATGCTGTAGACACATATTTGTGCATAGGTGTATATGAACATGTATGTTTGTATGTATATATATATATATGCATATACATATATATATATATGATGAAATATCATTCAGCCATGAGAAAGAAGGAAATCTCGCCAGTTCCAGCAACATGGATGGACCTTGAGGAATTATGTGCAGTGAAGTAAGTGAGACATAGAAAGAGAAATACTGTCTAATCTCACACCGTGGAATCTAAAAAGAAGCAAAGAGGGGTCTGGGGTGGGGGTGGGAAATGGGGACACACTGGTCAGAGAGCAGTGAGTTGTAGGGAGTCTAATGAACAGCATGGTGACTACAGGTGTTAATACTGTACTCCACACTTGAACGTTGGTGAGAGAGATTTAAGTGTTCTCACCACCAGAAAGAAGTGGCAATTTTGTGACCTGGAGGGTTTAGCTAATGCTAGGGTGGTGATCACACTGCAGTATAGAAGTGCATCAGATCAACACCACATACACCTTAAACGTACACAGGGTTACGTCAAGTACATCTCAGTAAAGCTGGAAAAAAAACTCAGGTTGGAATCTGATGTTTGTTCAGCATATAACCCCCCCGCCCTCCTCCGTCAGGCGGTCTAGGAACTTAGCTTGGGGCTCTTCCAGGCCTGGGCAGCGAGAGCGAGAGGAAGAGGGGCAGGAAGAGCCCCTCGTATGCAGGCTCCGCCCAGCAGGGCCCGCGCGGCCCGGCACGTGGGGCTCACAAAGGGAGGAAGACACTTGGTTGCTTCTTTACACGTTCGGGCCTTGTGTTTTTGCGTTTCTTCCCCAAACGTGTCTCAAATCCACATCTGCATTTAAACGAGGAGTGTTTGGGCCTACACCGCCAGTGTTACCGGCCGAGAACCGTTTCCGCGGAGCCCCGGGCTGGGGGCTGGGACCGGACTCCCGACTGGGCCCAGGGCGGGGAGGCCGGGGCGCCACGGAGCGGTGACCCCCGGGTTCGGGCTGGACGAGTGCTTGGGGAAGAGCCGAGGCTTCCGCGCGTTTTCCTTCGCGGGACGGTCCCCGGGGTCCCACGTCACCTGCGGTGAGACCGGCGACGGCACGGGGGTGGGGTGGGGTGGTGGGTCCCCAGGGACCCGAAAAGCAGCGGGGCTGTACCGAGTGAGGGCGGGGAGGGCGGAGGGGAGCCCCCCAATCAGACACCCTGGAGAAGGACGCGAAGGGGCGCCCAGCCCGGGGTGGGGGCGCTCGCCTCGCGCCCGAGGGAGCGGAGCATCCAAGCTCTCCCACCCTTCCCGCCCCCCGTGCGGCCCTAGTGCCCCTTCCCGACCCCAGCCGGATGCGCTCCCCCGGCCCGACCCGGCCCGGGGCCCGTACGCCCGCTGCGCCTCGGACCCCTCCACCCCCGCGGGAGCGCCACGTGCCCGTGACCCTGCCCCGCCCGTGCGCCGACCCCGCCCACCCGGAACGCAGCGCGCCCCTCCCCTCGGGGGCGGGCCCACGTGGGCGGAGCGAGGAACGCCCCTCCCCCTGCCGCCGAGCCCGGGAGGGGCGCGGACCAGCCGCCCGCGGGACCCTCGGACGCTGGCGCGGGGCCCCGGCGCTGGGCGGCCATGAGCGCGCACGGCCCGCCGCCCCCCGCCGCTCCCAGCGGCCGCCCCGACCACCTGCTGGAGCCCGCGCGGGTGAGTGCGGCCCCTCGGCGCCCCTCCGCTACCCCGCTCCCCGTCCCCCACTCCGTGCCCCTCGCCCGCCGGCGTCCACCTCGGCTTCCCGCGCCCCTTCGCCTACCCGCGCCCCGTCCTCTCCGTGCACCCCTTCCCGCACCCCTTCTCTTAGCCCTTTCGCTCCGCGAGTTCCCTTCCCCTTCCCGCGCCCCTTCCCCTCCCCGCCTCGCCTTCCCCTTCCCGCCTCGCCTTCCAGTGTCCCGTCCTCTCTGCTCACCCCTTCCCTCCTCTCCCCACGTCCTTTCCCCTTCCCGCCCCTTTACCATCGGCTCCCTTTCCCGCACCCCTTCTCTTAGCCTTTCCGCTCCGCGAGTCCCCCTCCGCCCCCGCGCCCCTTCCCCTCCCCGCGCCCCTTCCCCTCCCCGCACCCACCTAGCCTTTCAGCGCCCAGTCCTCTCCGCGCACCCCTTCCCGCACCCCTTGTCTTACCCCTTCCCCTCCGCGAGTCTCCCTCCGCCCCCCGCGCCCCCTCCCACACCCTCCCCCTTCCTTCTCTGTCATCTGGAGCAGCCGGTGCCGGTGGGCGGGCTCGGGGACCTCGGCCACAGTGGGCGCTCACCTCCTGGCCGCCTCTCTCCGCACCCCAATACCCCGGCTGGAAACTGGGTTTGGTGTCTGACATCCCGAAGGGCTGGCAGGAAGCGCGGGGGCGCCCTGGGCCATGGGAACGGGGATTTTCCAGAATCTGGCGTTTGGGGTTGGCTGGTTCCTTCGTGCGAGCGACTCCGGGTCCCGGGGTTTGGGGCCCGGGGGCCCGCGTCCCGGTTGCGGCCGGGTGGGGGTCGGTCCCAGTTTGCCCCCCCCCCGTACCCCTTTGTCTCTCCGGTGCCGGGGACACCCACAGCCCCGTGCGCCGTATTCGGATTTGGAACATGGACGCTGTTGGGACCCCCTATTCCAGTCCTTGGTTCAAACAGCCCCCCTGCCAGCTTCGTATGTTTGAATAGCTGAACTATTGACAGAAAACAGAAATGTTGGCACAAACAAAAACGGAAAGTTCTTGGAAGCCTTCAAGTTGCCACCCACAGCATAACCGAGCTTCCTGGAAACAGTTTAGGAAAGCAGCGGATTATCAGGAGCCTCAGGAGGCTCTCTGGAGACACTGAAGTGGTTTATGCAGGTGTCACAGCAGCACCCCTGTGGGGCTCGCCCCCACGTCCCCTCACCCCGTGGACGCCGGTGAGAACCCAGGATACACTGGCTGTACTTTTAGGGGTACCTGACAAGTGTTTTCAGAGATGGTCACGGGTCCTGATGCTTCTGAACTAGGGCAGGAGTAGTAACTAGGATTGTTTTTTCTCAATCTGTGAATAGATGCCTTTTCCATCACGTTATGCATTTCTGGGATATTGTTAGAAAATCTTAAAACTCCATCCCAGGTAAAGTTCTGTGTGTATTTTTCAAGTACTGTGTGACATGAACCGCTCTCCAGCCACTGCGGGTGGCGATTAAACCCGACAAGATGTGCTTGTAGTAAGTGGCAGTAAACTGCTTAAGGAAATACAGACGCTCGAGCCAGAAGCTTTCGTTTTAGTGCTGCTTTGAATTTTAAAGCGATTCCCCCCATGGTTAGAATTGTACGTTTTCCTTGAGGTATTTTTCCAACAAGTCCTGTTTATAACCGTTGCTCTTGTAGTGGAAGAATCGAGTGGATTTATCATCATTGACCCAGTTGATGAATTATTGGCAGTGACTTTGGCTTTTAAAAACTGTATCAACTGCAAGTCGCCTGATGAGTAGTCTCCACTGTGCCAAGTGTTGATTCCTCTAAGGTGCTAAATTTGGGCTGTGCTAGTCGAGATGGGGTCTATTCACCAGTTTGCATTAGATGTGATTAGTGCTTTCTTTGTAAGAAGAGCCTTGATTATATGATACAACTATGTGAATTATACTTGCAAGTAAGCTCTTGTTAGGATTGGAGGCCAAATATTAGAATCGTGATGGACAGCGTGGTAAGGGCGAGAATCATAACTTTGGATACATAAACAGCAAGCTGTTCTCAGTGCTCCACTGGGCTGCAGTGTAGGAGAAGCTTCAGATTCCTCTCTGTTTAAACCCATCTAAGTATCCCGTTTACATGTTATCTTTAAAAACATGAGCATCCAGAGCGTGTAATCATGGCTTAGGTATGGGAAACGGCACTATACGTGTTGGATGGTCATTAATTTTTCCTGGGATGATTGGGGTCCAGACAACCACGCAGAATTACGAAGTTTTGTGTCAGAACTTTACGTAATGTCATTGAATTTGCATAGCTATTCCATCCTTTCTGTTAAGGAAGGAACTCCGCGCTTCTGATGAGAAAGATTGATGACAGAAAAGAAACTTGTTTTAAGTGCATTATATTTCTAGTGGCAGATATTTTTTCGGAAGTCACAAATGCAGCACAATCTTTGCAAGGACTGGTTGCTTGAATCGTGGGAACCTGGCCAAGCGTGAATGTCTCTTCCTTTGCAGCCCCTTTTCCATAGCTGTTCCATGGTCTGCTCCCTCTGGGTTCTGCCAGTACAGGTGCGAGGGCCCCTGGCTCCCCACCTCCCCACCCCTGCTAAATGCATTGCTGGACCCGGGCTCCCCCACCCCCCACCCCTGCTGAAGTGCATTGCTGGACCCCGGCTCCCCCACCCCCCACCCCTGCTAAATGC
>NW_024412419.1:684589-692118 GCF_014898765.1 Herpailurus yagouaroundi
GCTAAATGCATTGCTGGACCCCGGCTCCCCCACCCCCCACCCCTGCTGAAGTGCATTGCTGGACCCCTGCTCTCCCACCCCCCACCCCTGCTAAAGTGCATTGCTGGACCCCGGCTCCCCCACCCCCCACCGCTGCTGAAGTGCATTGCTGGACCCCGGCTCCCCCACCCCCCACCCCTGCTAAATGCATTGCTGGACCCCGGCTCCCCCACCCCCCACCCCTGCTGAAGTGCATTGCTGGACCCCTGCTCTCCCACCCCCCACCCCTGCTAAAGTGCATTGCTGGACCCCGGCTCCCCCACCCCCCACCCTTGCTGAAGTGCGTTGCTCGAGAAGCAGCAGTGCAGTGGAAGAGTGTGCTCTGCTTCTAGGGTCCAAGGCTGCTGCTGGCGGTTGGTGCCGAGGGCACATTCTGGGTGCCCTAATAGCAACACTGTCCAGTCCAAGGGGCTGGAAGCACGAAGCCGCGTGGGCCAGCAGCACGCCTGCTGTTGTGTGCAATGAGCTTGCCCCTGGAAAGGTGAGAACAGGTCGCTTAAACGTGCGGTTGGTAATTAGAGATGTGAATTACTGTGGGAGGTCATGTACGCGTGCGACCCCCCACCCCCACCCCCGGCAAGGCGGTCCCTTCATTTTATGCTTTTGTTATGTGTTTCTTCTCCTTGCTGACTCATCTTTGGTTTCAACTGTGGAATTTCTGGTGAGGTCTGTGACATCATAAGCGAGATTCACGTAATTTAAAATGAGGAATCAGATTTTATCAGGAGATGTAATTGCCAGTGAACATTTTAACAAGATCCGAGTTAGAAACATGCTTATTTATCGAAAACCCCAGAGGTTGAAATCGCCTTGTTTCCCAAACATACGTACGCGGGACGACAACCTTTTACAGCAGCAGGTCCGTCTGATACCTGAACAGAGACCTGGATTTTAAAACTCCCAACTTTAAGTAGCTCCGCTTCCCAGGATGCCCCTGAGACCTGCGTTGGGAGAGGCTGACTGTATTCCGTCAGGGAAGGACTCACTTACTCGGGCTCCTGGGCTCCTGGCTCCTTTCTGACGGGAAGGAGGGAGGAGAGTCTGTGCTGTTGGCTGAGGAGGAATTAACTTAGGTGGGCGTTTCGCCCAGACCCTAGAGCTTACCTGTCCCTGGGGGCAGCACCTGGTGACCTCAGGCCCAGAAAGGACAGTTCCGGAAGGGGAGGGGCCCTCCATGGCTGTCTGTGTCCTGTTGGCAGGGGGCAGGCCCTCCCCCGCCCCGTAGTGAGTACAGCCGTACAGCCGGTGGTGTTCGTCCCTCTGGTGTCTCACCCGAAGAATGTGCTGTTTGGGTGCCCAGGGTCGTTTTGAATCTCTGATGCAGCACCTGCTATTTAAATAGAACCGACAGGTATTTTACTGAGATAAGGAAGGGTGAAAAATGCCTGAGAAGGTCCAGAAGAAACGTATTTGCATTTTAAAGGGGCCGGTACTTGTGGTTACCCTCAGGCTGGTCACCTCGTCCTGTCGTCCAGGCGGTGGTTTTGGATGAAAGGCTTCAGATTCTTTCCAGTGAACAGTAGATGTCACTTGTCCCCCCAGTCCGTGCCCACACTGAAGCGGCTCGACCTCTCCTACTTCTGTGTCAAAGACTAAACCTCCCTGCTCTTGGGGACCCAGAGCCGTGAGGCCTGACCCCTCGCCCCTGAAGCCCGCCCTTCCGGACCGTGCTGATCCCACATCTGCTTTGGTGCCGAACAGTTACGATTTTGTGATTTTTCAACTAAAGTTATTGGGTAAAATAGTTGTGTTTTCTAAGGTGTCTGCTGTTTTAGAGCCTGTAAATGTTATTAATTAGCTATGCTTAATTAAGCAAAGAATGAAGATTTAGGGAAATAAACCTGTCTCCACTTAAAGGAATGCCGGGCTGACGGGGCTGGGTTCTAACGAGCCTGGTGCCGCGCCTGTTAGTTGTTGGGAACGAATAAATCGGACCATACCGTTGGCATTTGACATTGACTCTCCTTAGTTTTGATAGTTATTTTGAACTCTTTTGAAATTTGGACAGATACCGTTTTGTTACAGCACTGAATTGCACTATTATGGAAACAGTCACACAAAATGTGCAAGTTCAACATCGTAAATACCGTCATGCTCATTAACATCCACTCTTTATTTTTCACGCATCTTTGTTAGACTCCAGCTCGGGAGGACAGACATCCCTCGGGTACCCAGCGGGTTAGTAATTGCATTGAGGAGTTAACTAATGAGGAATTAACTGTGATTATTTATGTTTTAATCAAAAATGGTTTAAATGACACACTGCAGTTAGAATTAAATCCCATCTAGAATGAATGTTCCTGACAGGCAGATATTTTATTGTCTGTTTTATGAATTATTGTTGGTAAAAATGTAACCACAGAAATGCACCCAAATTCCATACGAGAATGTTTTTATTCTTTGAGTTAGCGTCTAGAAAAATAATCTGTATTTATAAAGTGTGACTAACTCTCAGTTATTCCTATCGAAAATTATAACCCCTTCCGCGGAAAATAAGTACTTTATGGTTAGCAGTGTTCACAGCAAACCTTGGAGGACGAGCTTCCGGAAACTGAACGCAAGGGCTCTGGAACGTTCTCTAATGGGGAAGCCGGCTTCCCTTTCTAAAACGGAACTACGAGATGAAGGGGGCCTGAGCCCTGTGCCGTCTTTCCCTCAGTCTGAGCGCTGCCCACAGCTGCCTCTGTGCTCAGCCTCCGTCCCTGAGACACGAGGGCCCTGTGGGTCCCCAGACCTCAGCCTGTGGGAAGCAGCAGTGGCTTCCAGCTCCCTCCGGACACACCCCTGTCCCACATCACAGCCTCTGCTTCACCCCTTCCTCCTTGGGGTCTTTGGGTGACCAGCCCTCCGTTAGCCTTCCGGGGTAACCTCCCCCTGCTTAGGGTACCCACCACCCGGACACTGGACACCACCGGCACCCCCAGGCTGTGTCCTCAGCCACTCGGCTCAGACCTCTGTGTCTGTGGCCTGGCTCTTCAGTTACCATCCCCCAAACCAGTCTCATAATCTCAGTCCTGAAACCCGGCTGCCTTTCTGTGTTTTTGTGTCAGAGAGTCACATAGCACCACCCACAGAGCACATGGCAGTGTCCAGACCCTGCCCTCTGAAGCTTCGGAGGCACCCATGTCCCTTCTGGCTGCCTCAGACCCTTTGCTCATGCTGCATCCCAACCCTCACCTCAGTCCCAGCCTCCCGTTAGCTCTGCTAATTCCCAGTGGCTGCGGCAGCCCTGCTCCTCCCTGATGGCCGCTCCCTCCTCTCCTGCGGCCAAAGCCCCGGCTCCGTCCAGGCGTTCGATGCTCCCAGGCCTTGTGGGCCTCGTTCCCGTCCACACGGTCGGTGCTCCTAGGCTGCGTGGGCCTTGTTACAACGGCCAGGTTACGATTTGAACCAACCTAAGTCACGATTGCCTTTAGAAAGGCATGTCTGCAGCTTGGCCGGTGATGCTGTTTAGGAGCGAATGCGAGTATTTCCCTTTCTCTTAGAAAGAGCCAGAAGACTTGGCTACTCGCACACGCGGAGCGTAGCCGCTGACAAGCACACGCCCTCCTGGTCATGTACATACCTGCGTCCGGGTGTGACTCTGTGAGTGGGAGGGAGAAGTTCTGATTCTGGCCTTTATGCTGAGAATTTATTTTACATTTATCATTAGCTGTTTTGGGTTTGAGTAAAATGGCACCTTTTATTTCTGTGTTAGCAACATTCTAACATCGCTTTGACAAATGAGTAGAACTCTTAATGGTAAAATATAGTTTATTCTGTTTCTCGTTTCTATCCTGCTGAGTATTACCCTTAATGATTTCTCTTCGACAGGTGTACTTTACCAAATGGCTCATGGTAATTATCTTTTCAAATGTTTATTTGTTTATTTTTGATAACTTATTGTCAAGTTGGCCAACATACTGTATGCAGTGTGCTCTTGGCTTTGAGAGTGTACGCGTGGTTCATCGCTTACACACGACACCCGGTGCTCATCCCAACAAGTGCCCTCCTCAGTGCCCATCACCCATTTTCCCTAAGTGTCACGGACTGAGAAATATAAAATTACCTCTCGTGCCGTAAACCCCAGGACATTCAGAACCCGATGAGTTAGAAGCAGTCCTTCCAGAAAGGCGTGCGGTGTCGATGCATCATCACGGGCCCATGTTATCTCGATGAAAGAAATCCAAGTCTGGTCTTACTCCTAAAAGTTTCATGGTTTGCGTAGCAAGGTAGAGAAATACCCACTTCTCCCCGTGTGTCACGAGAAATGCCAGAGACGCCAGGCTTCCTGCAGAGGAGGGAGCAGACGGAGGGTGGCCCGGGAAGCTGGCACCACGTGGGTTCTCCCAGGCTCAAGGATTTCCTGGGGAATGGGCACCTGGCGGCAGGAGAATTGCGTGTCCTCTGGAGAAGGGCTCCGTGGGTGTAAATGTTACACCCGTGCACACACACACACATCACTTACAGGACAGTGTCTGTGCTGGAATCGGAGGCAGAAACAGAGAGGTCCAGGCAGAGGTGCTGGGTCGAGCCAGCACCACAGCGGAAGGGAGTCCCCGCATCCTCCTGGGGCTCCTCCCTGGGCTGTGGGGGGCAGTGTGCTCAGGGGCCTTCTGGAGAGGTGGAGGTCAGGGTTTGCGGAGTGAACACGTGACACGTGGTGGCCAGTCTTCGTGGGCATTGTAAGGGGAAGAGGCATGTGCCGGCACAGAGGAACCCCTGTGTTACCCGGTGTGGTCGTTATGCGTGCAGGACAGTCCCAGAGCTGTGGCCCAGACACTTGAGACGGATGCGCAGAAGCCCTGGGGGGACGGTATGTGGGAGCTGCGGGGACGGTCAGCACAGGTGCAGCCGGGAGTGGCTCGGATTCGGGGCAAGCGCGCCGGACGTGGTGCCTGTGGGGACTCTGGGGGAGGGGCAGGAGTGCGGGTGCCGTGTGTAGGTGCACACACATGTGACACACGTGTGCACACCACAGTGTGCATATGCATCACACATGCACAGAGTACACACACCACAGATGTGCGTGCACACATCACATACTTGTGCACACGCGCCACACATACTGCATGCGTCACATGTGCACACATCACACATGCACATCACACGTGCATATGCATCACACACACGTGCACACAGATGTCACACACCACAGAAAATGCACACATGTGCACACACACAGCAAACACTGCGCACACACACGTACAGACACCAGACACATAGACCTTGCACATGCAGTGCACACCCCCCATGCACATACACACACGTTCACATGCATTCTTCCCACATACCCCAGGTTTCAGAGCTCTTTAGGGGGAGTCTCTTAGAGCCCACATTTCTGTTTTACTCCCCAGCTGGCGTGGAGGGAAACGTCCAGACCCAGGGTCTGAAGGTTTTCACACACAGAGCAGGCTTCCTCCCCATACCCAGTGTTTTCGGATCACGGAGCAGAGGCGTTACCCGCTGGGGCAGTAGGTTCTCAGGGGTTAAGCAGAATCCCTCCACATCGAGGTGGAAAAGGCAGAGCTGTGAGTGGAGGCCCGTGAGGGGCTCTGGTGTCTCAGCAAACGCCTGCTTCTTTCTAGTGAGCAGAGTGAGACCCAAGGTCCAAGTGGTCTGAACTTAAGTAAGAACTTTTCCCTTAATGTGCCATCTCTGCTCTCTGTGGAGTGTGAGCTGTGCATCATTCACAGGCTTGCACGCCAGAGTCTTTGACCCTGGGGCCACAGTTTGTTTTGTGTTAACCTAGTCTAGCTCAAGTTGTTTTAGTTTGCAGCCTATTCTTTGTATGCTTGTCCTTTGGGCACCTCTCCTGGTCCACTATTCTGGCTGTTTCTGCGTTCTAGGCTAGCATACCAGAAGGACTGAGAGCGCAAAGCTCAGGGGCCGATTTCTGTGTGACTGGGGTGGGTTACTGAACTTCTCTGCGGCTCACCAGTAAGGTGGGGAGAATCACAGCGCCCACATTATAGGGTGCTACGATGGCCCCGTTTGTAAACGACTGTGTTGGGAAGTGTGTAATGGGGGTACTAGTAACAACTTCACACGTTTTTACTATTGTTATTAGGCAGGCTTCATTAAAGGTGAGTCATTATCATAGTACGACTATGATGTCTTAGGCGATTTGTATTCCTAATTTTTACTGTGTCACTATCCTGAGAACATAGGGCCCAAACTTTGATCTTGTGTGGTTTGCAGGTTTTGTCTTAATGAGACCACATAACTGTGTAATATGTTGTAACGTGGAATTTACACACAGCATCATCTACCGTCAGAGGCACAACACGATCCTTCTTTCCTCGCTAGAAGAAACAACGCAGTGCCAGATGGCTCTGTAACTACACGCTCCCGACAGTCGCTGTTTCCACTGGAATGCCTGCCCCAGGAGTTTGTGTGTTAGGACTAATCGTAATGGGCTCTTCTCGGTCAGAAGGTTTGTTTAGGACGTTACTCAGCATATTTAGGGTTTTGCCTGTGATTTTCCAGTCGCCCAATGTGTCTTCTGTAGCGGGTTGGGTGGTGGTTCCCAAGAAGATACACCTATGCCCTAAGAATCCCTGGAAAGTCATATGGCCAAAGGTGGGATTCAGAGAGGGGTCTTGAAAGGAGACGCTTGTCCTGAATTATTTGAGCGGACACTTAAGTGTGAGTACCTGTGTTCGGGGTGGGGGGCAGGGGGACAGATGCACGGAGCAGAGGGGAGGTGAATGGGGAGACAGAGACCCGGATGCGGCCTCGAGCCTGGGAGCTGGGAGAGAGGCGAGCCTCTGATTTCATTTTGTACTGAGGCCCTCAAAGACTGGGAAGATGGCCTTCTTGTTTTGCACCACCAAGTTTGTGACAATTTTGTTACAGCAAGCTGGGACACTGACACACCTTCAGTAAAGAATAGTTTGTGGGGCGCCTGGGTGGCTCAGTTGGTTGGGCTTCCAGCTTCAGCTCAGGTTATGATCTCGTGGTTTGTGAGTTCGAGCCCCGTGTCAGGCTCTGTGCTGACAGCTCGGAGCCTGGAGCCTGCTTCAGATTCTGTGTCTCCCTCTCTCTCTCTCTGCCCCTCCCCTGCACATGTTCTGTCTCTCTCTGTTTCAAAAATAAGTAAAATAAATAAATAAATAAATAAATAAATAAAAAATAAAGAATACAGTTTGCAAGGGAATCTGAGCACAGACCTGCAGCTTCAGAAGTAGGTCCGTAGTTGTTACATTTGCTGATGCTCTGGGGGAGCTCCTCCAGGGCCCCCAACCCTGGGGAGGTCGTGTCCACACCACCCAGCTGCTGGCTGCAGCCCTGGGCATCTGTTGTGGACCCACACTCTGGGTGCCCACAGCAGCGGCCTCCCTGCTGTGTGCACCCTGCAGAAATGGACCTTTGGTCATGTCGTGTGAAAGGAAAACAAAACAACAGGAATCAGAACATCAGAAATTGGGAGGGGATATGTGGATATCTCCTTAAATCACCCGATTTATTTTATTTTATTTTATTTTATTTTATTTTATTTTATTTTATTT
>NW_024412419.1:692128-710793 GCF_014898765.1 Herpailurus yagouaroundi
TTATTTTATTTTATTTTATTTTATTTTATTTTATTTTATTTTATTTTTTATTTTTTTAATTTTTAAAAATTTACATCCAAATTAGTTAGCATATCGTGCAACAATGATTTCAGGAGTAGATTGTTTAGTGCCCCTCTCCCATTTAGCCCATCCCCCCTCCCACAACCCCTCCAGCAACCCTCAGTTTTTTTCCTTATTTATGAGTCTCTTCTGTTTTGTCCCCCTCCCTGTTTTTATATTATTTTTGTTTCCCTTCCCTTGTGTTCATCTGTTCTGTGTCTTAAAGTCCTCGTATGAGTGAAGTCATATGATTTTTGTCTCTCTCTGCCTAATTTCACTTAGCATAATACCCTCCAGGTCCATCCACGTAGTTGCAGATGGCAAGATTCCATTCTTTTTGACTGCCGAGTAATACTCTATTGTATCTATAGACCACATCTTCTTTATCTGTTCGTCCATCAGTGGACATTTGGGCTCTTTCCATACTTTGGCTATTGTTGATAGTGCTGCTATAAACATGGGGGAGGAGTGCATGTGCCCCTTCAAAACAGCACACTTGTATCCCATGGATAAATGCCTAGTAGTGCAATTGCTGGGTTGTAGGGTAGTTCTATTTTTAGTTGTTTTTTTTTTTAATTTTTTTTAACGTTTATTTATTTTTGAGACAGAGAGAGACAGAGCATGAATGGGGGAGGGTCAGAGAGAGAGGGAGACACAGAATCCGAAACAGGCTCCAGGCTCTGAGCTGTCCGCACAGAGCCCGACGCGGGGCTCGAACTCATGGACCGTGAGATCATGACCTGAGCTGAAGCCGGTGCTCAACCAACTGAGCCACCCAGGCACCCCTATTTTTAGTTTTTTGAGTGGCTGCACCAGCCTGCGTTCCCGCCAGCACTGCAAAAGACATCCTCTGTCTCCGCATCCTCGCCAACATTTGTTGTTGCCTGAGTTGTTAACGTTAGCCGTTCTGACAGGTGTAAGGTGGTATCTCATTGTGGTTTTGATTTGTGTTTCCCTGATGATGAGTGATAGTGAGCATTTTTTCATGTGTCGGTTGGCCATCTGGATGTCTTCCTTGGAGAAGTGTCTATCCATGTCTTTTGCCCATTTCTTCACTGGATTCTTTGTTTTTTGGGTGTTGAGTTTGATAAGTTCTTTATGCATTTTGGATACTAACCCTTTATCTGATATGTCATTGGCAAATATCTTCTCCCATTCTGTCGGTTGCCTTTTAGTTTTGCTGATTGTTTCCTTCGCTGTGCAGAAGCTTTTTATTTTGATGAGGTCCCAGTAGTTCATTTTTGCTTTTGTTTCTCTTGCCTTTGGAGACGATTTGAATAAGAAGTTGCTGCGGCCAATATCAAAGAGGTTTTTGCCTGCTTTCTCCTTGAGGATTTTGATGGCTTCTTGTCTTACATGGAGGTCTTTCATCCATTTTGAGTTTATTTTTGTGGATGGTGTAAGAAAGCGGTCCAGGTTCATTCTTCTGCATGTCGCTGTCCAGTTTTCCCAGCACCACTTGCTGAAGAGACTGTCTTTATTCCATGGGACATTCTTTCCTGCTTTGTCAAAGATGAGTTGGCCATACGTTTGTGGGTCCATTTCTGGGTTCTCTATTCTGTTCCATTGATCTGAGTGTCTGTTCTGGTGCCAGTACCATACTGTCTTGATGATGACAGCTTTGTAGTATAGCTTGAGGTCTGGGATTGTGATGCCTTCTGCTTTGGTTTTCTTTTTCAAGATCGCTTTGGCTATTCGGGGTCTTTTCTGGTTCCATACAAATTTTAGGATTATTTGTTCTAGCTCTGTGAAGAATGCTGGTGTTATTTTGATGGGGATTGCACGGAATATGTAGATTGCGTTGGGTAGTATCGGCATTGTAACAATATTTGTTCTTCCTGTCCAGGAGCATGGAATCTTTTTCCATTTTTCTGTGTCTTCTTCAATTTCTTTCATAAGCTTTCTGTGGTTTTCAGTGTATGGATTTTTCACCTCTTTGGTTAGTTTTATTCCTAGGTATTTTATGTTTTTTGGCACAACTGTAAATGGGATCAATTCCTTGATTTCTCTGTCGCTTCATTGTTGGTGTATAGGAATGCACCTGATTTCTGTGTGTTGATTTTATATCCTGCGACCTTGCTGAATTCATGAATCAATTCTAGCAGTTTTTTGGTGGAATCTTTTGGGTTTTCCATATAGAGTACCATGTCATCTGAGAAGAGTGAAAGTTTGACCTCCTCCTGGCCGATTTGGATGCCTTTTGTTTCTTTGTGTTGTCTGATTGCAGAGGCTAAGGCTTCCAATACTAGGTTGAATAACAGTGGTGAGAGTGGACATCCCTGTGTTGTTCGTGACCTTAGGGGGAAAGCTGTCAGTTTTTCCCCATTGAGGATGATGTTAGCGTTGGGTCGTTCATATATGGCTTTTATGATCTCGAGGTATGCTCCATCTATCCCTACTTTCTTGAGGGTTTTTTATCAAGAAAGGATGCTGTATTTTGTCAAATGCTTTCTCTGCATCTATTGAGAGGATCATATGGTTCTTGTCCTTTCTTTTATTGATGTGATGAATCACGTTAATTGTTTTGCAGATATTGAACCAGCCCTGCATCCCACGTATAAATCCCACTTGGTCATGGTGAATAATTTTTTTAATGTATTGTTGGATCTGGTTGGCTAATATCTTGTTGAGGATTTTTGCATCCATGTTCATCAGGGAAATTGGTCTGTAGTTCTCCTTTTTAGTGGGGTCTCTGTCTGGTTTTGGAATCAAGGTAATGCTGGCTTCATAGAAAGAGTTTGGAAGTTTTCTTTCCATTTCTATTTTTTGGAACAGCTTCAAGAGAATAGGTGTTAACTCTTCCTTAAATGTTTGGTAGAATTCCCCTGGAAAGCCATTTGGCCCTGGACTCTTGTTTTTTGGCAGATTTTTGATTACTAATTTGATTTCCTTACTGGTTATGGGTCTGTTCAAATTTTCTGTTTCTTCCTGTTTCAGGTTTGGTAGTGTGTATGTTTCTAGGAATTTGTCCATTTCTTCCATACTGCCCATTTTATTGGCATATAATTGCTCATAATATTCTCTTATTATTGTTTTTATTTTTGCTGTGTTGGTTGTGATCTCTCTTCTTTCATTCTTGATTTTATTTATTTGGGTCCTTTCCTTTTTCTTTTTGATCAGACTGGCTAGTGGTTTATCAATTTTGTTAATTCTTTCAAAGAACCAGCTTCTGGTTTCATTGATCTGTTCTACTGTTTTTTGGTTTCGATAGCAATAATATCTGTTCTTGTCTTTGTTATTTCCTGTCTTCTGCTGGTTTGGGGTTTTATTTGCTGTTCTCTTCCCAGCTCCTTAAGGCGTAAGGTTAGGTTGTGTACCTGAGATCTTTCTTCCTTCTTTAGGAAGGCCTGGATTGCTATATACTTTCCTCTTCTGACCGCCTTTGCTGCGTCTCAGAGGTTTGGGGTTGTGGTGTTATCATTTTCATTGGCTTCCATATACTTTTTAATTTCCTCTTTAACTGCTTGGGTAGCCCATTCATTCTTTAGTGGGATGTTCTTTAGTCTCCAAGTATTTGTTACCTTTAAATCACCTGTTTTAAACTTGGGTCTTGGGGCACCAGGGTGGCTTCATCAGTTAAGCGTCCGACTCTTGATTGGCTCAGGGTGTGACCTCACGGTTGGTGAGATCAAGCCCGAGTTGGGCTCTGTGCTGACAGCGCGGAGCCTGCTTGGGATTCTCTCTCTCTGCCCCTCCCCCCTCACATGCGCTCGCTCTTGTGCTCGCTCTCTCTCTCAAAATAAATGAAGAAACTTAAAAATAAACCCGAGGCTCCACTACAAACCGAGACTAGTTCACAGGTCAGACAGAAGGCAGCAGTATCTGGGTGCCTGTGCACACACGCAGGCTCGCGATGCCGAGAGGATGCAACCAAGTATTCAGTTTCCAAAGTTTGCACCTGAAGCTGGGCTTTGCTTAAAAAAAAATTAAATGTGTAAGTTGAGTTTAAAATTGGGGAAGATACCCATATCTTTAAAAAATGATTTGCAATTAATTCTTGAGGACTAAAGCTTTTAAAGATTATTTTCCCTTTTGAGTTTGCTTGGAACTATATTCTAAGGACCTATTTTCAGTATTAAATATTTAAACATTTTCAATTTTCAGTTTAAAATGATAAAATATGTGGTTTAACAAATTTGGAAAAATATAATCTTTCATTTCTTAGAGAGGTTCCTTCATTTTCCTTGTAAATATCTATTTGTCAATCAAGTATTTTAACTTTTATCCTGTATTCTGTCATAGTGGTGACTGGTAAATGTGTGGAATACAGGATTTGGAGATGAACGTGGCATATTTATGAATTCAGCAAAGATATGACATTTCAGTGAGGTTGAACAACTGAAGTTTTGTGAACATCTTAACAGTTTTTCTAGAAAAATCTCCAAAGTCACCATTATCTACATTGATTGTTAGGATTTGAAATGCAATGGAAACCAGGGTTTACAGCTAAAGTCTGTTGAAATCAAAATAAATGGCATTTTAGGGGTGCCTGGGTGGCTCAGTCTGTTGAGCATCGGACTTCAACTCAGGTCATGATCTTGAGGTCCATGAGTTCGAGCCCCATGTTGGGCTCTGTGCTGACAGCTGGAGCCTGGAGCCTGCTTCAGATTCTGTGTCTCCCTCTCTCTCTCTGCCCCTCCCCTGTTCTCATGCTCTCTACCTCCCCCCCCCAAAATAAATGAACATTAAGAAAAATAAATAAATGGCATTTTAAAAAGAAATTTGTTCATTTAAAATCCAGAGAGTTATTTAAAAAATTCTTTTCCTATTTTAACTCTCTGGATATAATACAAGTAATAGATACGTATTTTATATTCTGATGTTAACATGGTGACAATGTCAAACATCCTTAATTGACGTTTAGGATATTGGAATAATATTCACCTAAAACCGTTGTGTTTCTCTAAGATTTAGGAAATTGGAGTCCAGCTCTGAAGTGCTAATAACGAACGCTAACAGAGAAACAACACACGTGTAAGGTCACCTCTTCGTGTAGGCAATACCTTCATTCTGGCATCTGAAACGAAATGGGGCAAAGCGGGACGTACAAAGCTTAATGGATCAGGTGTAATTATATTAAAAAATTTCATCTTTATTTGTTTTTGACAGAGAGAGAGAGAGAGAGAGACAGGGCATGAATGGGGGAGGGGGCAGAGAAAGGAGACACAGAATCCGAAGCAGGCTCCAGGCTCCGAGCTGTCAGCACAGAGCCCGACGCGGGGCTCGAACCCACATCCCACGAGATTCTGACCTGATCCGAAGTCGGACAGTTAACTGACAGCCATCCAGGCACCCCTGATTTAATTATACTCTTAAAAATTAATTTCTAAGTTGGACAATATTGGAATTTAAAACTGGCTTGACGTGAAAACATCGAACACAGTCTGCTGGCTTAACAGAACCCGGAGCAGAACCAAGGGGACAAAGTTAGGAGCTAGGGAAGAGCAGGTGAGCCGAGGAGCTTCCCACCCGGGCAGGACACAAACCCCAGAAAAGTGAGGGTCGCCTGGGCCGCAGGAGTCACCCACCTTGTGAGCGCAGGGTGCACAGGTCTCTTTACTCTTCCTCCTCTGACTCAGGTGAGGACCAGCCCACGTCCTTGCAAATTGAGTGCTTCAGGCATCGGATTTATTTCCTGATCTTCACTTGATCAGATTCCATTGCAGCCCACAGATTCGTTTTCATCAGGGTGGAATCAAATGCTCTTAGCTTTGTAATTTCCGTTTTCGTAGGTGGGATTGGGGGGGGGGGGGCAGGAGGAGTCTGACAGCCTGTCTTGTGTCCCAGAGGTGGGTACTGGGATGTGCCGGGCGCACCAGGAGCGTGGCTCGGTGGGTGGGCGGTGTGGCCCGTGGGGCCCTACGAGTTTCACGCTGTTCCTACTGAGCCGGCGTGGGGTTCAAGGAGGCACAGAGCACCCGGGAGACACAGGACAGCCCTGGCCCACAGGAGCAGGGCCACTGGGCCCCACCGGAGCCCATCCCCAGCCCTTCCCCAGCATAGTCAGTGTGCGCAGCCCTGACAAGGGTCCCTGTGGCCTGCTGGTGGACAGGCTAACGTTCCCTGCCTCCCTGTGGCCTGCTGGTGGACAGGCTAACGTCCCCTGTCTCCTTGTGCCTTGTCTGCACTGGCCAGGATTCCCGGTCCTGAACTCCTCTTACCTACGACGTTTATCTTGCTTTTTAAAATTCTTCGTCAGAAAGTAGTAGTTTTCAGTTTATTAAAGACTACCGCTCGGTGGTCAAATCTCAGCCACGTGTGTCGTATCAGATGTGGCTTTGCACGGTTACTCCCGTGAGAGGGGGTTGTAAGGGTGACGCGGTTTGTCCGTGTGGGGACCGGTACCGGCCGGTCCACGCCCCTCCCCTGGGAGCTCTTGGTAGCAGTCACTTGTCCACGGGTCATACTCCCATAGGGACCAAATGCCGATTTCCCCGCGGTTCTCGGGCGCAGTCCCATCGTGCCCATGTGTCAGAAGTGCACCCGCAAGTTACGATCCTTCAGGCGGGTTTGTGGTGGGTTGTTCCGATCCTGGTGCCGCATCCTTGACAGCGGGGTGAAGGAGGGGGTGCAGGGACATCCTTGTCATCCCCCGAGTCTGTATCTATGGAAGTTCATCGGGGCCACAGGAACAAGAGAAACATCTCCAGGTGGATTTGTGGCCCCATCTGCCCTCAGACAGGACCTGCCTGGCACCTGCTGGGGCGTGAACCTCAAGCTGTATAGGTGGGATTTCAACGCCATCTGGAGAATTTAACTTCCAAGTGAGGAGTGAGGCGTCCTGGGGTCAGTCGTGGCTCCCCTTGCCCCTCCCCCATCCCTCCCCTCGCTCCTCCCCCACACCCTCTCTCCCTCCCCCAGCCCTCCCCACACCTTCCCTGCTCCTCTATCTGCACCTCCTCCTGGGCTCACTCTTCCTCTAGACCATCCTCAGGGGTTCCTGTGATAAAGGTGTCTTTAGTACGAAACCTCTTCTTTCCCTGCCCCCCTTTTCTGGAAAGAGTGGTGGGATTCTGGTTTTACTTTTCATCGCTTTTCGAGGTTTTATTCGATTCCTCCTCCTCCCCTTGTTGCTGATGGGAAGTCTACGTCCTCCCAGCTGCACAGAATGAGCCAGCAAGCCTCCTTCCAGACACAGGCAGAACCGCACGCGCAGTCTGCGGGCCGGAGCTGAAGGTCCTTGGAAAACAGCTTTGAACCGTAGATATTCTTATCGTGCAGTGCCAGTAACACATACCAGTGAAATTAGCCCGAAATTCTGAACGCACGAGGTGTCACAGTGCTGTTACTGTGGGGCTGGGTGAGAACCCTAGGTCTTTCCGGCTCGCTCTCACCAGTGAGCCGTGCAGGCGCGGGTCGGCCCCTTACTCGTTCAGGGTGGAGTTTCCTCGTCTACAGAATCATTTATAAGGAGACGCTTGATGACGTGGTTTGATCCTTCAGCGTTCTGTACTCATTTTTGAAAACTGAGCTCTTGGTGTGTTGCAGGCTCAGGACTAGGCATCGAGGACTTAAAAATGAGTAAGGCAGGGGCCCCTCTCTCCTTAACTCAGTTTCACGGGAAGAACTGAAATGGAGTTAAAATGTTACCATAAACTGGACGGTCGGCCGCACACGGTCTCTCTGCGGGAGGCCGGGGGGAGAAGAGGCCTGACTTTGCGCGTGAGGGGACCGCCCTGGTGTAAATACCGTCGCGGCTCATTTCAGGCTGCCAGGGGTTTCATTACAGCTTGTGACATCCGACTATTCGGCAGTCCGCTGTCCTGTGCTGGCACAGGGACGGCTTCCGTGAGAGAATCTAGCGGAGCAGGTGCAAACTCCCGGTGGCTCAGTGCGGATGCCGGTGGCCCCTGGGGAAGCAGGGCTGCCGTGCATCTGCCTGGCCCGGAAAGACGGACAGGAACCCACCCGCCCCGTCTCGCGGAGCGCCTGGATTCCGTTAGCCTCTTTGTGACCGTTGCCTCTTTGGGATCGTGGGTTAAGTGTCACATCTCCATGATCTGCCAAGATGCCTTTTGGGAAACCGGAGGGCATCTTTAACCACACCCAGCACCTTTGCTGCTACGAAATTACCTTCTTCAGAAAATGGTTTTAGGGAAACCTCGCGTTGTCTGTCGTCTTTTTCTGTTCTCCTTTTTGAAGATACCTGCCTTTCTCAAAGCTGCAGGACCAGGAACAGATCATTCCCACCAGTAAGGCAGACGCGTGGGTTTCTTTCAACAGGCGACGAGGCGATTTTCCACTCTTAACGCGATGTTTACCGTGCAGAGTTTCTTCTTTGAACAAAGTTAGTGCTGAAATTTACAGAAAGACAAGGTAATTTGATTTCAGTTGTATTAGATAAATAACATGAGAGAGAATCATGCCACTTTTTTGTTACGAAGTGGCTATTAATCACCATTCAACATTTCTAACGGAATAAATTTTCACAGGTTAGGTTATTTTATAATTTTATGCTTTCTGTTGAGCATCTGTGGCTTCTGCTGACTGGTATGTTTGAAATAAAACCTACCTCAAATCCAGAATCATCAGATCAATAGTTAATTCTTAACCATGCACACACACCAGGCTGACCAAGTGTTCCTGTGTTAAATGCGTCAGATCAAGTTTTCAAGTTGCAGCTCAGCCTTGTGATTCTTCTTTATAGGTGAACGAGTGAGAGGTGATTTTCATAGTAGACGTAGAAACATCCCGTGATTAATAATTCATGGAAAAATTTTTGTTTCCAGTAGATTTAGTACCATTAGGATATGTGGTAATCCTGAGTCATGGGGTCGCTGCCAGAAGAGAGAAAAGAATTCTGGATAATAATATCGACATTCCCATCCTGTTTTATATTTAAAGCAAATGTCAGAAAGTGGAATGTCAGTTTATCATCTATTTTGTCAAGAATACAGTGGTTTCTACAAAGCTTGTATATTCTAGATGTTTACCTGAAATATTTTAGCTCCATGAGCTACTCAATAAAAGTGTAATTAAATACACAGATCTAGTGTTATTTACATTTTAATGAATAAAAAATAAATGGTGTAGTAAACCTTGTTTTAATATTTGGCATCACCAAAGGAAAATACTCTTAGTTTTCCTTGAAAGGAACACACATGCACACACATGCAGGTACACAGGCATACACACGTGCACACACACCTGTGCACACATATACACATATATCTGCACATATGCACATATATATCTGCACATACACACACCTGCACACAGATACGCATGTGCACATATATGCCTGCACATACACACAGATATGCACACGTGCACATATACACATCTGCACACACCCGCACACGTGTATACATTCACACGTGCATATACATGTGCACTTGTACGCCTACATGAGCGCACCTGCACACACTTGTGCACGTTTGCACATGGGTGTACATATACACTTGTGCACATACACACGTACACTTGTGTGCTTATGTACACGCATCAAACGATATGCTTGTCCACGTACACACATGCATACCCATATACTCTTGTGCATATATCCACATGCACATATACACACGTGCACTTGTCTACGTGCACATATACATTTGTGCGTGTACACCCATGCGTACACATACACACATGCACCGACACACATTCCTGTGCACATACACACCTGCACACACATACTTGTACGTGTACACACATACACACTTGTGCCTGCACACACGTGCAGGTGTCCACATACACACATACATGTACACACACTTGTGCATACACACACATGTCATCCTCTTGGAACTGTCTCTTCCTTGTGGGCGTCCGGCAGTAGTGTGCAGTGTGGGACGGCATTGCCTTATCCCTGGGACAAGAGACAGTGCTGAACATGTAAATGTATTCTGAGCAAGGCAAAGAGGGGGCAGCAGACAGACCCCATTGCCGAAGTTGAGGTTATGGTGACGTCACCCAGAGACACTACTTGCTTGACCGCAGAGGAACGTCCAGTTTGTAGCTCTTACAGCTGCACCTGACGTCCGCACTCCGGTGCTGATTGTATTATGGCAGAGCGGAGGTTTTGTTATCAGAATGTAACAAGGGTTGATGTGAATCTACCTGCTCCTCGTAAGGAGTTGTCTTCAGTCACACTAGAAAAGAGACAGCACAGGCTGCACAGTTTGCCGGCACAGATTTCTGGGCAGGAGCACGTTATGTGTCATTTTTCTTCCCGGGAAACTTTTCATTTTTTTTTTTGGAAAGCAGTCACCTCAATTTGTGAAGATACAAAATCCAATCTTCGAGAGTTGCCAGAAAACCAAATGTATATAAATCGCATTCATTCTTAGACACGATCTGGTTTCTGAAGGGGAAAGTGTATCCCCTGACGAAAAGGAGTCGGGCTCCCCTCGAGTAACTGCCTTTTCCTCAGTTAATGTGCATAGGGTTCCAGAAAAATCTACCAAGACATACGTGCCTGCTTCCATTAAATGTAAAGACTAGGTGGTATTTTTTTCTGTCTGGCAAATGTAGAAACTGGTTTCTCCAGAATAGAACGGTTTGTCGGGTGACAAATTCCGCTTTCCTTCTCTCCCAGTTGGCCTTTTCTTTTCTAAGAAGTGGAAAACCCAGCTTCCTGGCTTGAATTTGGGGTCAGTACTGGTGATGATAACATTATGCACCTGTGTTGGGAGGCTCCCCCCACCCCCACCCCGCCCTGGCCCAGCGCTGGTCCACAAAGAGACAGCCGAGAGGATTCAGATGTACCAACCAAGGACACGTTGGTTTTTAATGTCAGAGGATTTCTATAGAATAATTTTATTTTGAGAGAGAAACTGACTTGTGATAAATTGGTCTCTTGGAACTGTGGTCACAAATTCGGCTTTTTCTCCGGCTGACTTTGTGGGAACACTTGCTCCCCGCAGGTGGGGTGGCCCCCTGTGTGCTCCCCGCAGGTGGGGTGACCCCTGTGTGCTCCCTGCAAATTGGGTGACCCCCTGTGTGCTCCTTGTAGGTGGGGTGACCCCCTGTGTGCTCCCTGCAAATTGGGTGACCCCCTGTGTGCTCCCCACAGGTGGGGTGACCCCTGTGTGCTCCCTGCAAATTGGGTGATCCCCCCCGTGTGCTCCCTGTAGGTGAGGTGACCCCCATGTGCTCCCCACAAATTGGGTGACCCCCCGTGTGCTCCCTGCAGGTGGGGTGACCCCCGTGTGCTCACCACAGGTGGGGTGACCCTCGTGTGCTCCCCGAAGGTGGGGTGACCCCTGTGTGCTCCCCGCAAATTGGGTGACCCCCTGTGTGCTCCCCGCAAATTGGGTGACCCCCTGTGTGCTCCCTGCAAATTGGGTGACCCCCCCCATGTGCTCCCCGTAGGTGGGGTGACCCCATGTGTGCAGGGCTGCCGGGAGCACCCAGGCGGTCCTTGAATCGTCCTAAGCGTTGCTGCCCTATCATGAATCGTCGGAATTACCCGTCCGAATCCTCTCGCAGGAGTTGTCAGTGCTAAGGTGGGCGAGCATCGTCAGTGTCATAGATAAGGAAGGAAGCAGAGGACGTTGTTGTGTTCAGAGAGCCAATGTGTTTGTTCTTTTTCTGGAAATCAAAGCTCAGGAGGGAGAAGAGGAGAAGTCCTTTTGTTTGTTCTTATTATTTCTGGGTGTGTGTGCATCACCGGGTCACATGTATTCCCTGCGAGTAACAATAAAACATACACACCATCCCCCTGTGTGTGCGTGTGGAGAGACTGAGGTGAGACAGGCTGTATTTACCAGATGTCCCTTTTCCTCTGGCTCTGGGTGGAGGAGAGGGGACAGGGCCGGGGGGGGTGGGGGAGACGGCAGCCGGTACAGGGGCTCGTGGGCGCTTCTGGGCGTCCCCTCCCCCGCCTCTGCCGGGGCCATTTCGGACGGAGCGGGAAGCAACTGCACCCTTTCTGTTGTCATGTTGAACGTTGGTAAAGACGCTCCTTCACGTAAGGTGACCTACGCTCAACGAGACGCAGCATAAACTTAACGAAATCGTGCTCTCTCTGGAGAAGCTGCGTTCAGCAAATGCTGTGACTCAGATGGCCATGCTTAGCGAAAAGGTAGGACAAGAGATGAAATGCAGAGAGGGATCTGGAAGGCTCCGGGCGAGGCAGGGAGGAGGCGCCCTGCAGGGATGCACCGGCTCGCTGACCTCTTTTCCAAAGGCCCACCGTGCAGTCTCCGGGGTTCTGTGCAAGAATTGCTCTGTCAGCGTGCGGGACGCTGTCTCCTTCCTTACATAGAGGACTTGTTCCTTTAGTGCAGAAGACAAAATGTAGTCCTGTTCTCATTAAAGCACAGATCGTGTTAAGGAGAATGTCCCCCACATTCTGGAAAGATAAAACATGTTAGAAAAACCAATAAACTCCTAGCATTTTTAGGATGCCTGTGTCCGGGGCTAATTTTACAGAATGTGCTTAAAATGTAATAGTTTTGCTCTCATTAATAGCTTTAAATTAAATTGAAACTGTCTCCTCTGGAGGCAACCCCGTTATCAGACCTAACACCCATATTTTGCACAATTTTTTTCCAGACTGTTTTGTCTTTTTCTTTCTTTAACTGTGCATTTCATAAAGCACACATTTTTAATTTCAGTGAACTCTGGTTACCCAGTTTGCTTCCTTTCACTTTAGTTTTTTTGTTTGCTTTTACTGATCTCGCTCCTCTTTCTTGTGCTAAACCTGCTGCCGTAACTTTTCTGCTTCGTTCTTGAAGTTTTATAGATTTTTATTCTTACACGTAAGTCTGGGATCCATCGTGAGTACTTTCTGTGTAAGTAGTGAAGTACAGACTGGGGTTCATTTATTCATAGATGGCGCTCTGACTGTTCAAGTGGCATTTTGTAAAAAAGACTACTCTTTCCTTATTAAACCTTGTTAGCCTTTTTTAAAATTTATTTATTTATTTTGAGAGAGAAGGAGAGCATCCCAAGCAGGCTCCGTGCTGTCAGCACAGAGCCCAATGTAGGACTTGATCCCACGAACTACAAGATCGTGACCTGAGCCAAAACCAAGAGTCAGACACTTAACTGACTGAGCCACCCAGGCACCCCTTTTCTTTGGCCCTTTTTTTTTTTTTCAACGTTTATTTATTTATTTTTGGGACAGAGAGAGACAGAGCATGAACGGGGGAGGGGCAGAGAGAGAGGGAGACACAGAATCGGAAACAGGCTCCAGGCTCCGAGCCATCAGCCCAGAGCCTGACGCGGGGCTCGAACTCCCGGACCGCGAGATCGTGACCTGGCTGAAGTCGGACGCTTAACCGACTGCGCCACCCAGGCGCCCCTCTTTGGCCCTTTTAATTAAAAATCTATCAGCTACATCTCTGTGGATGTATTTCTGGACTCTCATACGTACACACACACACACACACACACACACACACCTCTTCTTATGCCTGCTGATTGTTGTAGCTTTACAGAAAGCCTAGAAATCACCTGTGTCTCTCACCACCCTACAGTCGATCCCTGAACAACACGGGTTTGAACTGCACCGGTCCCCTCATACATACGTGAATTGTGTTTTCAATAAATACAGCACAGTGCTGTAATGTATTTTGTCTTTCCTGTGATTGTCCTAGTAACTTTTTTTTCTCTAGCTTACTTTATTGTAAGAGCACAATGTATAATACGTATATAAAATATGTGTTAATCTACTGTTTATGTTGTTGATATGGCTTTGGTCAACAGTAGGTTGATAGTAGTTAAGTTTTGGGGGAGTCAAAAGTTATGTGTGGATTTTTGACTGTGCGGAGATCAGTGCCCCAGCCCTATGTTGTTCAAAAGTATATAGAAAACTTGTTATTAATCTGCATGTTTCTGCTGGTAATCAGATAATTTAATACTGAAGACAGAGAAAACCAGATGGCAACTTTATTGTTCTGTAACTTTAGGGATTATAGCTGAGTCTCCTGAAAGTCTGTTGCAAGTATTAATATCTAATGAATTTCAAGGATGAATGCCAATCCCTCAAACAAATGGTTTAATTTTCTAAGTCGTGTGACTATTAAATACAGTCAGTATGTGAATTGAAGTTCTGAGGGCAGTGGGTATGGAGGGGAAGATATAAGTTCTATAGTATTTGAAAGAACAAAACCATGACTTTAATTCCAAAATTAATTTTTTTTAATGTTTATTTATTTTTGAGACAGAGATAGAATGCGAATGGGCTGGGGCAGAGGGAGGCACAGAGTCTGAAGCAGGCTCCAGGCTCCCAGCTGTCAGCACAGAGCCTGACGCGGGGCTCGAACTCACAGGCTGTGAGATCATGACCTGAGCCAAAGTCGGATGCTCAACCGACTGAGCCACCCATGCGCCCCAATTCCAAAATTAACAATGCACACTGTAATTTTGCTTCCCAAAAGTAAGTGCCTTCTTGTATTAGGATGCTTATATTCAGTAACTCACTGGAGTTCTTTACGTTTATTTTGTTTTCCATACTCCTCTTAAAGCTTTTGACTTCATAATCACGTGTTGAGACGTGTGGCAATTTTTTTGCCCCAAAATAATGCCCAGTAGTAACGTGAACTGACCGTAGGAGGTATTTGGGTAGCTGAGAAAAAGCATCCGCCGTATGTAATTCAAAACCAGCCAACTCCACTGGGTGGGGCCCCAGGGCCGCTCGTAGGACGCGCTCGCCTTCAGCAGAGAGGACACAGCTGCTCTTCCGGGAGCGGATATGAGACGTGGCAGCAGTGGTAGGATGAATCCCCCACAGTTCATTGTAAGCATTAATAAATAAATGATGAGAAGCTTCCTGGAAGACTGTACCCGTCACGTTGCCCTGGAGCTTAAATCCGGGAAGGGGATGAACTGGGCGCTGAGAGAGACCACGGAGAGGTCACCTGCTGCTCAAGGCGGGAACCGAAACGGGAGTATCTTTCCTCAGGGGCTGAGCGTCTGTGTTGTGAGGCGCACCGCACGGATGAAGGAAAGAATGTTCGTTAGGACTTCCTGTAGAATACGACATATTTTTGTATAAATTACCAGCACCGTGTGCCGCACTGAAAAGCAAACATTTGACTGTTTTATAGAACCAAAAAAATGGAAAAACGCTTTAGCAGAAATAAGCAGAAAACAGATGTAGAAATTGAATTCGTGATATTGAGAAAATTAGGATTTCTAAGAATACAGAGCAAAGAAAGACAAAAATATGATAAAGAAGATAAAAGGTATGGAAGACAGAGCAAATTACAGAAATTCCAAAGAAGAAATGGAAGAGACACAGTGATCAAAGTACAATTACAAAACTTTCTCTCTTTTTTTTAAACGTTTATTCATTTTTGAGAGAGATAGTGGGGGAGGAGGAGAGAGACGGGGCGTCGGAGACTCCCGGGCAGGCTCTGTGCTGGCCGCAGCGAGCTTGACAACAGGGCTTGAACTCGTGAGCTGTGAGATCACGACCTGAGCTGAAGTCGGAAGTCAGAGGTTCAACTGACTGAGCCACCCAGGCGCCTTTCGAAACTTTCTTGGTACAGAATTTATTTCTGGCGTCCCCAGAAATACACTGTTGACCTTAGGAAATTCACAAGTGAAGGAGAATGAAGACTGAGGGATTCCTGCAGGGCAAAGTAAGTAAATCCGCAAAGTGATGATGGTCATTAACTGAACGGAATTCCCCTTCTGTTACAATTCACCTAGGGGGCGCCGATCGACGCTTTGGAACGGCTTCCCAGTTGCCGGGAAAGAATTCTCCAGCAGGCACACCGTGTTTCACGTGTCGGGGCTTGGAGACGCGGCCAGGCGCTCAGTGTGGCTCCCTGGGCGCAGCCGGGCCAGGTCTTGGTTCCTGCTGCTCTGTATTTTCTTTACGGCAGATACGTAATTCACACACCTCCCTCTTCACCCATAGTGAGCGGTTTAGCGGTCTGTCGTGTCCTCGAGCTGTGCTGTCATCGCCACAATCCACTTCAAGGACGTTTCACACCCAGCGAAAGAACTTCGTACCCGCCGAGCACTCCGTCCCCGTTGTCCCTCCCGCCAGGGTGCCCGTCTGCTTTCCGTATGGATCTGCCCGTTGCAGACACTTTACAGTAAGAGGGTCTCACAGTGGTCTTGGTGACTCGCGTCTTTCCCTTGTCATGACTTCAAGGTTCGCCAACGTTCTAGCAAGTTTCAGACTGTATTTTTTGTTGCTGCAAAATACGTTCTGTGTATCACATCTGTTTACGGACGATCGGGTGGCTCCGGGGCTACCTGAACGGTGCTGCGGCGAACACGCGTGTGTAGGTTTGGGGTGGGACCTGCAGGCTCAGTCCCGTTGGCGGTCTGTGCCTCGGAGCGGAGTGTCATGGAGACACTGGGTGTCGTGGAGACTCTGCTTTGGCCAGTGGGACGGACGGCTTGGCTGTTCGCCACAGATTTCCAGCTCGGGTTCACTGCTTTAGAAACCCCGGATGTCAGGACGGTATCTCTGAGTGACGGCGAGTGTGTCGTGCAGGTTGTGCCTTTTTCTGCCCCCACCAGCAGCACGAGAGTGCGCCAGCCTCTGGGCATCCTTGCGGAAACTCGCTGGTGTTCCTGCTGGAGAGTTACGGTCACAGCAGTGGATGGGACGGAGTATCTAAGTGGTTTTGATGTCCATTTCCTCAGTTCTTAAAGGTGTTAAATATCTTCCCATGTATTTAATGGCCATTTGTGTGTCTTCTTAGGACAGTTGTGTATTCAAATTGTTCACCCATATTTTAATTGGATTCTTTGCTTTTATTCACCTATAGGGTTTTTAAAAAGTATTTTGCATACAAATCCCTTATAAAAACAGATATACGATTTGCAACTATTTTCTGCCATTCTGTGAGTTGTCTTTTTATTTTCTTCGTGATATCACAGAGTTTTTATTTTGGTCTGCTTTTTCTTTTGTCGTATATTTTTTGGTGTTTTATCTGACAAAATAGTGCCTTACCAAGTTCCTTTAGATTTACTCCTGTTTTCTTCCAGGACTTGCATAATTTCAGTTTGTTTTTAGGAAAGGATCCATTTTGAGTTAACTTTTGTGTATGGTGTGAGGAAGGAATACAAATTCATTTTTTAATTTTTATTTATTTTTATTTTTAATGTTTTTATTTTTGAGAGAGAGACAGAATGCAAGCAGGGGAGGGGCAGAGAGAGAGGGAGACACGGAATCCAAAGCAGGCTCCAGGCTCCGAGTTGTCAAGCACAGAGCCCAGCACAGGACTTGCACTCACGAACGGTGAGATCATGACCTGAGCTGAAGTCAGATGCTTAAACGACTGAGTCACCCAGGCGCCCCAAAATTCATTTTTTAAAATGTGAACATCCGGGTGTCCCAGCGTTGGTCAAAAAGCGTATTCTTTCCCCCATTGACTTGCCCTGTCAGTGTTGCTGAAAATTAATTGATCATGTAAGTGAGGGTTTATTTCTGGATTCTCGGTTTGATTCCATTGATCTGTGTGTCTGCCCTTGCGGACTTTTATATATATCCTCACCCTCCTTGCTAGCACCACACTGTCTCGGTTCCTGTACCTTGTAAGTTTTGAAACTGGGAAATGTGAGTTCTCCAGTTTTGTTCTTTGTCAGGACTGTTTTGACCGTGTTGGATCCCTTGAATTTCCATACACTTGTAGGATCAGGTTGTCGATTTTTGCAAGGAAGCCACCTGGCCTCTTGACCGAGATTGCACTGAGTCTGTGGATCGGGGAGTGGATCACTGGCATCGTCGTTCAGAGTCTTCTGGAGTCTTCTGACCCGCGAACGCGGGGTCTTCCCATTGAGTTAGCGCCTCAGCTTCCTTCCGCGAGGATACACAGCTTCCGAGTTTCCATCTGTTTTCGTAAAGTTGTTCCCAGATATTTCATTCCTTTTTTGCCCTTATAAATGGAGTTTTCTTATTTTCATTTTTAGATTATTCACTGCAAGTGTAGAGATACAGCTGCCTATGTGTTGATCTTGTATCCTGCCACCTTTCTAAACTCAGTTATCGGTTCAACTGATCTTTGGGCGGATTCCTTAAGATTTTCTGTACATAAGATAATGTATTTTGCAAATAGAGTCTTCTTAATTTTTAGTATAGTTGAGTATTCGTTCTTTTTTGATTAGTAAGACTTTTTTGTTGTTGTTTTTTACGGAAGTTTAAGACTCAGCAAAGTTGAGGGGAAGGCACAGATGTCCCATATGCCCTCCACCCCTCACACACGCACGGCCTCCCTGGTTATCAGCACCCCCAGCAGAGGGGACGTTTGGTATAACTGATGCCCGTGGACGCGGCATCATGGCCCACAGTCTAGTTCACCTGAGGGTCCACTTGTGGTGATGCCAACTCTGAGTTTGGGCAGATGGGTGAGGAAATGTGCTCATTGTTGTATCACACGGAGTCGTCTCACTGCCCTGAAAACCCTCTGTGCGCTGCCTGTTCTCCCTCCCCTGCTCTCCGGAGAGGGACGTGAACGTGAACGGAGTCTCAGGGAGGAGAGGCAGGGGCGCATGAGGGATGGCAGGGCGCTGGGACAGGCGGTGGAGAAAGCAGGTGAGCCGCGGCCGTGGGGGCTGTGTGTGGCCACGAGGCCTGGTGCCCGGGAAGAGGTGAGAGGCGTGCGGGGCAGGGCGAGCCGGGACAGGATCCTCCTCGTGCTCTGGAATCGGGGCGCCTGTGGAGGAGATGGAAGAGGAGTCGGCTGGCTGCAGGGCCC
>NW_024412419.1:715793-753674 GCF_014898765.1 Herpailurus yagouaroundi
GGGGGGGGGTGTTGTGGGCACCGGGAATGGGGGCGTTGCGGGCACCCGGAACGGGGGGGTGTTCTGGACACCGGGAATGGGGGGGCGGTTGCGGGCACCGGGAACGGGGGTGGGGTGTTGTGGGCACCGGGAATGGGGGGGCGTGGGCACTGGGAGCGGGGTGGGGGGCAGCGTGGGCACCGGGAACAGAGGGCCCACTCTGGAGCTGCTGGGAGGGAAGGGCCCCCCCAGGCTTTGGGAGATCTGTTTGCAGGCACAGGTGCTGGCCGGGCTGTGGTGGTGATGGGGGGTTGGGGGGCAGAGGGGAAACACTCGGAACAGCACGTGGCCTCCGTGGGCCTCGGCCGTGCACACGGGTGGCGGGCCATTCCCCGTGTGACTTCTGTGCACACTTGGAGACATGACATCTGGCCTGCACACAAACTTTCAAAAAATGTTCAGGACAAAACTTAGAAGCATTACATAAAGGGTCAGTACAACAGACTTTTAGAGCAGATCACAAAACAGACTGTAATGAGTCAGATTGAAAAGTTGCCTGCGTTACAGTGAAGACATGTACATGTATGTGGACGTGGTTTTGTCCCCCCCACCCCCCCGCCCCAAAGACAGCATAACTCAGATTAACTGACAGAGCATAGGCTGCAAAAGCACGTTTTCCATTTCTATACCGAGGATTGATTTCCATATTGTGTAAATAATTAAAAATTAATGAAGAAATACCGAAACGCCCCCGTAGTATAAACAGGAAATCCAACACATGGAAATCTCTAAGGGCAGTAAACATAAATGAGGCTCGGGCGGCTCACCAGTGATCAGGGAAATGGAAGTTATCATTCAGGATGAATGACTTCACAGCTACGAGGTCGAAGAATAAAAAACATGTCAATCCCAAGTGACGCCTCCTTAGTGGATTGTGAGAAACTCACATGCGACTTTGTAAGTCTCCACAACCGCCGTGAGGAGCGGTTCGGCTGGAGAGTTTAAAACCCTCCTGCTGCTTTTACCGTGATGGTGGCGTGCAGGGGTGAGTGGGGAGGAGGCAGTCCAGAGCTGTTAAGAAGCGTACCCCACTTGTGAACCGAAGGGGTTGTTGTGGGAAGAGGCACGGGTTGTCAAGTTATAGAAGGTGTCGGAGGCATGGTCCCCGGGGGACTGACAGGCCGGGAGGGCTGGGGTGAGGCGCCCGCCACACTCTGGAGCTTGCATAGCGGCCCGGGGAAGGGAGTGGAGGGGAGGGACCCCTGGCTTGGCGGCAGGTGGTCCAGACCGCCCCAGCTTTACCTCTGTTAACGGGGTGTCTGCTCACGGCCGTGCTGCAGGGGAGCCCGTGGTCTCCGAGTCAGAAGGCCTGAGGACCAGGAGGCTCAGTGATGTGGTTCAAGTCTAAAGGCAGAAAGAACTGATGTTTCAGTTTGAAGACCGTCTGGCAGGGGAATTCTCCCGTTTTAGAGAGCATCCACTTTTTTGTTCTAGCAGGCCTTCCTTCAGCTGACGAGGTGAGGCCCACCCACATCACGGAGAGCAGTCTGCTTTTCTCACAGTCCGCTGATTTAAATGTCATTCTCATTCAAAAATGCTTTCACGGAAACATCCCAAATAACGTTTGACCGAGTATCTGGGCGCCGTGGCCCAGTCAAGTTGACGCACAGAATTAACCCCCTCGGGGGGCGAATGAAGTAGGTGAGTTGGTCTCTGGGAACAGAGATGCGATCCAAGTTCACTCGGTGATCTACACTCTCACGGGAGGGTACGGTGTCCCAGAGCGCCTGGGAGGTCAGCGAAGGCTCCCTGCAGGTGGGGACACGAGAGCTGAGACAGAATCGGAAAGGTGAGGAGGGAAGGCTTTCTCAAGGAGACGGAACCGTGTGTGCACGAGCTCGGCAGCACGTGGAGGAACTGGTGGTGGTTGAGTGTGTGGGTTTGTACAGCCGCCACGAGGTGACCTGTGACCGGGGGCCAGAGATGCAGCTTTTGTAGGGGCTGCTAAGAAATTGAGACTCTGCTCAGTGCAGGGGAACTGTTTATGCAACGTGGGATGATTGATTGTTTTTTATTATTATTTTTTTTTTAATTTTTTTTTTTCAACGTTTTATTTATTTTTGGGACAGAGAGAGACAGAGCATGAACGGGGGAGGGGCAGAGAGAGAGGGAGACACAGAATCGGAAACAGGCTCCAGGCTCTGAGCCATCAGCCCAGAGCCCGACGCGGGGCTCGAACTCACGGACCGCGAGATCGTGACCTGGCTGAAGTCGGACGCCTAACCGACTGCGCCACCCAGGCGCCCCTGATTGTTTTTTAAAAAATTTTTTAACGTTTATTTATTAGAGAGAGAGAGATACAGAGCATTAGCAGGGGAGGGGCAGGGGGAGGGGGAGACACAGAATCAGAAGCAGCTCCAGGCTCCGAGCTGTCAGCACAGAGCCCGACGCGGGGCTCCAACTCACAAACTGCGAGATCACGACCTGAGCTGAAGTCGGACGCCCAGCCGACTGAGCCACCCAGGCGCCCCTATTGGTTGTTGTAATGTCTGTTAAGTGCATTTTTCAAGTACCTGGTTTGGTCATGTGACAGACAGTGTTTTAGCTACTCCAGCACTGGAGCCCGAGAGGTGGATTAAATCTTCCCAGAGCAATTCAGGTGAGAGGGGCTGCTTTGAATTAGGAAGGTGGCCGTGAGATGCAGAGAGTGGGAGGGTGGGGAGCCAGGGGGAGACGTGTGGTGAGGGGGCCGCAGGGTGACGCCCCGCTGTCTCACGGGGGCCTGATCGGCGATGGCAGGGCCAGCGTCTGAGGCACAGTCAGCAACCGGTAGAGATCTGAGCTTTGGGGCTGGCTGTCCCCGGCTCTGGCGTCTGTGCCTCTCCTCTGCCCCTGGAGCCTCGTCGCCAGATGGTGACTGAGAGGAAACCGAAGCCAGCAGACGGTAGCAGAACCTCAGGTCACGTCTCGGGGGGCGAGCTGCCAGCGTGGCTCATCTTTACGAGAAGAGTGCTCTCCACAAAGTTCATCCCCCCTCCGTCCACGTGGGGTCTGAGTGTGCTGAGTTTGTGTAGTGATTACTGTGGGTTTTCTCCAAAGTTGTGTTAGTGAATATCTTCTAAAACATGGAAGATTTGGAAAACTACCCCAGTAGATTATCTTATATACCCATCACCCAGATTCCATAACAATGTTTTTTGGGCTTTTTTGTTTGTTTTTGCTTATTTTTTTAGAGAGAGCGCAAGAAGGGGAGGAGGGCAGCAGGAGAGAGAGAGAGAGAGAGGGAGGGAGGGAGGGGGGGAGAGAGAGACCTCAGCAGGCTCCACACCTAGCACAGAGCCCGACACGGGGCTGGGTCCCACGACCTTGGGATCATGACCTGGGCTGAAATCAGCAGTCGGACACTCAACCGACTGAGCCGCCCCCGCGCCCCGTGACTGATGTTTTACACTCTCCTCGTCTATGTGCATGTGCATTGCAGGTCAGGATTTCAGCCCCAGACATGTCAGCCTGTCCCTCACGTCAGTCTATCTGTTATCATGATCTGAGTTTCTCACTTGGTCGAGGGAGTAACTCAGATCTCTCTCTCTCTTTTACTAATGGTAAGCGGCTGGCACTGTAAATATGCTGTTTAGCAGCAGCTTTTTAGCCCGATGACGTTAGCACTCGGTGGTGACCCTTCTGAGTCCGTCAACCTAGAAGTCTGGCCAAGTGGCGACTCGCTGATGCATTTCTTAGTGGCCTTGTGTGAAGACAGCCTTCCCTCGTCCGCTGAGACGTGCTGCGGTGCTCTCAGAAACACAAGGTCAGTGCCTCCCAGTGTCCAGCGCCCTGGGCCTTCCGCGCTGGAGCCGGGGCCCCGTCAGGACGGCTTTGCCTGCTGCCTTTCAGAGTCTTTCTCCTTACTTGGCCGAGCGGCATTATATTCCCAGGCCGCGTATTTACCCAGCGTGAGCCATCGGTTATGGTCACCCCGGCCTTGGGTGTGAGACGCCATGTGCCCGGAGCGGGCCGCCTGCCTGTCTCCTTGGTGTCTGTCCCATCTGCGCGTCCAGTTCTGATGTTAAATGATCACCCTGTAGTCACCCTGTAACCGCTGCTGAACCCAGTAATGTGGTCTCCTGCCTCGCAAGCAGTGGGGGCCGCTCTTTTTGTTGAGTTTAATTGAATATTTAGAAACCAAAGCTTCCAGGACTGTTTGCTGGACAGAGCAAGAAAAAGTATTTTTAAATTGTCGAGACTTTCAAATTTCACAGTATAAGATTTTCACCTAGATTTGATTTTTCTTTTCTTACTTCTTCAATGAAAATCTCGGCTCCTACTAATCTTATCATCCTTGCTTGTTTACTAGTCCTGTGTGTACATTGAACACTCTCCAAGTGGTAATATCAAACTCTCAGCACCAGAATGATTGACTGAAGGTTTATTTAGGAACACACCCATGCCATGTGCACAGTCCTTTTGAAATGGTTATTTTCTGTTTGTGGGCATGTTATCAATTTAACATACAATTAGCTTGAATATTTACATTAGTTTCTAATTTTGGGGCTTTCATCTTTTTCTTTTGACTTAATTCAGTTTTTGAATATGTAAAAACTTACAATGTGTGCCATTAAACGCAGATAAAAAGAACTCACAGAATCCTTGCTTCGCCCCTATTATCTACCTGGGTCCTGACGCTTCCTGCCTCCTGTGGTCACTTCGGTTACTTTCTCATTTATATTTAGACTTTTATTTGGGGGGAAAAAGCTAAACGTATATTTTTTCTCTTCTGTGCTTCTCTCTCGTAATATGTTCTTCTGATGCGGGATTATCATACTGTACACAACGTCCCCTGTATCTTGAAATTGACTCTGTCTTAAGATGTTACTAGTTGGCGTCTCCCTCACTATTCTTGGGGCTGCCATGTGAATGTCCCACCTTGCATGTTCATCCAGTCCCCGTTCAGAGATACTCTATGCTTCTAGGGCTTTTGCAAATACAGTGTTGCAACTAATATCCCCTCGCATGTCTGTGAGGGTACCTTGCAGGTGGAATCCAGAGGAGGACTTACAGGCCACGCGGTAGATGCATGACTTAACTAAGTGGCTCACATTTCTGCCCCTGGGGTAGGGCTGTTTTGCACTTAGCCGGGCAGCTGTTTAGACTCTAGTTTCCTTCAGATGCAAACAGTGGGGTGTTGTCACGAGTTTATTTGTGCCTGAGGTCACTGATGAGGACTGAGGGCCTGTGCTTCTGTTTAAAAATGTGTATTTTCACATTTCCATGCAAATACGAGTTTGGTGTTATCTGTCTCCTCCTCACACCTCAGACACGAGCTGTGGTGATTTTACCTGCTTTCCTGTGGTCTCCAAGGTGTTTTGAAATATGTCTAGCAGTTTAATTTTAAAAAGCTACAGTTTTCCAGTGGGAACCTGAAATTATTTCTCCAACTTAATTGTGCAAATTATTTTTCCTTTATAGTAGTATTGCTGTGATATTCTTATTTAACTGTGTGTTGACCAAATAGGGCTCTGATTATGAATGTCTTTATGCAAAGTACCAACTGAGGAGTCTGATGGCCAATTCACTTCAGCTCACTTAGATACCAGGGATCAACTGCTATGCGAGGCCGGTGTGTGGGAGCGTGGGCCACAGAGGTGGTGGGAGTCAGTCTGCTTTCCAGGGCGTCTCTAAAATGACGTCCCCAAGGAAGCTGTCATTTTGTTCTTTGACTGTGTTCTCTCAATGTGAAAAGTCTGCTGTAGGCCACCAAATCAACGTACATATTTCAGAATTGATTATTTAGTGTACAATTAAGAAATAGGATATTTCATTATAGTATTACCTCCAGAAGATTGATTAAACAACTGTTTATTAACATAACATTATAACCATTAAGGATACTCAAGTGGAGTGAAGTGATTGCAGAACTTTCCGTTAGAACTTTGATTTGCTTTAGGTAGCAATTTGTCCAACTTAAAAGTATCCAAAAGCTTCTCTTCCAAATTCTACTAAATCACTGGCTTTAATACTAAATGATAATACATTAAACAAAGACCATTTCTGTAATTCAAAATTATGATTTGCTGACACATAGTCATACTTAACTAGTAAATTCCTTTGATTTCTGACCATAGGATTTTTTTCATTGTGTCTTGTCTGCGTAGGAGTTTTATTTATATCACACAAAACAACCTTTCAGGGTGTTGGGAGTGGTTGGGACAGTCATTTCTAGAACATGGGGAGTTCGGGCACATCCATGTTCCTTTCTTCTGCATTTATATAATGATGGCTTTAGCCTAGGGAATTGGGAACCACAGTGGAATGATTTTGGCATGGATGCTGCATTTGCACTGAGGTCTTGAATCATCCTTTGCAGAATAAAACCTGTGTTCATTTCTTGTCTTACATCTAATTGACGTCCATATTTTTTTGTTAAAGAGTTCTCTGGTAAGAAACATGATTTTATATGAAGGGAAAGTCCAAGGCTGAGTGTTGTAGTTAATACACTGGGGTATTAGGTTTTATTTTGAAAAGTGAATGAACAGGATGACATACCCGTGATAGACACCGAAATGGGGATCCTGAGCTATTTGAAACTTCATGGAGAGTTAAGGGAGAAATTGACCTGCATTTCTCAAGTTCAGTGCCAGGAGAGGTGGGATGAATGTAGGCTTGAAGATTAGCTGAATTGTTTCATATAAATTTACCCAAAGATACTAAGAAGACCGTATAGAAACTCACTGTCAAGTGCTTGCTTCTAAATACAGAAAAGGCTCTTAAATATAACATTGTCTTTAAAAGAAAGACGGCTGTTTTTCATGAGGTCGTGTTAACTTACATTATCTGCCTTTCAAATCAGGAATTGTGATGAGTTTAATTCGGGAAATGTTACTGCTTTACTTAAAGTGAGGAACACACATTTGATTTTCTTTCTCGGTTCTGATGTCTCACGTGAACGGAATGAGTGGCAGAGCAACAAGTCAGTTCGGTGGGGAGGTCAGAGAAACACTGTGGAGCCGGACCAAGTAGCCAGTTGGTGGTGTTTCTCCAGCAGCAGTTCTGGTGTCCGATGAATCCCAGGTACCCACTGACTCGGGGAAACACACACGTCACCAGGCCCTCAGACAGGGCCGATGGGGACTTACCTCCGCGATGGTCTGATTTAATCATGATGGCTCGTTCTTCCAGAAGTGGGGGGCGAACTAAGCTACGGCGACCTTCCTGAAGGGCAGAAGCGTGCGTGCCCGCAGGCTGCGGGCTCTGGAGGGAAGGCTTCAGAGGAACAGGCTGTCCTCGGCCCGGGAAGCCGTCATGGGCCTGTGCACGCGACGCACTCGAGCAGCTTTGTAAACACGTGATGCGTGCTGTGTGACAGGCCGTATTCCCGGTGTGCGAGGACCACGTAAGGCTTCCGCACGCCGCCGTCCAAGGAAGAGAATGGCGCAGCTCCACCCGGGAGGACCTCTTCGGCCGGCTGGGTCTCTGGGGTCAGAGGTGAGAGCGCCGTCTTGACCGTGGAGATCCGTCTGTAGACCGTGAGGGAAGGAACATGACGAGTTAAGATTTACTTCAGGAAGAGAAGAGACCGGAGAAGGAGGAGGAGCGGAGGGGCCGGATCTGGGATCCGGGATCCCGCCGGATGCAGCCGGCGGTCAGGAGCGCGTGGGGCCACAGGTGAGTCATTGGCAGGTTCAAGCTCACGAGCACCTGGGAGGGCACTGAAGAAAGAGGATTCCATACCCTCTGGTTATGGGTTGAAGCGAATCCTTTTTGACTTCATCTTGAGGCTGCTCTCTGTAACAACTCAAGTAGGTTTTGTTGAGTGGTGGCCCCTGGACTTTGTTCAGCTGGGAATTGGGCTGGATCCACAGGATTTATCCTGGTGGAATTGGAGGGGAGTGAGTTACAGCCTCAGAGCCTGGCCTGGATGGTGACTTTCCTCGTGTGGAAAGTAACCCCTGGTGGGAGTGGATGGATAAGGTCCTGGGTGTTTTTCTCCTTCGACGCAGCGGGAGATTACTGTCCATAAAATTGGGTTGAACCGTTCAGGCACGCCGTATTGGAGTCCGGGTGTTGGGAAACCTGTTTTTAAAACAATTCTCTGTGCTCAGAATGTGCAAATAGATGGTGTTGAGTCTTTGTTTTGAATGGCAGAGATAAAAAGGCTTTAATCTTTCTGTCAAATGCAGCGTCTTATTAAAAGATGAGGACGTAACCTAATTCGTGAGGTAGGTGGTAGATTGCCGTGTTGAGTGTCGACAGCAGAAGTCTGAATGTTCCTGCACTGGCTTGCCTCACTTCTCTGCCCTCCTGACCCCCTTGGAGCAGAGAGTCAGTCTGGAAGAACAGGTTGACTGGCTGTGGCCCCAGTGACGACCCCATCTGCCAGGACCGCCACCCTGTGGGTATTCCGTCAGCTTTAGGTAGACCGCGTTGTCAGACGAGTGCGTTCGGCCCTTAGCAGTTTGCAAGGAGAGCTAGTCGTCGCTCACATCTGTGTGCAGAAGTGTGGCTGCGCTGGGCTCCGTGGCCTCTTGCCCTGTGACCACAGGGGAGAAAACGCACTCGAAAGTCTAGGCTGGTACGTATGAGGGAACTTACTAGAATAGCTGGAGATGTGGGCAAAGCAGTATACGTGTCACACCCGCAAAACCTATTTCAGTAGAGACCCCTGTGTGGGCTCTGTCTTGGCGACCGCGTCTGCCCTTGTCAGGGAAGCGAAGGCGTGGGTGTGCGTGGGCCAGGCCACATCTGATCTGTGGGCCAGTTTGATGATCCCAGATTTACTTAGAAAGTAGAGTCGAAGAGAATATCTATTTGGAAAATTCCAAGTGAAGTGACGATCAGTGTGAAGCAAACTGAAAGATTCTTTATTAAACAAATAGGTGACTGGGGTGCCTGGGTGGCTCAGTAGGTTAAGTGTCCGACTTCGGCTCAGGTCATGATCTCATGGTCTGTGGGTTCGAGCCCCGCGTCGGGCCCTGTGCTGACAGCTCAGAGCCTGGAGCCTGTTTCGAATTCTGTGTCTCCCTCTCTCTCTGCCCCTCCCCCGCTCAGGCTCTGTCCCTCTCTGTCAAAAATAAACAAACATTAAAAATAAATAAATAAATAAATACGTGACTTGACTGAATAAGGTTACACCAGGAAGTGATACGGGAGAGTAAATTTGTATTTTCTCTACAAATGAATTCGTGGTTTCAGTATGGCACCAATCAAAACGCCTAGAGTGTTTTTAAATAAAATAAATGGATTCTGAAGTTTAGCTGCAAAAACGAGCAGGTGGGAGTGAAGGGAAAACCAAAACAGGGAAAAGACGCTGACCCTCCCTCCAAGTGTCAGTGTACCGTCAGCGCCGTGGTCGTCGGAACGGCATGGCGTGGGCGCGAGACCAATGACGCGGATCCACGCGGTGCAGCCGGTCCGAACAGAGTCCAGTGCTGACAGCAAGGCTGTGGGAGTGTGAAGTAGACGGCATTGATGTAATCTGTTAGTTATTTTGAAAAAACATTTATGACCCGCTACATGCATTCCAAATGGATTAAATAATTAGTATAAAGACTCAGACTATAAAACACCCCCCCTCATCTCACCCAGTGTCAGACTACACGTCTGTCGCATCATTGACGGGAATCTCATGGAGTCTGTTTAATAAACTGGGAGGAGATCACAGGGGGTCGACTCGGGTTTTCACTTCGGGGCAGGAGGGACCTACTGGTACTGGGACGGGGTCCGGGCAGGACAGTGGTTGTCCCGGCTCCGAGTAACCATGGGGACTTGTGGTGCCTGGAGACTGAGAGCCGACCACGAGGTGGGCCGCAGGTCAGGTGCGGGCAGGGCTGCGCTGGGCGGGCGCCCTGGGAGGGCCGCGTGCCGTGGGGTTTTCCCGGAGCTCCGAGGACGGGTCTGCCTGTGACACCATGGGCAGCATCGTTCATTCACGTGAGACCCTGCGACAGACTGACTCCGTTGGAGAGATTTGAACGTTTGGGTCCCACGAGAGCATCAATTTGCTGGACTAGGTCACAAACCCAGAAGTTCTGCTTCCAAGTCAGCACGACAAATAGATGTGTCACTTGACTTCCTTTTGCTGCATATTTACAGAACTTAGGATACATCCTTTAAAACCAGCCCAAAAGCAATACATCATTTGAATATGAATTGTTAATCAATGTCTGGAAAAGCAAACAGCTATCAGTCATTACTGGACAGTTCATTTTTGAAAGTCCTTTGCAGTGTTCAGCACCAGATGCGGACACACACGGCTTTTAATTGGAAACCGCTCTAGCGTTGTTTTATGGAATTTCAGGGTTATAAATCAGACTCTCTGGTGGTGTTACTCTCCAAGCACTAAACCTGGATTCCGAATAAAATGCAGGGCAGGAAACTAGTCCTCCTCCTCCTCCCGATTTTAGGTGCCCTCGGTGTCCTCGGTGTTGGTTCCGCACCGGCTGTGTGATGCGCGGACAAGTCACTAGGGGTCACGGGGTCACAGCACACAGACGTCCCCTCTGGAAGCAGGTTTAGCAAATCGTAGATGGGCGTTTGCCAACATCCAAAAGTACAAATAAATGAAACTTCCAGGAAAATGAGTGAGAGAAACTCTGTGTTTCTGAGAGAATGGCCGTTGTTGGCCCTTCGTGTGTCCTCTCACTTCCTCCCCCTGGAGTCCTGGCCCCTGAGCGCCCCCCCTCCACCAACACCCAGCCGTCAGGACGGCCCGCCGACTCTGCCTTTGGGGACGTCTGGATTCCACCCACATCTCCCCATCCTTACTCACCCGGGGGATGCAGCAGCCTTCTCTGCCTTGACCTTTTTATCCTTGACCCCCTTCTGCCCTGACCTCTCCTTCCCTCGACCTCCTTCTCTTGACCCTCCTTCTGCCCTCGACCTTTTATCCTTGACCCCCTTCTTCCCTGACCTCCCCCTTCCCTTGACTCTCCCTCTGCTCTTGACCTTTTATCGTCGACCCCCTTCTGCCCTTGACTTTTATCCTTGACCCTCTTCTGCCCTTGACCTTCCTTCTCCCCTTGACCTTTGGTTAATTTTGTTCATTGTGAATGGTTGTACCGGGTGATATTTGCCGATATCGTCCGGCCTTTTTGGAGGTGTGGATTTTCAGATGTTCTTAGTTGGCCGTTCCAGAAACGTTTCTTTGGGACTGAGTCCTGTTATACTTTATCTGTGGACCTGCGAGGAGCGTCTCTGGTCATGTGCTCCAGGGCAGGGTTGCTGGGGTGGGATTCGTCCATGCGTCTTTACTGCGTAACTCAGGAGCCCGTGGCAGGGGTGCGCTTCAGTCTGGGCGCCCTGCATGTACAAGAGTGTCTCTAGTTTCTTCATATCCTCACCTAAACTTCTGGTTTTATTGTTTTCACCTATCTGTTGGGTATATTAAGCAAATTCACGGAAGTTTTGAAGTAATATCTTGATTTTCATTCAGTTCATAACCTGCTGTGTTCTTTTCTCTGTCAGTTGGTATTGTGTTCTGATGTCTGTCCGTTAAGTTGGTGTTATGATCAGAGACTACATTCTGACTGACCGTGATGCTCTGTGGTTGCTTTGGGGCTGTGCTCCATGGGGGACTCTGAAGTGAGTTTTGTTTGGTTTTGTTTTATTTTATTTTTTAAAGTAAACTCTACACCCAGTGTGGGACTCGAACTCATGGCTCCAAGATCGAGTCACACGCTCCACTGACTGAGCCGGCCAGGAGCTCCTAAAACGAGAACTTTGTATTATTATTATTTATTATTATTATTATTATTATTACTATTATTATTACTATTATTTTAATGCTTTATTTATTTTTAAGACAGAGAGAGACAGAGTATGAGTGGGGATGGGGCAGAGAGAGAGGGAGACACAGAATCCAAAGCAGGCTCCAGGCTCTGAGCTGTCAGCACGAACTCGGGGCTTGAACTCACGGGGCTCGAACTCACAAACCGTGAGATCGTGACCTGAGCCGAAGTTGGATGCTCAACTGACTGAGCCACCCATGTGCCCCTAAAACAAGAACTTTTTAAATTCATGGCTGTTTCTTTCAGATTCATAATCATGTTTCCCATCTTCTGTACCTTTGCCTATGTTCCTTTTATTCTAACGGCAGATGGGCAGACAGGTGTGCCCAAATCTCCAGCTGCCGCTTTAATTTTGTTTATCTGCAATATTTGGTTATTGGTTTTTTTTTTTTATCTTAAATATTTGCCGTGAATGTGTGTGGTCTTGGTTGTTGTATCTTCTTGATTTATTGTTCCTCTTATCAGTGTTTTGTTGTCATGTTTTTATTGTTGCTGGTTTTTTTTTTTTTTTCATAAATTGGTTTAAATCGGATTGATCCCCTTTGAGGAGTTCAGATTTCCCTAGTTTATACATCAGTGTCCTTTTCAACTTTTTTTGTATATTTTTGTGTGTCTTCAGTTTATTTCTTGTCTTTATTTTATTGTCTGCAGATTTCATGTGAAGAGCTTTTAAACTTGAAACAACTATTTCCCTTCTGTGTGTGGGAGATCTGTTTTTTTGCAAGATAAACAATTGCATTGTCTGACAATAATGATAATTTTTTCTTCTCCTTTTCCAGTCATTAAACACCATATTTCTATTTACTGCCTTACTAATTTAGCTCTGTTTTTTCAGAACGTTAGATGGTAGTGATGATAATTGAAGTGTTTTATAATAACTTTCTGATATCTATTAACAAGATCATAAGATGTTTCCTTCTGGTTTACTTAGGTGATTTGTTACTTACGATCATTAGGATATTATTTTGTGGACATGTAACTATTTCTGTGTAGTTGCAATATTATTCTTTTGTTCTGTTCTTGAATTCTATTATCAGAGTGCCGAAGACGGTCCATTTTTATTCCAAAGTGAGACTATGTTCTTCATTTATTTTTGTTCTTTTTCTTTGTCAGGTTTTTTAATTTTTCTGTCGGATGTGGTGGGAGTAATTCCCTCTTTCCTATACTTGGGAATACTTCACATAGCATAGGATTTCTTTCCTTGAAAGTTTAAAAGGATGTGCTTACAACCATCTGAGCTTTGGGTCATTTATAAAGATGGTGTTGACAAAATTGTGAGTCTGTTCATTGTCTCCAAGTCTGCTTGAGTTTTGACAATTTAATTTTTACCGAAAATTGTCACCTACGGTGCAGATGCAGGCCGCTGCCCGCTGTGGCTCTAACTTGGCATCGTTTCTCCATCGGGTTATTTCATTCAGTCTTCTCTACTTTGGCTTATAGATGCTATTGTCTCCTCAAGTGGCACTGCAGACATCGAACTGAAAATTTAATAAACTGTCTCTTGTTTCCTGCAGTAATTTTATTTGGCGTAACTTTCCTCTGATTTTTCCAGCTGATCCCTATATTGTTAGCAACTGTATATTCTTAAAACACACACTGACTCAGCCCTGCTCTTCCCACCGAGTTTCCCACTTGTCAGCGGTAGGCAAACACGGACGGTGGTTCGCTTTGACGTGCTGCAGACCAGCGAACCAGTACAGGAAAGGCTGTTGTGAGTCCCAGACACCCCTGTGTGGGTGCGGCTGTCTGGTGTCGCCCGCCTGCCTGCCAGGTAAGCCTGCCGTTCCCGGTCCTTGGGCACGGGCGAGCGAGAACCAGCCAGGTCGGAGCGGCTGGTGGCCGGGTGGGCACAGCTTTCTCTCGCCACCCTGGTCATGCTGCCATTCGCCCTTGGGTTCTGCACACCCCTGCACGCTGCTCCTCGAGGCAGGGAGCCCACATGCCTGGGGCCACGACCTAGGGCGTCCTGAGCCGGAGCCGCCCGGCGGCACCCTGTCCACACGTGGGACCCTGGCGCGTTACCGCAGGGCGCCTGCCACGCATCGTCTCATCCCTGACTCGTGGCACGTGGCTTCTGGTCGTGTCTGCCTCGGCCCACACTTCGTGTAAATACAGAATGTGCAAAAATACCTGTATATACAGCTGCTGCCTTTAAGGGTCTCCCCTTCATTCCCAGACAGCATGACGATGGCTGCACAGAACCCACGTGATTTTTCGGCGTTGTCGTGTAGAAGCTGTTTCACGTGGTTTATGGTGTGCGAGCGCCTCCATTCTCTCTTCTTCAGGTTTTTTGGTTTCTGTTTTTGGTTTTGAGAGCGAGAGGGAGCAAGAGCGAGAGAGCGAGCATGGGCGAGGAGCAGAGAGAGAGGGAGAGAGAGAACCCCAAAGAGGCTCTGAGCCGTCAGCCCAGAGCCCAGCTCGAGACTGCATCCCATGACCCGTGAGACCATGACCTGAGCCGAAATCAAGAGTCGGGAGCTTAACCAGCTGAGTCCCCAGGCGCCCCGTGCATTCTCTTAATCATTGGTAGGGTTATGTCACCAATAACTTATCTGTCAACTCAGTGGGTCGGAGCTGAGATCAAATTTGCCATCTTACTCAGAAAACCTGAAATACATTTTGTGTACAAGTGCTCGTTGAGATGTTCACAGACCGCAAGGCCTGCACTCAAAGCATACAGGTCGGTGGTTCACTTCTTGCGGAGGTGTGCCAGACATTTTTATCCCCCGGAAGGAAACGCCATGTCCCGACTGGTCCTTGCACACGCCCCCGGCCCCCACCCCTGCATCCGCTAGTCTGTGCTCTGTGGATCTTCCCTGGGCCTTCTGTGGACACGGGGTCGTGGTGTTATCCGTGGCTGATTGCTCTCTCGCGTGAAGCAGTCAGGGTTCGGCCACGGCGCTCCGTGTGCCGGAACTCCATTTCTGTCGTTAATGTGATTCCACCTTCGGGATAGGACACGTGTATGTAGCCGCACGTCACCTGGTGGGCATTTGGGTTGTTTTTGCCTGTTCTGAGGGACACTGCTGTGGACACTTGGGGACACGTTTTTGTGCGGATACGTGTTTGACTCTCTGGGTCTGTACGTGGGAGTGGATTTGGCGGCTGGTGTGGGCACTCCGTGTTTAATCACCCGGGAGGAAGCACCAGGCTCTTCCGACGGCGCGTAGGGGTCCTCATGTGCCGAGCCTCACCAACACCGGTCCTTTCCACGTTCTGATGACAGCCAGCCTGGGGGTGTGCAGTGGCGTGAAACCTGTAATTTAAACCTATTTCTTGTCAAAAATGACACAGTTTGAGCATGAAAAGCCTAATGGAGAAAATAAAACATACCCATTACAGCACAGACAAGAAGCTACTCAGCATTTCGGGGTTTTTAGCCAAGGTGAAGGTTCTTCAGCAGACATACCAGTTCCCCTAAACTATAAGAAGACAAAAACCCTAATTGTATGGCTTCCTTCTGTGCTTTGGGGTTGATTGTTGACCAAGACAAGTGAGTCCCCACAGGTCCAGCTGTGTCCTTCTGGTGGGTGGATTTGAGTTTTCCGGACACTTCTCTGTGACTAGGAGGACTGTCGCTCCCGCCCCTTCGGTCCATTCTCCGCTCCGCAGACATCAGTTACGTGCTGGTGAGCTCTCGTGTGGTTTTCGTCCCCTGCCTGCCTGCACACGTCTGTGGGATTCGGTGGACTCCCTTGCCGCTTCACTTGACTTTAACACATTTCGTCATGGACTTTATTCTAAGTACCCTCATGTCGCTTTCCTCCTCAACACGCATCCCCTTCCGAGCCGCGCTGGCTGGCTCTCTCCTGTCGTCCAGGTATGGCCATCCGCTTTCTCTCCGAAACCCCACAGCAACAGCGGCGTATCTTGACGGTACCGAATCTGCATTGTTTTTGGCCTACGATCCTCAGGTCTGCCGTTCTAAGTAGAGCATCATTAAACTATTACCCTTCAGGAACGTGCACGCGCATTTGGAGAAACATGTGTCTTCCCGCAAGTGTGAGCAGTTCTGCCTCGGTGGTCCGAATCTTTCCTCGATTTGCTGCATTTCACAGGGTCCTGAAATACTGTGTCCTGCCTCTGATCTGCAGCTGGTCCCATTTCTTTTTTCCCTTGAACGGGAAGCTTCTTGTCTGTATGTGCTGCTGGTGGTTCTGAGGGCAGCGAGTGGAACACAACACGACAGTCTACTAACCCTCCCCCTGTGGGGCTTCACCGTCAGTTTGGAGAATACATAATGATACATAGTGACGTCAGTGCCCCTGCCGATGCCTTCCCCTCATGAGGTGTTCCTAGTAACAGACGTACTTAAACAGAACAGAAGCATGCACGCTTTATAATTAACCTGAAGAAAGACTTGTTTGAGTCATACTTGGCCAGTTTACCAAAAGTGCGTAGGGTTTATAAATGTTAATGAAAAAGCGATACCGTAAAGGCCCATCCCTGCGTGAGGACTGCGTGACTTTATTGCAAGCTGAGCACACACGCACACCAAGATGTGCGAGAAGGACGTTAAAATAGCCTGAGTGTCTCCCGTGCAAGTGGGAAGCCATTGCCCTGTCTTCCTGTCTGCTTCCTGCAACTCGCCTGGCCCATCGGTGAGACTGACCTGTGTTCTCACTGAAATCCTGCCCTAAATCAGCAGGCGCTGGTCACGATGAAGAAAAGTAAGGTCCATCACCAAGGCCAGAAAGTGGTTTATCGATCCCTCTGCGTCAGGATGCTTTGCTGGGAGGTCTGCGTTCCTCCAGCATCTGGCCCACCAGGTAGCGGGAGGCAGGCCATCGGCCCCGCGGTCAGGCCGTTGGGTAGGACGCCTCTCAGAGGGCTGTGGACAAGGGAGGAATTGGGGGTTAGGCATTGGCCAGGTGGGTGTGAGGGGACAGGCAGGGTGTCCGCATAGAGGCCCTTGGGCGACTGTGGGTGGAGAGTGGGAGAACGTCGACAAGCCAGCAGGAGAGCAGAGGAGAAGCCAAGGGCCTGTGGCAGGTGGAGGGGAGGGGACGTCCAGGAAGGCGCTGACGCCTTCCCAGCTCTCCGTCCACGTGTCTGGGGGAAGGAGGGAGGGGCCGCCATGTGCGCTCACATCCAGTCACACTGTCGCAGGAGCGATGCAGACAGATCAGGGCTCCCTTAGGTGGACGTCACATCTGCCGCTTAGGAGGGAACCAGAGAAGTTGCCCCGTGTGGGATCGCACTGCCCAGCCTCTGACACACGGTGACCCTGTGAGCTTCGGTGATGGCTCTCCCCCCTGACGTTTTTGGCTTAAATGTCCGAAGTGAAGTCCCATAAAAGAACACACTTCTGGGAAATGTGAAAGAAGAAGGAACAGTGGTTGGGTGAGAGATTTTAGCAGCATTTTTAGAACCTTCACACCAGGACAACAAGCTGTGGGGGAATGCCCTGCACTTCGAGAGGTTTGAGCTCAGTACCGCTGAGAGTGGGCATCTTGCCTCCACGGAAGGGAGGACGGGGCTGTTGCAATCAGCGGAGTTAACACAGGAGTGGCCCAGGCACATGGGAAGCGGCTTCGTCTGACGCCCACAGGCCCCTGACGGTTTCACAGACGTGGTCCCTCTCGGGCAGCACCTTCCCAAGAGTAAGTGAAGGAACAGTAAGTTAGGTCCAGCAAGAACGTTCCGGCAAGAGAGAGTTCAGAGCGGGTCCCGCTAAATCAGGCGGCCCTTTGCCGTGTTTGAGTCATCTCGTGTGCGTGTCATCTCCGCGCTCCCGTGTTGGTCTGAGAGTGGACAGTGTCATTCTCCGTCAGAGTGAATAAAGTTGTCGTCATTATTAACACACGCAGCGGCCACGAAGACCTAGTCTTGCGTAGAAGTGCAATAACGCACCCAAAGTCACATGACCGACAGCAGGTCACACAGGTGTCTTTCTACAGGGACGTGTTTAAGTTACACACGGTCCTCCAGCCCCTGCTGCTCCGGCCGCAGAGTGAGAGCAGACGGTCCTGATGCCACGTGGCACCCACAGCTGGCCAGGGGACGCTCCTGGCTGTGGGCACGTCTCTAGTGAAGGGTTCTGAGGAGCCCGTGTGCCCGCCCGCCCGCCAGGCGGGGAGCCAGGAGGTCGAAGGGAGAGCGGGTCAGTGGGCGCTATCCCTGTCCGGTGGGACTGGTGATGGTCGGGGTTGTCCTGCTCACCCGCAAAGGCTTGGCGACTCTGGTGCCTGCTTCTCAGCCACCTGCTGAGGCCAGGAGAGGAAGAGAACCATGGCTGGGTTCCCGGGTTCCGGAGCGTGGGTGTGGGGGCCAGCCCTGTGCAGACACCTCCGTGCAGCGCTCGGCCCCGGCGGCCACGTGTGACGGAGCCACGTCCGCTCCGGCCCCGGCAGCTGGCAGATGGGGTGCGTGTAGGCCGAGCGCGTCCAGACGCCCGACGGGTTTGCAGACGCCCTTACGGCCCCTATTTGTGTACTTTCTAAATCAAGCAGAGTTTTGAACGGGCCGTCTGTGGATTCGGCGTCAATGCGCAGCTGTTTGTGTGGACGGCCTCCTTGCACGAGTGCGTCGGCGTGGTCCTGGGTGAGCGCGGCTGTGCCGGGAGTACGGGTGGGCCGTACTGTCGCGCAGTCTAGCCCGGCAGGACGCGGCTTCCTCCGCGCCGGCGTCACCTGCAGTGGGGGGACCGCAGGTTCTGTTTGAGTGGGAGGGCCTATGGGCCAAGGGTCTGCGTTTCCAGGGAGCGTTCCGGACGCCGTCCCCCTTGCTCTGAGCCCTTCCTCCCCTGACTCTCCTGTTAATAGAAGCATCTGGCAAGCTTCTAGAACCCTGAGGCTCAGACTGCACCCCACACAGATTCAGGCGTGGTCTCAGGGGAGACCGGTGCGGGCACTGGTGCTCTGTGGGCGCCCGGTCATTCCCGAGCAGCCACGTTTAGTGGCCTTGAGCTGCCCCGGCACCACGGCGTCATCCTTCACACCTCGCTGGGCCTCCCTCTCGCGGGCCCATCCACGTGGCCCTGGCCTGAGGGTGCAGCGCCTGCCACCTCGCCAGTCATCCTCCTGCCTCCCCCGCCCTCCTTCCTGGCGTGCGGGATGACCGCCTAGGGCTGTGCGGGTAGCACCCTGCACGCGGCCCCTGCCCCTCGACAGGACGGAAATGCCAGCCTGCTCCGCACCTGAGACCCTGAGACCCGACCGCCGGGGCCCGGCTGGGGGCACCCGGTCGACGGCGATTTTCATGCACCAGGAGGCCCTTCTCATTTATCCAGAGACGTCTTTCCGACTTACCCCTTCTCTGCGGACAAGGCCTGGCAGGCCATCTTCTTTACTTAAATTCCCTCCTGACCGCTGCTTCCGTTTTCTGACTGCTTTGTCTGGTGTCAGAAGGAAGCCCCTCCTCGTCCCCAGGCTCCCACGGAAGCAGAGGCCACCCTGGAGGAGCCTGGTGCACGGGCCCTGCCTGGTGCTTCCGATGAAGTCGGTGTCCATTTAATGATTATTTCAACATTTCCTACAACAACAAATCTTCATCCAAGTATTACCTGAATCTTTCTAAAGTTATGGTTTTCACTTAAATAGCTTTGGTTAAAGTAGAAAAGCCTTTCTAAAGGCAGAAAAAATTGCTTTAAATAAAATACTAATAACACTTCAATATTTTGAAGAAAATCCTGGCCAATTTTCTTTTAAAAACATATTTACTTAAATCCTGTAAAAACTGTTCAGCAACGGTTATTCAAAACTTAGACTTCCCGTGTGTTAGGCCAGTCACTGGAGCCCTGGTCAGATGGGAGGCAGATGTGCTGCCCTGTGTGGTCAGTGCAGGCGTGTCCCATGGGCTGGTGGGCGAGGGGCCGTGGTCCTGTTGTGACGCCCACGTCCCTGCGCTCACGCCCTTGGCCTGTTTCCGCTTTGCCCCCTCAGACCAGAACCGGCCTCGCCCTGCTGCACCACGAAGGGTCTGGAAGCCCCTGTGACGTCCGCCTGAAGCTGACGAGAGAGGTCCTCACGATTCAGAAACAGGACGTGGTCTGTGTCCGCGGGAGCAGCCACGGCGCACATGTAAGTGCCCTGCGCCGCCGCCGGGCGTCGTGTGGACGCGCTGGGAAGGCCTAACTGGGTGAGGCCGCTTTCCTAGTTCCTTCGGGCTGTTTGCTGAGGAAGAGCCCCTCCCCCATTAACTGTCCCCAGACATCAGGTTCCAGGTGGAACCCTTTACTGTCTCCCTGACTTCCGCCATTTCTTTGCTGATGGGTTTCCCTTAAGGACCTTTATGTGAAAATGGCCCCACGCACCACGGGATGGAACGTGACACAACCTCATTGGAAATGGAAGGACATAGTGTGAGAGGTCGTCTGCTGGCGGAAACCTCAGCCGGGAGGTCTCTGTCTAGAACCATGTGCAGCGGCCATTTTCTGGTGCCTGGTGTCAGGTCTGTCCCTGGCGTTTGGGGACATAAACAGGCGCTCCTGCCATTTTTGGCTTAAGTCTTTTACAAATGAACTTTTCTTAAGGCAAGAAACTTACTGATTAGAGGCAATAAAATGTCGAATAAAGATGAGGAAGAATAATTTTGGCTGCTTTTGTTTCAGTTTAACTCAAACAGGGCTACTCTATGTGGTATATTTAATATACAGTATACTGTGCATGACGTATTTTAATATGCGCTATACTGTGCGTGATACATTTAATACACAGTGTACTGTATATGGTATATTTAATACACAGTATGCTGTAAATGATATTTTAATATATAGCATACTGTATGCAATATGTTTAACATACAGTATACCGTACATGATATATTTAATATATAGTATGCTTCACATGATATATTTAATATGTAGTATACTGCACACGATATATTTAATATACAGTATATTGTATTAAGTGTGCTGTATTAAAACTGTAGCCAATTTCCTGTTTTCCTTCTGGTGGGCTCATAATTGGAAATATATAAATCTATGCGTATACAATCTACATCTCACTGCTCTGTCCTTTGAATGCACCCACCCAGGAGCTACAAAAACAGAGAGAGACTCAAGGAATCATGTAGCTGAAAATAAGTTTTTTCTGTGCATTTGATAATACCCCAGGTCATTCCTTTTCCCCAGTCCGGGGAGGGCTGTTGGGAGAGCGTGGGCTCTTACGTTCACAATTGCCTGGGTCCTCGTGACCTTTGATCGGAAATGAAGTAAACTGGCCACTTCTCTCGAATCGGCGTTTCCCAGGAGATGCAGATGCTGCCAGTGTGATGTCTTCCCTGGGAGAGCCCGACATGTCCCCACACGGAAGCGATGCTGGGCTCCTGTGTGAGTCTTACACACACGTGGCCCTGAGAACGGAAGTGCTTGTGGCTTCCACTGGAAGTGTCCCTCTGTGCCCCACCTTTCTCAGGTCACTGCCCCTGTTCTGGATGCTCCCTGCCATCCAGGACAGGTGAGGCGACTGTGATGGGGGTGGAGGACAGTTCCTTCCGCTGTTCCTCCCTTGAATCGAGGGTCGGGTTGGAGGTTGGGGTCCACCTTCCTGCAGCCCAGGCACTAACCCCTCATTCAACCTACTGTCCCCTTCTGTCCCCTACCTGTTCTGAGTACTTGGTGGCATGGGGCTGGGGAGCAGAGGGTTAGCAAAGAGTTTGGAACTGTTTAAAAAATTATCCTTCTTCAGAGTGACTTTATAATCTGTAGAGAATCCCTGACAACTTATAATAAAAACATTCAGTGTTTCTGTGCTCAGTTGTCCAGGAAAAATAAATTACATTCTTTATTCATAATGTCAGATTCTTGGCCTAAGGTTAAGTCCTTGATGAAAGTGATCAGTTCCTTCCTAGGATAAATGAGTGTGTGTTCGGACCTGTCAGTTTATGTTTATAATTTCCAGTGATTCACTGAGGGCTGTGAACGGCCACAGGACTGACCTTAACTCGCCCGCTCTGGAGAGTGGGTGGGGGGCACACGGGGCTTGGGTCTGTGACCACTGTGTCTGCCGGCCCCACTTCCGGTGTTCTCTGCGGGTTCCCTGCTTCTCCTCCTACAAAATCGTGGATGTTCTGGTGAAGAAACACGTGTCCCTGTGCTGGATGGTTTGGGGGGCGGTTCCGGGGGAAACAGTCAGTAACCTGAGGTCAGACTCCTGTATCCCAGCCACAGAGCAGAATGGGTGCAGCCCCATTAGTTTGCGGGAGGGCTGAAGCACTGCATTCTTCAGTTGGTTATAAAAATAACAGCTATCTTGCCTGAGAATATGTCATGTGTCTGGAGAGCGAGAAGACTATTTTTAACAAAGGTCACAGCTGATTTTGGAATGGGATCCAGAACACCTCTGGGGAGCTCTCACCGTGCCTGTGGAACTGGACGTTTCCAAGGAGGCCGCACCTGGCCGAGGACGATTATTCCCTTGAAGCTTATTCCGAAGGGCAGGAGTGGAAGGTCTAGTCGGTCCACGGTGGGTCAACAGAAGAAACAAGTCGGGGTTTTACACGTCGCCGAACCCCGAGCCTCTGTGGCCAGGACGTGACACTTACGTGTCAGATTCGGTGCGACACCTATTTACCGGGCACACAGTATAGATACTAAATTCCAGCAGAAGCTAGCTTATCAGCAGGACCACAAGACTTAAAACTACCATTAAACGTCATTGCTGTCGTGTGTGACTCCGCCCCGGGGGCCGGGACCGCCCTGAGCACCTGACGTCAGGGTCGTTCTGCAGCCGCACGTGCAGCAGGCCCATGGAGTTCTCTCCTCGACGTCCGTTTTCTTCCCAGGAAATGGTGCTGGTGACCGTTGCCGCCTTTTGCGCTCTGACCTTGGGGCGAAGTGTGCGTGCCGCGTGCTTGGTGATCCAGCCGCGCGGTGGCGGGAACCGGCTCCCCCGACCCCGCAGGCGGACTCCGCGTGGGGTCCCCGCCTCCGGCCGCACTTTCTGGATTGCGCGCGTCCGAGACACGGCAACGGGTGGACGTGGCCCTGCCGAAGCAATCGCCGCAATGTCGGTTCACGATGGGTGTTATTTTTATCACAAAAGATGGAGGACTGGACTGCATTGACTCTTCCATAAAACCAGAGGATTTTTTAAATCTGCCGGTTCATCACCGGAGTTTAAAACCAGAAAATTCTTATTCCATTCATATTTCTTCCCGTTGAGATCAACATGGCGTTTTGCATATTTCAAATCCTGGGATTTTCCCATTATCTCCTAAAGAGAGGGAGTGCTTGTAGCGTGAGAGACCTAGCTTTTTCTCGTGTTTCAGGGTTTTGTGTACATCGTTTTATTTTACGGTCATCCCTGTCCACATGACACGTTGCATTTCTCTAATTGTAAGTTTATGCTTGTGGCTTAAATTAACGTGGTTGGGAAGGTCCGCATGAAGAGAACATTTTAATAAATTTATATCGTATTCGCTACCTTGAGTCCCGGCGAATTTGCAGCTGGCACGTACTTCAGTGGATTCTGTGTCCTCGTGTTACTATTTGGGATGCTAAGATTCAGAGCGACAGAGCTAAGCTCCTGGAGTTAGTCACGGGGTCGGGGCAGTGTCTCAGCTGCTCCTCTGTGAGGGTGTGACCCGGGGATGCTCTCGGACACACGGATCCCCGGTTCTGGGGGGTGCTGCCAAGCTGGTGTGAGGGGAGGCTCCCGGCCCCTGGGGCTGGCGTTGGCCCACCTGCCACGACCTGGCTGCATCTGCATGAGACCTCAGGAGGCAGTCCCGGGGCCCAGAGGTCAGAGGACAGCTGACTTTCTCCCCTGCTTGGAGCAGGAGTGCTGGAAAGTCACGTCCTTCATGAGGGAACTTGAAACCACCATAAAGTCATGTCCTTCATGAGTGAACTTGAAACCACTGTAAGCAACAGATGGCAGAAATAAAACAGATGTTGACCTTCGGGGACCTCAGGCTCGGCAACGACCAAGTTTGTAGCATGCCTCCGGCACAGGAGGCTACGGAGGTGGGACAAGGACAAGGCACGAAAAGTGACCCAGCAGACCTGAGTAGAGGGGCTGTCTTGAGATAAAGATGAAAACACACCCGGCATTGGAATCTCCGTGCACCAGCTAAACAACGTATCAGACACAAAACCCAGGCTATGAGACCGAAAGACGTCACAGGAGTGGGGGGAGCTGGGGGCGAGGGGGTGGGTAGTGAACTTGTTAAAGTCATTTTCAAAAATTAAGTTTATTTCTCACATAACAAGTGCTGTGAGGAATATCAACAAACTGATATTTTAGTTTGGAATAAAGAATTAAACTTGTATTAAACTCCCCAAGATGGATGAATTTGTTACCATGACGCCTGCCAAAGTCCTGGCTATGTCTGATAAATTCTATACTCAATGCCCACAATTCTATCATTGCTCGTTTGTGATAAGATAAATGCATTATTACTGCTTTTATCTACCTACATTTATATCCTTTCTGTGGTTCCCTTTTGCTTTCAATTCTCTGGGTCCATAAATCTGCAGTAGGTAAATGTCAAAACATAGTTTGGAATTAATGATAAAGCAGAATATTTTTGAAGGTCCTTATCTCTTATGTTTGTGAAAAGTGCAGCTGGCTTCGGTTGGAAGAGTTCATTGAAGAGTTACCTTAGATTCCAAACTTGGTCCTCCCAAGTCTCTTCACATCTGAATGAATTCATAATTCATTGCTCTGGGAAGTGAGCACACCCCAACCCTGAAGAGAAACATGGTTAAGGGGAGAACGTGGCTCGATGGATGAGGTACTGGCCCCACGGTTGTGCACTGAGCGAGCTCGTCAGAGAGGACTGCTTTGGTTGAATTAGAAAGTGCCTTTTGAGAGCACTAGTTTCCGTCTACACATCTGCTGAGAGAAGGGCTTTCGAAACTTGTGTCTGTGGCCTGGCTGTGAGTTCGTGAAGCATCAGGACACAGGAGGGGCCTTAGCTGGGTTGCTGTGTGGACGTTTTCAGCTAAAAGCTGTACAAGTTGTGTTTTCTATTCGTTTTAACTATCCACTAACTTTTACAAATCTTGTTTTGAAAAGCAAAATTGTTAAATACGACAATGCTACATTCGTGTTAGAACCTAGGTAGTTACATGATCTTCAATTGTGAGAACACAGGTTGGCTGAACCTTCTCCCGGCTTTGAATGCGAGATTCTTACAAGCTCCAGCGAGGGAGTTTAGAAGAGCAGAAAGAAGAGGTTTTTCATGACGAGACTTGACATCCTGATGTTTCTGTGACACTTGCTGGTTTCCCGCAATTCTCTCCACTGGCTGTCTTCGCAGGCCCAGGCTGCCCACGCAGAACCATGCAGATGGTCAGGTGCCCTCTTCCCACCACGCCCTCCACAGGCTTTCCTCTGAGCACATGCAGAGAGGGCTCTGGGGTCCCCCCTCTTCCTGCTCCTGTGGGGACAGCAGTCCCATGGTCTGGGGCCCAGCCCGTGACCCCTCCAACCTCACTCTACCTCCAAATGTAGTCACACAGGGATGGGACTTCCACGTAGGGACTTGAGGGGAACAGTTCAGCCCACAGCAACTTTCTGTGTGGGACACACAGTATCATCCTCGCTTTCCAGACACAGAAACTCAATTTCTCAGAGGGTTAAGTGACCAGGGCGCATTTGCTCCAAAAGGAAATTTTAGCAGATTGTGTACAGCAAATACTTGAATAAATAGTGTTCTGGATTAATAACAGATAACAGTCTCTTCAAGTTCTCCTGAACAAACGGTAAAGAGGCTCATTGCATAGATTTTTTCTGCTTTCACCTGTTGGGACTATTAGTCCAGATTTTTGGTGTGCATTAACCCGTTTTGCCTCAGGTGATCATTTTCTGAAGTTTTATTGGAAGTTTCCTCCTGAGATCGATATGTGAATAAAATGACTGATTTACAGTGTCATTTGGCAAAGTCTGTCTCAACAGAAACACCCTTGGCACTTTTCCAAACATATTTTCTCTAAAATATATCCGCTTGCTCTCCGTGAGGTTCAAATGCTCGCATTAATGGCGAAACTTGGAAAACACGATTGAATGTTTGACAAATTCCATGCGGTGGAGATTGCTGGCTGGTGTGGAATCACATGACCCTATTTTCTGGGCTTTGGTTAGAATATTCCCCTCAGAGGCACGTTGGGTGTCGCCACACATGCGGCAGGGACTCAGGCTGAATGATGAGGCAGCCGGTAACTGTCCCCTCCGCCTTTCCCACTGAGTCGCTGGCTGACTCCAGACTTTGCACACAGAAGACCCCCACGCACCGTGGGATTTACGTCCCGAGTGTGTCTGCCCTTGGCAGGGATGAGACGTGCTCCCAGCGTTCAGCTAAGTACTTGGAAAGGCCCGGAAGGAGCCCCTGCGAGTCTGTCAACGGGCGTGAGCTGGGCCTGCTCTTTACCGTCACCCCCTCGCGGGCAGTGCAGGACACGGAGACAGTGCGATCCATTACCTTGAAGCCAGTGTCCCTGACCCGCGGCTCTCTCTCTGCGTGTGATAATACAAACGGCCACCAGCTGAAGATGCTGCAGCCACAGGACACTCAGAACACAGTGTTGCCGTTAATATCCACATGGGTAACGGATTCCCACGCGTGCGCTAAAGGAGGTACGTTGGCTCTGGTTTCTTATGATGAATTCACTCCTGAGAATGGAGTCATTCTTGGATTTTACACGTTGTGCAAGAGACGTTGTAAACACTGGCTTCCCCCTCGGCCCTGCAGTCCCTGTGGCCCATTGCTGGCGGCTGGCATGCCCTGGGCTTGGGCAGGAGCCCACATGGCCCCCCTGATGGCCTGTTCCTGCTCACGGTGCTCCGTGAGCACACTCCTGATGGCCTGTCCCTGCTCACGGTGCTCCGCGAGCACACTCCTGATGGCCTGTCCCTGCTCACGGCTCTCCACGGCCCACTGACAGCCTGTCCCTGATCATGGCGCTCCGCGAGCACACTCCTGATGGCCTGTCCCTGCTCACGGTGCTCTGCGTTTGGTGTGAAAGCATCTATGCTTCTGCTTCCAGAACAGAGAACGTGGGTCGTTGCCGTTGTTCCCACGGGATCTTTCTGAGCCACAGATGCGCCTGGCCCTCCCCTTCCTCCCACCCCAGGCCCCTGTCTTCCACCCTCAGATCTGGTGCAGTTGGTTAAACGATTGGTCAGTTTAGACCAAGCAGAACAGGAGCTGGGGATTGAACGTGTATGCAGTTTGGAGGCCTTGCTGGTTCCGGGCACCGCTGCACTTCCAGCTCGTTGCCACCCCTGGCGCCTTCACGCGTGGTTGGGCCCCGTGAGCCAAGGACCGGGAGATGGTGATCGATCATTCAGGGGTCAGCTCTGACTACCTGAGAACGGGCCTGGGCCTGAAGGCGGTTGTGCCAGGTGGAGAGGCAGCAGGGGAGGGAGCCAGGCTGGGGACTGGTGGGAAGAACAGATTCGAAGATAGGTTGAGATCGGGAGAGCACGGCCATTTCCTGGGGCCTGTGATCCTTGAGAAAGATCCGGAAGATCAGCCAGCTTGCAGGAATTCACCTTGGGTTTAAATAACGGCCGTAACAGGGCCTGGATCTTGTGTGTCTGTTTTTAATCCAGGTCTCTGCTCCTCAAGGTAACACTACAGACAGGAAGTGAACGTGTGTCACTCTGCAGGTGTATTTTAAAGAGTTACTTAAATTTAAATGAACGTATGTCTGCATTTTGCATTTACTCTCTGATCATGCATTTCAACCTAAACTTGCTTTGTTTTCTAAAATTTTTTAAAGCACAGAACCGTTACGCTGCGCAGACAGCCCGTTGGCGGCTTGGGCCTGAGCGTAAAGGTAGGAACGCATTCCTCCCTCGCGACCTTCTTTCTGAGCGTGTGTCTGTGCTGATCGTGACGGAACCTTCTCTCTGCCTGTCTTCCAGGGAGGCGCCGAGCACAGGGTCCCTGTCGTCATATCAAAGATATTCAGAGGCCACGCAGGTAACGCGGCCAGGACATGTATGCCCACGGCAGTTTGTGAGATAATGTGTTATTGGAAACGATAAAAATAAGCACCTGTTTGTGTGCTGGGTTGTTTAGCGGCCGTTTTGTTTTGTTGTTGCCCCTACGTTACCCCTGACACGGCTCTGCCTTTTTCATGTCCTCTGAGGCCGCAAGCCCTTAAGAGAGATACTGATTCCCCTGTGGCCATCAGGGCAGCCTCTGGAGACACGTTCAGGGCCAGACCACAGGGTCTTCTCAGCAGTGTGATGCCTGAGGACACATGGTCCTGGCGTCGGCAGTCATGATGCTCATGGAGGTCTGTGACAAAAATCGCGTCCCGCCCTCTGGGAGCGGCTTGGTGGGGAGGCCGGGATGGCCGTCGGGGATGCGGTTGGATGGTGTCAGGCTTGGGGGGGGGATGGTCGCCCCGCAGCTGCCGCTGACTCAGGTCACCGGGAGCGGGAGTGGGAGTGGATGTGCGGTTTGCGGCCTCACCGTCCAGTGCTGAACGGTGGGAGATGGTTGTAGTACAGTCACGTAGTTAGATGGCAGGGACCATTCCGGTGTCCCAGCAGGCCCTCCGTGCGGCCGCCTCCACTCTGCCTGTGGGTGCCGGTCCCCCTGAGGCTCAGGGGCTGTTTGTCCCCCTGCTGGAGGAGGAGGGGAGGCAGCGACCCGTGTGGGGGAAGGGGTCCGAGGCGGTGAAAACAGAGCAGGGGTGAGTACGGGGCTCTTGAACAGTGGAGACATGTCCCCTCCTTCTCCCCGACTGCAGCCCCAGCCCCGTGTCAGAGCATGTGGCGGCCCAGTGGTTGTGGGAGAGGCGGCCTCGGCCTGGGACCCCACCACCGCGTGCTCCGCAGGTGCGTGTGCACAGGGGCTGTGGCGTGGACCTGTGGCTGGAGTCCATGTCTACACGGAATGTGAATTCCCCACAACAACCTTGACTCATTCATGCAGAGAAGAGAGATTTTAACCACACATTTGCGTCTGCAAAAAGACCATTTCCACCCAAAGGGCATTGAGTCATCGGCTCAACAACAGTGTTACATTTCTCCCCTTGTTGAGCAAGGTTACAACAGGTGGGTAGTGTTTCATCAGGACCGAGGCTGAGACTCAGGGCATTCGAGGAGACCAGCCTGTGAATTGTGGCCAGTGCGTGGCTCTCCTGCATACGCCTTCCTAACACGAGGATTTCGGTTCTGTAGGAAGTGTGGTTTTGATGAAATCTGTAGGTAGCAGGAGAGCTGCACTGGTCTCTGCATCACGTGGGTCACTCTTGTTGACGTTTTCAAAGATTTCAAAACCGTCGTCCCTCCAGACTGGAGCGTTCCTGTTGTACTTCTGGTGATACCGTAGAGCCCAGATGCTTCCAGAACCTAGTGCGTCTGTGCAAGGGACTGTCCCTACCTGGACTGGGCCATCTGTCTGGTTCCTTCTGTGCCATGTGGCACACGGGGTGGGCTGATTGGTGATGGAAGGAGGACAGCTCGATGTGTTTCTGTGATGTTGCAAACACCCCGTCTTTTCTACTGGTGTAGGTTTTCATTTGTGGATATGAGTGTGTCAGAGGAGAGGAAGTAGGATTAACCAGCAGATAAAAATCAGAAAAAGCTTTTATGCTTAAGTTAGAGGGAAAACCTCCATTCTCTGTGGAGGGACAAACAGGTGAAGGCCATGTGCAGAGAGCGCCACCGTGAATCGAGGCTGCAGTTTTGAGAAAGGTGGCCAGTCACCCCAGTACCTCCCATCTCTGAGCCGGGGCCCCCGAGGCAGCTGGGCCAGTAGATTCCCCCACTTCCTACTGGTCCTGCAGCCAGAATGTGTGGGTGCCTCCTGAGCAGAGTCCCTGCAGGGGTCAAAGAAGCTTCCTGTCTTCTCAGGCTGCCTCCATCCTGGCATCGGTGGCCGGTGAGCTGATAGCCAGGGCCCTGTCCCCATCCATTGGGTCACCTGTCCCTGCACTCCATCAGTGCGGTCCTGCCTCAGTCGGCCTCAGTAGCTCAGGCCTCTTCTCAGACACGAAGACGGTCGCCCCCACCCTACTGCTGTCGGCCTGCGTTCCAGACCAGTTGCTTCCTTTTTCACCGAGTGCATATCCCACACCCTGAGCTCTTTGTAAAGTCTGCATAAATGCTCAACCGACTGTGAGCTTTTAGAGACCCAGGCTCGGTGTAACGCTACTCACCTCAGAGTATGGCACAGGACTATTGTTTTACGGGCAGGGACTCCCTTGGCTGCTGGAAATCTGTGCCCAGCTGCCGTGTGCCTCTGGTGTCGGGTGAAAGTGTGGGGCCCCGTGTGCTGGAGCCCCGGGTCCAGGCGACCTGGAGACGCACATGGCAGCCAGCACACCCGTGAACTGGTTCCCAGTCCAGCAGTCAAGTCAGGATTGGCTCCTGGAGACGGGAGACTCCAGGTGAGTGGTGGGAAGGGGGACACTGACTGGCCCTGGTGAGACGGCCGCACCCCCACATGGCCTGGGTACCTCCCCGATGTGGCAGGTGTCACTTGCCCACAAGGAAGGCCTAGATGTTGAGGGATCGTCTGCAGCCTCAGTCCCACTGGGAACGTGATGTGCACCTGGCTTCACGTTCAGGAGCGAGGCGGCTATAAACTGTAAGGTCAAAGGGGAACGTCAGCTCAGGCTGTCGTTCATCTGTGCATTTGTGCAGCCACGTTCAACAAATCATGTCTTCGGAAGAGTCTCTGTTCTGGGCATTCAGCGGTGATGAGCCCGCCATCACATCAAAATCGTCAGGCAACAAGATGAATAAGGTATGTTCAGGCCGCGGCCATAGGTTCCGCTGTGTAGGAAACTAGGCCGTGTGATGACGGACGTGAGGGAGGGTTTTGTGCGACGTGGTCTGAGAAAGTCCTCCCGCGGGTGATGTTCAGCAGATATTGGCGAGAAACGGAAGAGCGTAGCCCGGGTCGCCTCGGCGGGAGCGTGGTGCACGTGGAGAGGAGGAGACATGGTGGTCGTCAGGCCGGAAGAGGCGGAGACACAGTGGTCGTCAGGCCGGAAGAGGCGGAGACAGTGGTCGTCACGCCGAAGAGGTGGAGACACAGGCGTCGTTTTGCTGGAAGAGGCAGAGACACGCCTGAAGGGACAGGTGGCCGGGTGTTCAGGGTGTGAAGTCCAAGGAAGGAGCTTGGGTTGTATTTACCAGCGAGAAGGTGGTTTGCGGACTTTCCAAACGCAGCATTATAACGTCTGTTCACGTTAAAGACCCACCACCAGGCTGCTGCAGGAAGTGAGCAGGAGGGACCGCGCTCTCGGACGTCTTGGTGAACGTGGGGGCAGCCACCAGCCTCTCAGGTGCTTTGAAGGGGAGCCCAGGCGCGATTTTACAGAGACACCACGGGGACTCCTGCTGGAGTCTCTGTATCTTTAGCTTCAGCGGCATCTGACGGCATTTGGTAACATGACACAGCAGACACGGGGATCAGCAGATGCTGGAAATGTGGGTGGGGGTGGGGATCCACGCCCCGTGGCAGGTGCATGCTTAAGGGTGCTCGGAACGGGTCGGGGAATTAGAACAAAAGAAGCATTTGAATTAGGGTGATTTTCTAAGAACTTAACCTCCATGGGGAGGAGCGGCTGCCTGAGCACCTGGGGTGTGAAAGGAGGGGGCCTGAGAGGGGTCTGGAGGCCGAGGGGCCGGGTTACCCTCTGGCTCCTTTATTTCTTTAGGAAGAGCTTTCCCACCTCCTGCGAGCGCATGAAGCCCCTCTGGGGCTCAGGACGCACCCAGAGGCTCTCCCCGCACACCTCGGTGCCCAGGCCTCCTGGGAGGGACCCCGGCAGACCGCGGTGCCCCGCGGCCTCCAGTCAGGCTGAGGCTCTGAGCTCAGAGGCCCGGTGAGTCCATGATGTCTGCTCACATCACGAGGAAAAGGTACAAGTGTTTATTTTGCTTGGGGATATTTATTAATACTATATACCTAGTAAGTAAAGTCTTAAAAATATCTTTCCTTGGACATTTAACATTCCTTCAATTCCTGAAGCCCTTCAAGTTATTATTAGAAATTTCTGTTTGGTAACTTCAGACCTCGTGAACAGGGGCAGCTCACTTGGCCTGTAGAGCCACTCTCGGGGACCTGCTGCTACACTGAGTTCCCCCTCGCTGCAGGGGGCAGTGAAGACACACCTACTTCGTGCCCTCCTGGAGTGTGCCTCATGCTGGGGAAGCCAGATCACCCACAGGGACACAGATAAATAACGGCAGGAGCGGATCGTAGTGCAAAGAAAAATATGAATTTTACTTAATGCTTTCTGTGTCTGGGCATTCAGCACCCTGTCAGAGAGGGACTTTCATGACCACCCTTGTGGTGCAGGGAGAACGCTGAGGCACAAGTACACTAAAAAGATTGTCCGGAGACACACGGCTGGCAAACGGAAAAGCCAGGGTGTGGCCCCCGTGGTGAGTCTCTGAGGTCGTCGTGAGAAATTGCCCTGAAAATCCGTGGATTCACATCCAGGTAGGGATGTCTTTGGTTGTGAAATACCCTAAATGTCCAGTGGCCTGAAGGGATAGGGTCTGATTTTCTGACTCAACAAGAAGCCGGCGGTCCAGGCCCCGGCATCTCCTCGTCCTTCCACGGGGCCGTCCCTACCAACTTGGGCTTCGCCTCATTACGTGTTCCACGTTTACAGAATGGCTGCCTTTCAAGGCAGTAATCCTCTTTCCGGGTGGGGCAGAAGAGAGTTGGCGAAGGCCACCTCCAGGAAGGGCCGTCTTTTCCTGCAAGAAGAATGCTTTCCGTCATCGTCCCCACCCACTAACTGGGACTGCACCCAAGTCACCCTCGGAAAGGCCGAGGGAGTGAGCTTGCGGCATGTCTTCTGGTCAGCTCTCTTCAGCCCGAGTTCAGGGGAGCGCGGGGCCTCCTCTCACCCGAAGGAAACACCGGGCTCTCCGAAGCAGTGTGAGCACGTGCACCTGTCGTGGGGGAGGTGACTCGGGGCTGGGCAAGTATGGGGGGGGGGGGCGCTTGCGTTTTGTCAGCAGCGGTGCCTTCAGCAGCTTCCTTTCCCTGGACACAAAGGGCCTCGTATGTACATTAGCTCTGCTCTTTCAAACCTTGATGAGTCCTTTTGGGCCACACCATTGGGCTCTTTTGCTTGGACCCTTTCCAGCTCTATGCCACTTTCTCGTGCTGCTTTTCTTGGGTTCTTCTGCCGATGAAGCTCGTAGCTGGCTTCCAGCCTGTGTGCTTGCGTCTGCGCCAAGTGTGGAATCCGTAGCTGCCGAGGAGCCCTTTCCCGCTGGCAGGTGAGGTCTGGGGGCAGGGATGTTCAAGGAAGTGGAGACAAGGAGAGCCGGTACGGCAGCTGTCGGGGCTCTTACAGGTGAGCTAGAAAACACTTCCTTCTAGAGGCTCCGGATTCGCACGGAAATGTTCCCCAATTTACTGTATTATGTTTCACACACAAATTTCCTAAAATACGTGGTTTTAACTACAACTGTGACTTATGACTCCATTTGTTAATAATTAGCAAGCCATAAGTGGTTACCAACTGGAAAAAAAAAAATCTTAGAAGTAATGTAGTAGAGTTTTCCTTCCTTAAGTGACAAAACGCCAGCATTTCATAGCAGTTAAACTTCTGGTTAGTGATGACTAACTAGTGAGTACGTGTCCTTAAGTCTCTTGTGATTTCAGTGTCTGAAACTGATGCTGCATTTACCTTGTGAAGAAACGTCTCAAACTTAAACAGAAAGCGCCCATACACTTGTGGCCTTTTATTTACTTATTATTTAATGATCACACAAAGGAATACAGGGGTCGATGGAAATAGTGAAGAACCCTAGACCCAGGACACTAGGGTCCGGTGCCGCCTTTCCGCAGATCCGCGTACGCCCTTTCCTTACAACTTTCTGTATTTCCTAAATGCATCCTGGGTGCTGGTTCCTTTCCAGACCCCGAGACATGGAGGTGTGGAGCACAGGACCTCAGCCTGGAGGAAAACTAGATCCGTACTTGAGTACACACATGGAAGTCGCGCTGTTTGTGTGCGTACACGCGTCTGCATATGAGTGAGCCTGTTCTGTGTAGAGTTACGGGTACGTGCGCGTGCGCATACACAGAACGCGGACGTGACCGACACGAGGTCAAGCTCATAAGCTGAAGGTAACTAACTACCTCGGAAGGTGTGGCTTAGAGCCGATTGGCGGTTGCCAGTTAACACTCGGGGTCAGCTGTGCTCCGCCCCGTCTGAAGGATGTGAGCAAACCGCACACTCTGGGGCCCCGTGGGTGGTGGGCGTAGGATGACCTTTGAGGAGAGCTGGCCCCGGAGACTCGAAGCGGGACCCGCGGAGGTCATTCGTCCTGGTTGGGCTCTGCCCTCCTTGCTGTGAAGCGATCGACGCAGAGTTCTGGCCCGGCACCGGAAGTCGGGCCTCCGCAGCAGGTGCGCTAGGGTTTCACAGGACAGGCGGGTCCCCGGGTTACCCCGGAGGCCACCAGGGGCACCGCAGACCCTCTGTCGGTGGGCGCGGTGAGGGGCGTCCACTCTTTCCTTGAGGAGAGCAGCACATCCCGTGGGAGCCGCAGGCTGACCAGCGGCCTCTGCCGCGCGGGGTGCTGACGGGCCCGGCCCTGGTTTCTCGAGTCCAGGGCTGCAGAGAGGGCATCGCGGTCTCGTGCAGCTCAAGCTGCCCCGTTGATCCCGCCAGTGAGGAGAGAGGTATTTAGCAGGCCAGGGTATCTTCCTAGTTTGCGCCCACACCTGGTAGGTAATAGACGCCCCACAGAAATTGCTCAGAACTGGGGGGGGGGGGGGGGGCCGTGTTTGGTTTTCCTCTGGCAGCATAGAGGAGGTGTGTCACGTGGAGTTGTGTTGTGTCGTGTTGTGTGCTCTGAGCTGAGCTAGCCTGTTGTGCGGGGACGCAGTTCTGCCTGAGATCAGTCTGGGTGCGCTCCTGCGTGTCTACTCCCTGGCGGTGTTGAGTGCACCTCCCCAGGCCCACCTGTCCACACCTGCCCATACCTGCTCACCCCTGCCCAGGATGCGGAAGTGCGGGCCCCTCAGGGTGGCTGAGTGATGTCATCACCCAGAATTCCACTTAAAAACCTGAACCAGTGGGGCGCCTGGGTGGCTCAGTCGGTTGAGCTTCCGACTTCGGCTCAGGTCATGATCTCACAGTCTGTGAGTTCGAGCCCCGCGTCGGGCTCTGTGCTGACAGCTCGGAGCCTGGAGCCTGCTTTGGGTTCTGCGTCTTTCTCTGTGTCTGCCCCTCCCCCACTCATGCTCTGTCTCTCGAAAAAATAAATAAATAAATAAAAATAAAAAACCTGAACCAGCCGTAGGCGGCAGGACTCGGAGGGAGATGTCACAGAGCCAGCAAGGAGTTCTGCGTGGGTGGGGTGTTCACGCTGAGCATGCAGGTGTGGTGAGTGTGGCCGCATCCTTTGAACTCGACGCTTAATTCTCTGTGTGGCGCTTCTGGGTCCTTGCCCAGGAGTATCCAGTGACCCCGTCCGGTCACAAAACCGTAAACGCCGGGCAGAAATTCAGCCCTTTGCGTGTTGCTGGCCTTGGTCACCCACTGACCCCGCGCATCGTGCCTCAGCCTCGTTCCCACCGCAGCTTTGCCTCGCCGGGCTTCCCCCACCCTTCTTGGGGACCCCACCCCCTCGCCTACCGGCGTCTCAGACGCTCTGTCGCAGACGCGCCAGCGCCACCGTGGTTGTGCGTGTGTGGAGTCACACAGAGACCCTGAGAACATTGACGCTTTTGGAAAAGCGAAAGCAGCGTGGCCTTCCGGTTCGTACTGTGCCGGATTAAGGGGGAGAAGAACGACGTTCACAAGGAGCCTCTCGATGTGGCGGAAATGAAGCGCGGAGCTTCGTGCCGCGTGCAGACAGCACAGGGAGGCCCTGGACGGCTGGCAGCTGTCACCCCGACGGGCTCCTCCCGCTGCTGCGGCGCAGCCCCCGCCCCCGCCGCCGCTCGCCAAGGCCCCGCGGGAGGAGGTGCTCCCGGGCCTGTCCGCTGAGGCCGCGCCCGGGGGCGGGGGCGGCCCCGTCGCAAACCTGGGCTGTCCCACGTCTAGTTCTTGCGCCGACGCCGGAGTCCCTTCCCGGCCGTGGAGCAAGTCCGGGTATCACGGCAACGTTTCGGTGGGCGCGTGGGCAGGCCCGGCCGGTGGCTGGTTTGAGGCCCATGTTCGGGAGACACGTGGGCCCTCCCGAAACTACCCAGAAAATTTCAACAAGAGGGAGGGAAAGAGAGGAGCTTGTGCGTCAGGAAGGGCGAAAGGGATGAGAGCCAGGGTCTTTCACGCGAAACTTCCGTTGTTAAAAGCGAGTAAGTGTCCTGGGCGAAATGTGGGTTCTCATAAGGCCCCGCTGAGTGTCAGACTGGGAGCAGACACGCCGTGCTATTCGTGCAGATGTTCGCCCGTGACACAGGACAGCATTTCTGCAGCCACGTGTGGGGATTTCTCTGAGGGGAAGCAGAGGTGAGGCGGGGCCCGCTGCCTGCCCGGCTCTCTCCAGCCTGCAGGGGCCGAGCTTCTGAAGCTGCGGCCTTGGGGTCCTTAGACCTCAGGGTGTCTGAGCTGCGTGGGTGCAGCTGTGGGTCCCCAGGGCCCCTGATTTCCAGCCTTCTCTAGAATTTTCACTTGCATCTGGCGTCTCACTGCCATGAGTATGTCATCACCGTATAGATTTGCGATTGATTTATTTGCACATCCGCGATATTTCATCAGTTTAGCTGATTGCATGTTAAAACTTCCCCCTCCCCCTTCCCTGCTTCCGGTCGACACTATCTCCTGAATCTGTAGCCGATGTTGAGCCCTTCGAGACCCCTGCCGCCTTGCACGCCCAGGGAATGTGCGACAGGTGCCCGGGGAGCCGAGCGCCAGCCGCCTCAGGAAGCAGAGGGAAGAGTCTGAGCTCCATTCTCGTAGACGTGACTGATTCAGGGTGCCGCAGCCTTGCAGTGACACCGCTCAGACCCGGGGCCCGTGTGCTGGGCTCCCGTCTCACTGCCCCTGAACCAGCAGAGGTGCCCGCGGGGCCCCCACCTTCCTGTCGGTTCCGTGGGGGAGCCCGCCTTCAGCGTGTAGAACGAGGTCCAGACACGCAGGCCCACGTGCCCACGGCGATAGCAGGTCAGCCCCTGACCCCTTCTGGGGGTCCGTGGATCTCGGTAGACCCCACTCTGAGATGGGTTAGGCTGCACCCGACTGGAGTTGTGCACACACAGCCTGAGACGCCCCTCCCGCTTGGGGCGGCTGAGTGCAGAGTGGGAGCAGAATTTCTCGCCACACTCGCCTCCCCCCGGTTCTTTCACCAAACCCCAGTCTACTTCCCGTGTCCAGAGAGCTGGCCCTATGGGGGAGGAGGCCCCGGGGCCAATCCTGGACCGAGTTAGGGGTGGAGAGAGTCGGATGAAGAGCGTTTCCGTGCCTCCTCTTGTTTACTGGAAACAAACCGATGAACGGCATGATTTTAAAGCTGTCGAAATAAACAGAACCTGAAACAGATAATAGAAGTGGACTCATCCTCTGGGTGAGAAATGCTGAAGCTCTGTGGGATCCTATCACACCCTGCGGGGGCCTTGTCACACCCTGCGGGGCCTTGTCACACCCTGCGGGACCTTGTCGCACCCTGCGGGACCTTGTCGCACCCTGTGGGACCCTGTTGCACCCTGTGGGACCCTGTTGCACCCTAAGGGACCCTGTCAAACTCTGGGGGCCCTGTTGCACCCCGTGGGACCCTGTCACACCCTGAGGGCCCTGTCGCACCCTGTGGGACCCTGTCGCACCCTGTGGGGCCCTGTTTCACCCTGCGGGGCCTTGTCACACCCTGTGGGACGCTGTCGCACCCTAAGGGACCCTGTCGCACCCTGAGGGCCCTGTCGCACCTTGTGGGACCCTGTTGCACCCTGCGCTTCCTGCAGAATTGCCAGGAATGGGGGGTGTTCTGGACAGGGGTTTATTTTCAGAAAATCAGATCCAAATTACTGAAGGTGATCAGTCTTCCCTGTGATTCTACAGTCACTTGGGGATTCTGCAGAGCCTGTGTGTGTGTGTGCGTGTGTGTGTGTGTGTGTGTGTGAGAGACAGAGAGAGAGAGAGAGAGAGTTGGGGGCGGTATTTCTGAGACATCAGCGTGGGTTATACAGCAATCCAAGGTATCAAGGTTACTTTTAACAACTGCTGACACTGTCACTTTTTTGTTATTGGTTGTTCAATTTTTTTTTTTTAATTTTTTTTTTCAACGTTTATTTA